>NW_026562387.1:600000-1145000 GCF_027474105.1 Poeciliopsis prolifica | reverse complement strand
TTGCTAAATCTAAAAGCTGTGGTGTTAATCTGCCCCTAATGAGTAAGTCATTTCTATAAGAACCTTTCTGTGCACTGACAGTCTTACACCGTATGTCTCTACCAGCGTTAGACTGAACAGTCATTTCTAATCCATTTGGACCACTCTTTAGTCTCCATGCAGAGTTAATTAATTGCAAAGTCTGTCATTAATTAATTGTATTTCAATTAAAAATCATATCTGTGAAATAAGCAAGATTTTCCATTCAAAATCCATTTTTAATGCCAGATTATTGAATGGACAGACATGATCTCAATAACACATATCATTACTGTACATATTCTGTGTGTCTCCAGTGGTTCCATATGGGTTTACTTACCTAACCCTAACCCCTAACCCTAACCCCCTTCACTTTGCCACTTCTAGATCAAGGATGGAAAGGTTTTCTGCCACATGTTCGAATGCATCATTTTCCTTCCATTTCACAATTATTCACTACTCTGCTGCAAATCTTTTTTAATACAAGGCTAGTATGCCCCCCAACCCCCTTTTTTTAATCAGTTCAGGTATGTGAATCCCCTGGTATTGTTGCTCCTCGCCCCATCTCTGTGTGCTTCCACCCCACTGCCCACATCCAGCCCACGTTCCCTCCACTCTGTGTGTTTTCCTATGGAAGGTGACTGCAGGCCTGTTGTGTTCCCTGTTGGCTGAGCCGGCGCGCTCCGGGGACGGCGGGTGACGGGGAAGCCTGTAGACAGACGCTTCAACGCCTAACAACCGCTAACGATGCTTGTTCTGTGACCTTTTGGGAGGCTTCAGCCAAGTAGGGCGAACTCTCCGTCTGGACGGTGATTTGAAATGTTTTCTACAGAGTTTCTAAGGCAAACTTAAAGGGACAGAACCCTTTTTGTTCCCTTTACTAATGCAAATCCCAATGTGAATGCTTGGCAGGCTATTTGGGTTTATTCTAGCACATTTTTTATTCAGTTTCATTATAGACTCGTCGTGAACCAGAACCCATTTTATTAGCTATTAATATTAATAAAACATAATAAATGAGACATTGCTTCTAGATTCGGGGTCATCATTTTCATGGTGCTGCCTTAAAGCAGAGAAATGCTATTGCTTCTGCTCTCTTCTAGTTGAAGCAGTGTATGAAGCAAGAATGCGTGTGTGTGTGTGAGAGAGAGAGAGAGCAGAGAGAGAGAGCAGAGATAATACGAAGGGTCATCTGAGCTGATAATCCACAGTTATTATTTTTTGTTATGAGTTGTTGTATTTTCTGATTTTGCTTCAAGATTCTGCACATTTCTAACCTTTCTTCCCACTGAATGAGACTTTACACATGTTCTGTACATCTTCAATTGACCAATACAGCTTCAAACACTTTTTTAAATGCATACATGTATTTATTTTTAATATCTGCATCTGCTCAAACAAAAAGTGCTGTAATACTTATTCTGTGCCAGTAGGTGGCAACAATATTACCATTAAGCATTCGTAAAATTTAAAAGAAGATCCTAAACGAAGCTAACGTGTTGCTTGGATTAAGTGTTCATAAAATGTTGCTCTGATGTGAATGTATTCACACTGCCGGCAGCATGAATACATGTTTTGGAAGTCACAAAACACTGTAAATACTCATTTGCGTTTTCACTAAAACAGTAAAGCAGGGGCCAGCAGCTCGAGCCCCTTGTGTCCCAGGTCCAACACACCTCAACCCGATGGTTTGATTTCATCCTCAGCATTCAGTCAGGTTCTCCAACGTTCTGCTAATGACCTGATTATTTGACTCGAGTGTGTTGAAGCAGAGATGCATTGAAATGTTGCGGGCTCTCAGGACTAAAGTTGCAGAGCTTTAGTCCTGAGACTAAAGCAATAAAGGATTCACAAATCCCAGAACCTTTGTCTGAAGAGAGGCCAACTTTTAGCATCGTTTGTGGCTAACAACTGAACTTTAATATGAGACTGTAGATGTTGGAAAGGTAGATCTCATCAATAAAACAGGTCAGAAGGAAAAACATGATGACCTGTGTAAGGAAACCGTCCCCTGCTCCATAGAGCTCAGGAATAAATCCTATGGATGATTAAAGAGATGTTTAAATTCAGGTGAGAATGCTGCCTTCTAATTTTCCAACATTCAGCACTTTATTGACAAGTACTTGCAAAACTTCATTGTTGTTCACGTTGAGTCATAAGTTGCTCTTTTCAACATGGCAGCACGCTGCTGTACAGAGTAAAAATCATTATCTTTTTGAGAAACCCAACATCTTGTTTGGGAGGTTTTGTATGGATCAGTGCACCGCTGCTGGCATACCTGCAGAATCTAACGGTTGTTGAACACAGCTGTCTGCAGCTAACGCAGAGGTCAGTTCAAGCAATGAAAGCAAACCAAAACATTGTATTGCTGCAGATTTTATGTTAGCAGCTAATATTGTTGCAGATAAACATCCATCCATCCATTTTCTGTACACATCTGTCCCTAATGGGGTCAGTAGGAGTGCTGGTACCTATCTCCAGCAAACATTTTGGGCGAGAGGCTTCCTAACAGACATATGCAGCTGAGAACACCTTTTAGAATGAAGTTTGTTAACCAGTTAGTAATTGTGACTTGGACAAAATAAATTCCAATTCTCAATGACAGTTTTTAATGTCAGAAGCTTTTCAGGTGCAGAATTTGACTCTCTCGTTCGTAAGCAAGTGAAATTATTAGTAGTCTTCCTTCAGTCAGCAAGCCAGCTGCAGGAGTGTTGTGCAAATCTACACACTTCTGAAGGAACAGTAGGACAAATGGTTTTGAATGACTTAAAGGCCTTAATGTACTTTATGACTGATGTCGCAAACATTCCTAGCATTGACTTACAAAATGACCACATTAGATGGCAAAAAACATCTTAAACTGCTAATGTTCCTAACTTCCTGAGGCAACCAGCTATGCTAATGCTATCTACTTATTGCTGTACTCCTTTTTGTCTGGGTTTACACTTTGCAGCTTTGGGCTAAATGTTAGATATTACATTTCTTTGTAAAAGACTGCTGTTGTGACTATAGCCTGATTATTATCCTCTTCTCAGTGATGAGTTGGAATTTACTCTGCTGAGCACTAAGGCTAAGCTACCAGTTAGCATTCATTATTGGACTGATGTCTCAGAGACAGCTTCTAGTAGAATGAGCATCTCATTGGTTGAGAGGTGTTTATTATTATTATTATTCCGTAATATCTTGCACAGTAGCAATATTTACAGTTAGCAATATTTAGCCTCACACCAAATTTCAGTGGAAGTGAAAAATATGAGAAGTCAAAGCATTTCTGGAAGAAACCAGAGAGCCAGAAAATGTGATTGTGGAGTAAAATCAAATGGACACATTTTAAATGTTAAATGTAAGAAAAAACTATGATTTCTAGTAATAGTTTAAAGTGAGAGAATTTTAAAAACTCTGTTGTATGGTTGATTTAAACACAGTGAGGCTTATTTCGTACATTCTAGAAACTTTGGTCCAATTAAAGCCTAAATCCAAACTGTGGAGTTTAATGGAGTAATGACTGACAGAAAAGAGGAAACAGTGGTAAAGAAAACTTGAGCTACAACTGAATCTGTACTTTAGCACGTTTTAGCCAATCAACCTGTTATTTTTTTAAATGGTTTATTTGAATGTAGTTAATGTAGCTGTCATCTCCATCTGCTGGTGCATGATTAATATTACAACATTTTTGACTGTAGTGTTCCCTCAGACAAGTGAACAACTTTTTATATACATTTTTAAAATATCAATATAAAATCTAGATTAGTTTCCACAAGAAATTAGACAGGTAGATAATGTAATTGCAGAGTTATGAACAGTGTGGTTATATTGCCATCTTTTCAGTTTTTATCCTCCATGTTGTCTTTTTAAACATTCCTATCTCATGAGGCCTGCAACCACAAAATTGCATCAGTTTGCATTAAAGTTATGAGAAAACGGAGTCACAGGAGGTGAAATAACAAAAAAAATACTAAGGGATAAATATCCTGACATTGAAGGATGTAGTAGTGTATGTTTCTATAATAGTGTTAGATGAAATTAAGCTGGTAAAACTATAACCTTCTCTCCCCTAATAACAGAAATATTCCAGCAGTAGATGGATGGCGTGTTATGAAGCTCTGAACTTTCTGACTCTGAAGGTAATTTTCTTGGTTTTTACTCGGTTTCAGTCTCCTTCCCTACCGCTCTGCGTTTTTCCACCAAAGCCAGCCTGACTGACTCTACTTCTTTGTGGAGATGACACCTCTCTCTCTCTCTCTTTCTGTGTGGGCCCCCCATTCATTTTTTTATACCCAGCAGCATTAGTGACACAGAGATGATAAATGGAGAAAACTGGTCCAATTCCTCTGCTCTTGGAGCCTGATTCATTCCAGCTCAGTCGATAATGTGACAGAACTTTTATTTCCCCTTCGTTTGACTCTTCTCTGGGGTTTTTCTTTCCAAGAGGTGTGTGCTGCAAAGTGGTAGTCAGCATTATGAGGTATTTCTTTTTCAAGACATACCATCTGTATGCATTCATGGTACCTTTTTAGTGTGTCACACAAATAAAGACTAAAGCGTTCCCAAAGGAGAGGCACAAAAACCTCATTAGTGTTTCCCTGTAGCTCTAAACTCCAGCAACTTACTGTCATTCCTCTTCTTTGAGGACTCAGGCAGAGCAGCGATTCTAAAGAGCCACATGATGATAAATTTTCCTTATCACAACTTAGCCTTGGGTAATAATTATTTATAAGTTATAGAGTCCAGTTCCAGTTGGAGCAATATTTAAAAGTGTAGACTCCAATACCTAATGACAATGTTTAAACCAATTTAAAATGTTGCCATGGAAGCTGCAGGATGTAAGTTATATAAAAACATATTTTTTACACATTTGTTAAAACTGTAAGCATGTCATAACAATCATGCCATGAGTCATGGAAAGATTAATCTCCTCCACCTCCATGATCTACTATTGCAGTTTGAAGAAATGAACCTCTATTGACTGAATACATCCAATCAGAGCCAGGTGGAGGGGCTTAGCGCTGTCAATCAACCTCATATACTCGCTGCTTGTTGTGCTAAAAGTTGCAATTTTGGTCCCCAATCAAGCCGGGTCTACCGGATATCAGCTGTGAAAACTCCCCGACACTCTGAGCTCATGTTAATTAATATTACAACATTTTGACTGTAGTATTCCTTCAGACAAGTGAACAACTTTTTATATACATTTTTAATATATCAATATAAAATCTAGATTAGTTTCCACAAGAAATTAGACAGGTACATAATGTAATTGCAGAGTTATGAACAGTGTGGTTATATTGCCATCCAGAGACGTTTGTCCCTGGACCAAAACACACAACAAGCTTCGCCCTCCTAAAATCTGGTGAAAATTTCTGAGTTGTTGCTCTGCTGGATACATTTCAGCCCAAGGATTCCAGTCAAATCAAACTGTCAGCATCCGTCACCCCCGGAGACGGGTCCTAGTGATTTACCATTGTGGATGTCAGCTGTCCCACCCTCGTTCATCTAGACAACAAACGACTCCCGGGTGGGCGGAGCCATCCATCAAAGTGATATGCATCCTGGGATTATACTGGGTGTCGTCAAGCTCCAGTAGATGATACTCCTACATCAAAAGCTTTTAAAATAAAAATATCACATGGAGGGCAAAATAGCTGAAAATGTGACTTCAGTTTGTCAGTGAGCATGACGGAGTCTTCAAAGACAGATTACGAACACACTGAAGTTTTTCTATTAGAATGTTGAACAACTTAACACAAAGTAATGTATATTTGAGAAGCAGATGGAAAGAGATGTGGATTTTAGAACTTTGTTTGCAAGTAAAATTTTAAAAACTGTAGCATATCTTTGTGGAGCCAAACTTTGACTCTGATACGTCTGATGAAACAGGCGTCTTTGAAAGGCAACTCACTGCTAAATTCCTCGTGTGTCGTTAAATCTTAGTGTACATGGTGTTTATTGATTTTGAGGTGGGAGAAAGTTCTCAATAAGTTTAGAGCTTCTATTGTCTGAAAATAAAGAGTTTGACACCTAAATGGGCAGCCGGGATATCATTTTGATTTCATTTAATTTTGGTTTAATTAGAAATACTAGAAGCAGCAGTTCGATGTTAATAGATGACAATGTTCTCGAGCCATAAAGGGAGATCTATTCTGTCTTGTTCCAAATTTTGTACTTTGAGTGACATCATGCTTCATTTATTTTACATTATATTTAGAATTTCTGATTTGGTTTCCTGATGTTTGTTTCAGTTTATTTTGTCAGGTTCTTAATGACTTGTTCTACGTTGGCTGTTATTCTCTTAATTGCATTGACTGAACAAATCAAAGTCGTTTTCACATGTTTGGCCCAGCTTGTGAAGCTATTTCTGTATTTAAGTGTGCTACACTGCTGCAGAGTTCAGTACATTTCTGTCTGTGTTTTCAAAAAGAAACGTTTAAAGTCAGTTCAGTAAATTTTCTGCATTGCATTATCGGCCAACATGATGGATCTCCAAAGAATACTGTAATACACTGTAAGACTACAGTTTTCCCATAAACCTCGCTGGCAACTTTGAAATGCAGTGTACTCCATTTAGAAAGTGAATTATATTTTTGTTAAGTATATGGGTGAATTTCAGCATGTAGTTTAGCTTCACTTTATGCTACTTAATTGTCTTTTTGTTGCCCAACATGTTGCATCGTGGTGGATAAACACCCTGGTGAAAAGCCATCCACCCACAAGCTTCCATTGCCTAACAGGAGAAATGTGTCATACCACAGCAACGTCCTCCCCTGATTGGCACTACAGCGGTGTGACCCTCTCTGCGCTCTCTCTGGCTCTGTGCAGGTCATTAGAATAAACGATGAGCAGACCTCGTACAAATTATGCGTCATGCGTGTTTTTGTTGCCGGGGATAAAAGGGGCCCGGTTTTTCTCTCGGGCCACTACACAGGAATATAAATTGGAATGAATCATCACTTTTCAGAGGCCGTCTGATAATGTGTTCAGATTTATTTGCGTGTTTGTGTGTGTTCACTCTGCATGAAGCTGGTTAGTGTGAATCTGAAACATCGCTAAGAGAGAACTCTCCTCTGAATATATGCAGGATGCTGGCAGAGATATTTAATATTTTATGGAATCTTGGTGAGAAAATGTTGCGACGGCTCGATGTTTAGAATGACGTGGTGGTTAACCTCTCCTCCCGACTTTTTGCATGTTTTTCTAAACGCTGTACTGTTTTAAGATTGTTCATGTCAATAGATGCCATTGATACATATTTGTTTTAAAGAAGTTGAACTTTAATATTTAAACTACTCAAGGGATCAGGATTATGTTAGCTGTTGCCTAGGATACCCTTCAAATCAAGCTGGCTAGAGATGCCAGGCTCATCTCCAAAAATCTAAAAATAACCCACCAAACAAGACCAATCAGGTCTGACCTTCCCTCAAATCAGAACTCAGAGAGGTCAGCCAACATCTGTGCAGACCCCGCACATGCTGGACACATACTGTTTTGCCTATTACAGAGTATTATTTGTTAATAACATGCAGACCAGGAAGAAGTGTGTTTAGGTCACAGCAGCCAAACTGTTCAGAACTAAAGTGCGGACATTTAATTTCACTGCTTCTATGTAGTAACTGGTGAAACAGTCAGACGTTTTTGTCACTGCTGACAGAAAGTAACATATCCATCTGCTTGATGTGTGACTGCACAATATTCATTCTCCCATTCAGCTTATTGGGACAGGATTATGTAAAATTAACTTTTATCATGTTATTCCTTCATTTAAAACATACGTGAAGTGTTGCTTTGACTGTTTCATGCATGTTTGAGTAATCCTTTAATCAAACAGCTCAATAGCAACTATTGAGCTGCGCCGAACGCCTGGTAGACCTAGCTCCGCCCTTCAGACGCAGATCCTCCTCAGAGCTGCACTTTTCAAGTTTCTGTTTCACACAGCATAATTTGTAGATTACATGTAAAAAAGAACTTCCACAACTTCCTCCTCAGCTCCTTCCGACTAGCCAGCAGCAATTAGCAAACATCTGGTGGAACTGCACCTGCTGAGTTCTTTGCAGGAGCTACTTCTCAGTGTAGTGCTGGCAAAAACATTGTTAAAGGATTAACAGAGGAATCATGTTGGGATTACATCCTGAAGGTGGAGTTTCAGGAAGATACATTTTAAGGGGTTAAATTACAAAGTCATTTTTTAAAAATCATATCTGATAAATATAGCATTTTATTAACATTGTTAACAACTCTGAAAATATGCAAGCTAAGCTTTAATTTTTGCCACTACAAACTGAAAACTGGATTTTTGAAGTCCTGAAGTCCTAATGGGCTTCCATCAACAAATTTCACCTGCAGGTATCTCCTGCTTTATTCACACTGGGGCGAAAAGTGAAGCCTGCATCTATGTGAAGAGCCTGTTGCCCTTCACTTACTGTACCCCGTTTAGAGACGCCAAACATTCATAAGCCTCATCCGACCCCTGATGGATGATTTTGCCCGACGACTTCACAGTTCATCCATCAAATTAATGTCAATCTCTACCTCTGACATGACCTAAAGAGGTCACTTACAAGGAGGAGTTTTTGTTGACACCATATTAGTAACGACTCTCTCAGTCTGCCCTTGTAGCTGAACGGGTCTGTGGAAAGATGTTTCAGCTTTTAGGCCCCGTCATGTTATATTTATGTCTCTCATAAGCAATGGCAAAGGTTTTAATGCACTATTTTTATTCATTTACACTCTCACCACACTTGACACAAAAACAAAAACCGCAGGAGTTTTATACTCAAATACAAAAGCCAGTTTGTTCTAGTTTTACTTGAAAGAAGCAGCTTGTACATAAGTAACTATGTGTGAAGATGTCAGGGAATCCCAGAGAGAGATTTGCTAATTCTACTTAATTCTGTGTTTAATGATGACAGAGAAAGCTTTGTTGACATGTTTGAAAGCTTATCTTCCCCCTGCCTTGGTGATTTGTAGAAGTACGAAACATTCCTAAAAGCTCAGTGTAAAATTTCACTGTAAACACTCATTTTTCTTCATTTGAACCTTTTCTCTTGGATGAGTTGCCTAGCAATCCAATTTACACTTTGTTGTGTATCAGCCTGACCAGACTACACTCCAAATGTCCATCATAAGACGGTTATCCTTTACGTATCGCTGTCTAACGTCTGCCACGGTCTTTGTCGTGTGATGGATTGGCTTTTTTCATCTCATTCCGATCATTCTGTCCAAGCTGGGAAGAACTCCCAGCATCTTTAATGGTTCCTCCGTTTCCATTAGTCATTTTAACAAGCCGTCACCACTTCAGATCTGAATCCCAAAGTAGAATCCATCTGAAGTTCTGTTCCATTTGTCTGAGAACCAGAGATGGCTCACAGTCCTCAGGTCGGTAGGTAGATAATTCATGCAGTCTAACAAGAGAATTCGCTCACAGAATTGAATCCATGTTATTAGGATTTCATGTGATCGGTATACACTCTAATGTAAGCAAAATTTCTATTTTTATTTCCTCCACAGGGCCTCTCCCTCCTGAAGCTTGTCTTTCAGGACAGAAAGGCATATTTCTCTTCAGGAATCTGTTTCTGAAACATGGTGGTGGCAGCAACATGCTGGGGGACAGGGAATCTTGTGAGAGTTAAGGCGGAGCTTAATACAAGTCAAGTTTGTTTCTATAGTACATTTCAGCAATAGGACAGTCCCAAGTACTTTATGCCATACAAATATAACGCAATAACCAAACATTACATATTGTCAGATATCTACCATAAACATTCAGCATATTACATCATAGAATGATTCAGGGTCAGAGGTCAGCAATCTCATAAGTCCAAAGAGCATTTTTTAGCCCAAAGCAGTTTGTTTAGATCCATAGTCATCTTAAAATTTTCAAAAAATAAATACATATATTTTTTTGAACATTATGTAGATATATATAATGCATAACATGTTTTGTGACACAAAAATAAATTGTATTGGTCAAGATTTCAGAATGAGTTTATACTTTTAAGAGGCGAATGGAGTGTTGACCAGTGGAGTCCTTCCCATATTTATATTTACCTTTATATTGGTAGCCGGTAATTTCATAGATGGATGGATCAAAGGTTGAATAGATAGATAGAAGTTTGACCTGGTACAATCTGTTGAAGAATCTCTATGCTGATATGAAAATATGGGTTGTTATAGATATCTGACGTTATCTTTGCTATTATGGCCAATAACAGATATTTACTGATATTTTGTATATTGTAAATTTTTTCCAGGCAAACCACAATCCTGGACTGCATTACTTTCAATGTCACCAGCCACCGACATTCCCTCTCCATACTTTTTAAGGAATAATATCGGGCCGATACATATTAGTCGATACCGATGCTGATGCTGATATATTTTGCTGATGTGGTTTGAGGAATAAAAATGGGCAAAGTTTCCACTCGTAGATGTGCAGACTTCAAAAGTCTTCCAGTTGTAGTTACAGGAAGGTGTTTCTGTGTAGAATGTACTCAAAGACTCATCATTTTCAATTTGTTTTTTCCAATAAATAAATAAATTAATAAAGTTGTTTGTATTCGATCATACCCAATTCTGTAAAAATACTCCGGAGTTTGTTTTTGTGGTGCGACAAAATATGAAACTTTAGGGTGTGAATACTTTTTCAAATCCCAGCAGATGAATGTGTGCAATAAGACCCCACAGTCATTAACAAAGCAATCAGTGGCTGGTTTATGTAAGTCGAAGTTGCATAAAGGCTGCTGCAACTGTGCAGGCGTAGTGTATTATCAGGTAGTCCACTTAATGATGGACAAATGGGCTCCCTGTGGAAAAATACAGCCACAAAGAAAGAGAAGGAGCAAAAAGCCAAGATGGGGATAGAGGAGAAAGTTAATGACGGAATGACATCGGCTCCCTCGGCGATGTCTTCTCATGGTGCGTTGTGATTTCCCGACCAGGGAGGGGAGCTGCTGGCTCCCAGATAGAAACAATCCCAGCAGAGTTCTCCGTTCCGATCTGGCAGCATCACACAGCGCTTCATCTGGAGACTAAAGCTCCTTATCAATGCCACCATAACCGATATGGATGTGTTGTCCTGCACTTAAACTAACATAAAGCCCAGCACATCGTGTAAAAGTCAGCGTGATTGGGTGATTACGTTGGCTGTGACTCCTTCCAAAATTTGTGGCCATCTGTGTGAATCTGAGACTAAGCAGTCAAGACTAATCAAACAAGATTTCTTTTTGTTTTCCCCACATCCATCATTGACACACACTCCCCCCCTCGGCTTCATATCTGCTGGCTGCGATGGCAAACCACAGCTGAGCAGCTTAAGCTATAAGAGGTTTACTTCTTAACCCCCAGCCTCTTTCCTTCATTCTCTTGCGTACTAATGTGTCCAGTGATTGTGTATCGTCCCATGTTCGCTGTCCTCCTCTGGCCTCTTTTATCACACTCCATCCTCATCTGTTTTCCTCTGCCCATTTCTTTCACCTCCTCCCTGCACCACGCTCCAACCTCTCTCTTCTTCTCCTCCACTCCAGGTTTAAATTTAGATGGGAGTTTCTCTTCGCTGTATCCAGGCAACCTGTTCCCCATATGTAAAGTGCCAGTAGTGTTCAAATCCTCCTCCTGGCCTGATCTTCTTCTCGCTTGTATACCCCATGTCTTATTTTTCTACCTTTCCTGCATCTCTTTTCCTCTTATGCAACTGCCTGTTGTTTTTGTTTATGCACTATGGGTTAAGTAGTCATGTGGTGTGTGTATGCGTGTGTGTGGGTGTGGGTGTGTGTGTGTGTGTGTGTGTGTGTGTAGCTCTGGCCCAGAAAACTGAGAGCATTATTTACCCCCGGAGTTATGAGCTGTGCTGGGAGAGAAAGGGCAAGCGGAGAAATCTTTGCACCCAGCCAGTTCCCAGACCTCAGACATCATCATTACAGACGTTAGAGAAGTAATTACACCATGAGGCAGTTAGTCAGGTGTCCAGGATTTCATTAAGCCACTTATTTAACTTACATGTACAAAGACATGCAAGAGTTTCCATCCCTCTGGAACTTTTGGACAGTTTGACACAGCACAACCATACTGTTTACCAGATTTTAAAAGAATTACAGAACAAAAGTTTGACTGTAATTCAAAATTACAGTCAAAAGGAAACATTGTTTTCAATACAGTGGACTCCCACATATTTGTGAATTTTTCACTCTTCATTATTTGAGGAAAACTTGCCTGTTATAAAGTGGAAGAGCATGTCTAAAATATTCAAAATATTCAAAAGAAAATACAGCTTGGGAAATTAGAAAATATGAAGCTTAGCTTGATATTTAGGAGTAATTGAAGTGACAATTTGGATGTTATTTGAGCCTCTATTCCCTGAGCCCACTTTCTACAAATCAAAAGTAGGAACAATAATTCTTTAATAATTTAATCCATTAAAGTGGAAAATAACAAAGAAAATTTAAATTTTTTGACAATTACAACTGTTGGAGCCAAAAGTGATGTTTAACAATCAATTGGATTAGCTATGAGATGTATCATAAAACATTTAGGCTGTTATAGTTTGAAATTTGGAATTATAATTTGATAAAATATTAAAAATTTCACTGAGAATGAATTCTTTTTTAAAGACCTGTAGGTATTTACCCCAGACTGGTGAGACATCACATGATGTTGGACAGGTCTGTTAGTAGAGGACTGACGCAGAGCTTCAAACCATTGACAAGTGATGTGTGTGCTTGCGTGCGCGAGTGTGTGTGTGTGTCGCCCGGCTCCCAGCTAGACATTAATTAGAGACTTGAGAGAAGCGCACACCTTTGTGTGTGTGTTTGCCTGTTTGTTGTGATACCATTAGGACAGGTGCAGTTCCTATAAGTGGCAATAGCAACCCATCAAATCCACAGCTAGTTCAATTTATCACCAGGCCAGCTGGGTCCTAATTATGAAGCTGCTGTCACACACTCCCACTCTGTTTCTCTCTACCTCTCAGGATCTTCCTCATACACATGTATGATACAAAACCCAACCGGTTTGTTTAAAAAGCAGCATTTTTCTTTACCTGCCAGAGTTTTTGTCATTAAGAACGGCTCCACTGAACAAATAATTCGGTTAATGAAAGCCTGTGGCTAAAGAGACGCCCACCACAGCGAATCTAAAGCAGAAAGGTTTTGTTCACAGCACTTAAAGGTCTGGCTGTGTGGCAAAAGAGCCTGGACAAAAGAGTTCCCCAGGCTATTTATAGGATATGAGAGAAGAACAGTGAGCTTTCTGGAGCAGATAAGTCTTCTCTAAGCTCAGTAAAACTTTTGTGGAGCATACAGGTGTGTTAACAATGACATAAGAGGCCAATGGCTGTTCACTATTCATCTCGAAGGGGTTATAAAGCCGTTAATAAACAATTTGTACAGAGAGAAAGAATATTCTGAAGTGGAGAACATTAAATATGGTTGACACTGAAGAGTAAATGTCCAAGCAAATTCACCAAAACATCAAATCTTATCTCAGTTCATTTGATAAACGTTCAAGATTATCAATATATAAATAGTAAAAGACCAATAATATGTATATTTTGTGGAAGGGATATTAGTAGAAAGCCATGTTGCTTTAAAGAAAACATAAAATGTATTTTTTTAGCCAGACAAAACTTGGCTTGACATAATTGGAAAGCTTAGAGAAGACATCTGGAGAAAGTTTAGATCATTTGAGGGATCATTTGACTGAGGTGTGCTGAAGCAGAAACACTTCTAAAAGTTGCAGGACAGAGGGTCTCGAGGACTTGAGTTGCCCACCCCTACATCAGAGGATTTCCAGGTATGTCCCATTGGGAGCAAATCCAGAACTCACTCCAATGACTGTATCCCTTCCAATTTATCTGTATGTGCTGGAATTAGCTTCAGAGTGTTGCTGGTTCCCCGCCGGACCTTATACCCCCATTGACCCAATACCTGATAAGTAAAGAAGAATAGAGGCATGGATGATATTATGTCAAGAGGATTTTTATTACTCAAACCTGTCAGTGTGCTGTCTCACTCAGAGATGCATTTCTTAGCAAGTAAAAATCTAAATTCCCAGTCAAACCTCAGTAGAAATGTTGATTCAGCTGCAGGATTATTTTGGCCGCAGTCGGCACTCTTCTTTGACTTGGTTATGTAATATTTCTTTCTGGGCTGTGCTTTACAGAAGATGATCAAGATATTCTAATCGCAGCACACCAGCACCAAAACACTGCATTCACATACTGTAGATACATGCATACTGTTATCTCATCCTCCACTCTGTTCCCCTCTCACCACTTTTTCTGTATCTCTCTCTGTTTCTTTCTCTCTCACTCAGAACCCCTTCTTTTCTGATTACCCTCAACACAGCATCTCATCTCTTTTGTGCACAGGCTTATATTTTTTTTCCTCTCATCGAAACATTTCCCTTCTCTCGCTCCTTTTTGCTCTGCCACGCTCTCATTCGCAGTTGTACAAGTAATACCATCAGCAGCCGAACGCCACCGTGGCTCCTTCTCCCTCTAACGGAAACCGACTCTCCTGTTGCCCGCATCCTCTGTCTCTTTTCTTCTCTTCATCTCCTCTGTTGCGTTCTTTGGGTCTTGAGTGATTCAAAGCCGTTAGCAGCCAAGAAGCAAACCGCCAGAGGGCTGTTGCAATGGAGGGGGGCAGTTGAAGAAACTCATTGAGTGGAAGAAAATGAAAGTGACGTTGTTGGTGGTTTAAGAAGGAACCACGGGTCAGCTGAGGGCTGATCTGAACATTGTAAGAAGAGATCAGAGCTGAGGCTGAAGACGGATGCAGGTACAGCTGGATCAGTGTGGGAGCCGTTTTCTAGAAGACAGGAAGCAGGAGATCGGAATGACCATCCTCCTCCTGTGTGACATGTGACAGCATCACCAGAGATGAGGCTCGGTCTGCGGCGCTCTACAGCTTCTTTGTCAACTTTGCACGACAGCCTCTTTGTAGTGGAAACGCAGCACAGTGAGCTCTCTGAACGGGTCCACGTGGCTGGTGGTCTCCCCACCTTGAGGGACCGCCCTGACCCTTACCCCTCTGCGGTGAGCTGCCGCTGAGGACCATGGTCCTGCCTTCACTCCTCAAGCTCCTTAACGTCTTCCTGCGCCAGTCGACCTTTCCGAAAGCCGCCATCGCCGGTCAGCGCCGCTGCCGCCCATCTCACCGCCCGCCTGCTCTGATGCCGCGCCCGCCCGGCCTGCCGCTCTCTTGCCACCGAGGGTGGGAGGCGAAAGAACAACCCCGACAGCTGTCCGGTGAAGGAAGAGAGGTGAGACAGAACCACTGCACAGAGTAGTATCTGAACATCCACAGCATTGTTTAAATGGCAATGTTTCTGTTCTTCAAAGAAACATGTTCTACTAGTTTTCATCAAGGCAGGAATAACCTCCATTCTGTCCGGCGGTGTATTTTTTATGAGAACTCACACATTAGAGTGGAGGCAGGCCATCTGTCCAGTTTCTGGCAACAATACAGTAGATTTGTCAGAACAAAAGGAATATGTGATCTTAAGTTCTTTGCAAAGTACTAGATCAGCTCAACATGCCTTTAAATCAGTGGCTTAATAGGAACATTTGCTCAAGCATTGGTATGGGTCTTTTTGTGCCACTGTTGGTTTGTTCTTTGGCCCGCATTGTCTTCAGGCTAAACAGAGTCACTCTACATCATGTCAGCTTAACCAGCTGAATGTCGAGAACCAAATAAAACAGGAAGCCACTGCTCTACATCCAGTGCTTCTATTAAAAATTTGTTGCAACCTCAAGTTTTGCAATAAAAACTATCGTTAAAACAATTTCAGAATGCATGAATATAAGTAGTGTAAAGTCCCCTAAACAAGCTGTGTTGCAGCTTCCACAAGGATCATTTGAAACAGAACCATCGATCTGACTGAACATCAGTCAGTTCATTCAACCAGTTCATTAAATTTGCTTGAACCCTTCACACTCTCACTGTTTTCATACGGACCAAAACCTGTTTCCAAGAAGCTGTTTCATCACCACTATTGCCAAAAAGGAGTTTCATTATTTTTGTGTCATAAAAGAATATCTGAACATGGATTTTGATTTTCCTTATAGGCACCAGAGCCAATCAAGTGTTATACATATTGGTGCTCCATTCCAAACGGCACCATATACAAATTAAACACCATCATTAATTTTTGCACTATTAAAACTAACAACTCTTCAATAATATGAATAAAACTACTGACATAACACAGGACTTGTGAAAACAATCCATTTTCCCCCTTTTGCTCCATCCAATGTCAACATTGAGCAAGCTCTGCACTGGTGGCAACATAATTGTGCTGCACACTCCTCAGGATGAAACGGACCTGAAGCTTCATAGTCTTGGAAACAGCAAACAAAAACTCAGATGTTTAATTTTACCTACTGAATTTATTCATAGACCTATGTGCACCCAGTCAATGCACATACAGTACAAATTACCAATGACCCAATATAGTTAGCCGTTCTTATAAATCAATCCTTTATCTGAAGGGTTTCCTTCTTGATGGAATGAAGCTCGTTCTCTGATTTGATCTGTTAGCATTTTGCCGCTACGCTTCCTGCTTCCTCTCTGTGTCGTGATCAAGCACTGGGCTACATCGAGCTAGAGCCACAGTTCAATTGAACTGCAAGTGATTCTTTAAAGCCCAATAATCAAAGTGGCACACTACTGTTTGCTTCATTTGCCATCTATGCTGTGAAGCTCACTGACCAGAAACCAGCTGACCACATGCACACACACTCTCTCCCAAGCACAAGCGACAAATGCAGGTTAGATGATTGTACATTCATCCAGTCGTAACAGATCAATGGTCTAATAGGCAGCACATTTTCACCTATTCTGCAGGGCATATAGTCGTGATACAGACTGGCAGTCACATTTCCAGCTTTGGCTCAGTCGTCCTCTCTTTCTCGCTTTCGCTCTTCCTCCTACACAGCTTTCAAACGGGCCTGTTTGACACCTGAAAGCACCCTTTAGTTTTAAGCGTACCTACTGTCAGTGCTGAAAGTTATGCAAGAGTTTGGCAAGCTCAGAAATAGGATGCAGTACATGAATTCATTCTTTTTTTATTTCCGTCCTTTTTTTCTTCATACTTTGGTTTGTTTTAATTTCAGAAAGCAATTAACAAGGAAGTCCAGATTTTATTTCATTTTTTCAGCTGCTGAAGTTCTTCCATGCTGGTGCCAATGCTTGATTAGCATTAGCATTAGTTGGCTTGTGGGTAATTTTGTTCAGTCAGCTGCTCCAGGGAGTGTTCCCCACAGTTTCATGTTTTCTCTACTTGTTAAATGAAAACTCTGTGAAAACTCTGTCATCATGCAGGTTTTGTTTGTCAGAGGTTTGTGATTAATCACAGATAATTAATAATTGTAGTCTTTCACAACATGCTGAGTCACTTTTTGAAACAGATCACAGGTTGAAGTCCTGCTTTTTTGGGAGAATATTTTTCATGGTTTCTCAAATTGACTAACAGTAGCTCTGGAAAGCACAGCTGATTTGATATTCCTGATACTTACACTATACTGTTAAGATTCCTGAGACGTTGGTGAGAAGAGTCAGATTGAGGCCTGTTGTTGTCCCAATCGGAAGCGTTTCTGCTCACAGAGTGGGCCCAGAATCTTCACTTGTTGAGCTACAGGCAGAGGAAACTCAAGCTATGCAGAAGAAGCCTGTTTGGAAATCCCAACAAACCTGCACAGAAACATCTATCATAATTTGAAAGCTGGTCTTTCTTTTGTAAAGACATTTTCTCTAAGCTAGCTGTATGAAGGTAAAATAGAAGAAACAGTGCTTAAATGTTTTATGCAACTTTTGAGAGCACCGGTGCTGGAAAATTTCTCCAACATGCCAAAAACAATTAATAAATACACTTCCACTGTGGAAATACTTCTTTTTTTCATCATTTAATCATTTGATCCACAAAGGAAGTGGAGAAAAGGAACAAGCGTGAAACCAAAGGAGACGGAGTAGCAGGACACCGGGTTTGGGATGGGCCAGTCATGGAGGAGATATTGATTACTCCGGCAATCCCAGCCTCCTACAAATGTTCTGAACAACAAACTGCCCGAAGCAGTTTGCAGAGTCACTGAGAGCTCTTGAAATATGTTTAGTCAGAAGCCATTTTGAAATCCCAGAGCTGGTTTTGGCTAAACAGGCAAACATGAAAAATGTTTTCTGCTCCTTTAGATGCACTCATTCCCGTATATGTTCCAGCAGTGTGTGTACGTCTGTGCGCACGCTTCAACAGGAGCTTAGCTTTTTGCTAATGTGGAGGTGTTGATACTCAACGTCAATGAAAATTCACACTAAAATGCCTTATGAGTGTTTTTCCTCGCTCGGCTCAGCTTGGCTGGGATTAAGAAACCCTGGAGACGACTTAATACGCACCCTGCCTCCATCGTCCAGCTGTGAGGCGCATTTTCTGGTGACAGGAGGAAAAGAGTAAGCATAGAGAGAAACTGATTGCTGCTGGGATTATCAAATTCCCCCACTAGGACATATTGCTTGAATGTTTCCCAGATCTGTGCCCTGAAGTAATGTAAGGTAATATCCTGTGTTTTATTGGGCTGGTTAAGCTGGAGAGCACCTTCCCTGGTCAGCAGTGGCTGGCAACACAAACAGCTTGTTGCAGCAGTAAAAGAAACAGGGGGAATTATAAAGCAGGGATTTTAGGAAGCCAGAGGGTTTTGTTGTAACGCCACTTGAAAAAGGTTTATTTTCAGAGCCATAAAATGAGAAGGTAATGACTTTGACCTCTTCCTTCCTTATTCTTCATAAACTGGATGCTGTCTCTTTATTTTGTGAGTGCACAAAAAATTTCCCAGCTGATGAGTCGGCACTGATTTCCACCGATCTTAACTGCCTCAATAAGGGTTTATAAAGCAAACACTCTCCTCTATTGCTCTGCTTTTAGAGAAATTTGACTGTGATCTCACATCTGCATCCTTGCAGTTAACAATTGCCACCCCATTGTTGCCAAGTTAGTGAATTGCTATATTTAATAACACAAAAAAGTTGATACTGACCAAAATCGGTCAAACCCACTGAAAACTGCGATCGGTGCACCCCAAGTTGTTTCTTTTTGTAAACTGAAAACTTCACATCCTCTCACATATGGATAATTTAGTCAAACATAAAAAAACTGTTTTTTTAATTTATTTAAATGAGGAACACCTAGTCTTGTGGCGGCGCATGCAAAGCCTGGTGGCCCGCCAGGCTTATAACTTACCCTGATGTATCTCAGTGGTTTCCATTATTAGCTTGGTTTGGCTAAACAAACTTTTGTTTGAACATCTTTTATCTTGGAAGGTTCCCATAACCTCCTGGCTGTGGGAGTTTGTTGCTTGCTCTGTTTCTCTGTGGTTATGAAGGAGTCCAGTGCAGTGGCTGCTGCCATGTTGCTGCTTGCTTGTTGGCTTGTTGGCTATGGACCAATAACATGTTGGTGTTTTGCTTGCAGTGGAGGTGAAACGTACTAAACATGTGGAGCAGGGAAGAATTCCAGGCTTCATGGTTGATCACTAATGTTGCTGTACTGCTTGTCAGATGCTCTAATAATTTAGTAGAGCAACGTTGTGCTTTTTCACTGATTAAGGCAGGTTTTATTAGATCATTCAGCCACATTTAAACGAGAGTGCAGCTGCTCCATCTTCAGTCTAGTTTCAGAGACATCACCAGACTTTAATCTCTAGTTTCCATCCTTACTCATTGATGCTGTGATTTAAATAAGCCATATCACAATCCAATAATAACTACAACACATGCGGTCCCAAAGCTTGTGTCTGTGTGTCACGAGGCTCATGTCTTTGTGATGCTTTGTGCCACAGATGATTAGCTGAATATTCACATACAGAGCATCTTCCCTCACCAGCTGTAAAAGCCACAGATGATGCTTTGCACGATCCACTTTTATACTCAAACAAAACTCAGTGATTAGGTGCTTATGTGCAGATCGGCTGGAGTTCAACAATGAGTTGTAATGTTAATTCAAGCAGCTCTTATATAGATATTGAGCCCTTCCATGCATTGAAAGCGCTGAGCTGCATTTATTTCACCTTGACTTCCTCTGTCTTTACCGCTGCATCTTATAATTCTCTCAGCAAAGCATCAGCAGGAACGATTGTAGACATTAAGATCAATCAATCAAATTTGATTTGTTTAGCACATTTCAGCATTACAAAGTGCTACACATCATAACAAGTAGAAAAACACAAACATAGAATCAACAATCAAAACATGACAATAAGTCGAGTGCCATCATTAAATTCATAATTGATTATGTTCAAATCCAACTCTAAACATGTGGTTTTTAGTTGAGATTTAAAGGAACTCTGTGTTTCAGCTGTTTTACTGTTTTCTGGAAGTTTATTCCAGATTTGTGGTGCATAGAAGCTGAAAGCTGCTTCTCCTCATTTGGTTCTGCAAAGCAGAACCAGAACATTGGGTACAGATATTTGAACAGTGTCAATTTCTTTTGAATATTTGATATAAACTCCACAAAAAATGAATGAATTGACTTGTTTTCCCCAGTGATTTGGTGTCACATTCCTCAATAAATCTGGCTGTAGATGTGTTGAACAGAACCAAGTTAAAAAAGGAGCGCTGAATCCCGATTGTTTTAAAAGATATAAATGGATGCTGTCGTTTGATTCTGCTTGTTTTAGCAGGTATCTGTCCTCTATCACTTGTACTGCTGATGATAATACAGAAACAACTTAGTGCTGCGGTTGTGGACCAAACAGGGCCCTGTCACACTCTAAACATGAAACAAAGCATTGCAGGAATCTTCCACTGTGTGCGATCCTGTCCCTGTGTGGCTTCACACATCATCATCTTGCTTCCATGTGGCCTTGTTCAGTACTTTGAACCTAATGCATGGTGGCATGCTCTGATCACATGCAGCTCCCTTTAAAGTCACATGAAATCCCATCAGTTCAACACAAAGCAAACGCTGTTATCAGCGCAGGGTGGTTTAACGCTCTCCAAATGGGAACATTTTTATCCAGAGTGTTTTTGTTAACTTTTGATTTTATTTATTAGGATTATTTGATGAGTACAGACACACAGTAATATAGACCAACTGTACAGAACAGCAGTCTGTGTCACTGTTCTTATAGCATAAGCTAAGTTGTAGCACTTGTTGCAAAATCTATCACAATAAACTAAAATGATTTAATCACATGATAAATGAAGACAAACTCAATCATTTCCATTTGAACAATTTTATTGTTTTTCTCTTTTCTCTTGTTTTACCAAAAACTGGATAATAAAAGTCTTCAATTTGGTGCTTCATGATTAAATTTATTTGTTGTTTCTGTTGTTTTGTTAATTTATCTTGGATATTTAAAATGTTTTCCATTTCCTGTGTTAAATGTTCATTAGATTTTAAAGTGTATTTATCTTAGAGAATGTGTTCTCGCATGATTATGCCACTATCATTATTCAACTTAAAAGGGTCTGTCATCATGGAAATGATTTCTGGGACAATTTATCGTCCAGGTAAATTTATTATGGTGACAGATGAGCTTTTCTAACCAGAATATATAAAAACTATTAGGAAGAGAAATGGTAATAAAAATAATGTAAAATAATAAAACATGTTGACAACATATGCAAAATCATACATAAAGCAAAAAAAAATTCAAAAGTGTGAGGTGAGGTTATAATGCTGTGTTTGACAGGTTTTTTTTTATCTTATTGAAGCTGGTTATAGACTTTAAATTATAAACTCGATCATTTGTTGACAGCAGAAAAGACATAGAGAAAGGATTTCACCATCAGTGAAGATAAAAATCCCTCAGCAAGTTATTGAACAGCAGGTCTTAGTTTGGATGCCAGTAGATGGACGCCGATTTCCATGTAGATTCACACACAAGGGAAAGAGATTTCAAAATTAGGTGTAGAGTCAATTTACGTGTCTTAGAAGCCTTATTGTGCTGCAGACAAACAACTTCTTGAGCGTTTGTCTATGCGTGTGCTTGGGTGTGTGTGTGCGTCTGAGAAGCCCGCAAGCACTCTCCTGTCGGCTGCCACATTTATATTCCAAGTTTCCATCATACTGGAAGGAGGCAGAAATGGATGGAGCAACTATGAAGACACGGATGCTGGGAATGATCCAGAGAAGAGACGGAGACGGGCAGAGATAAGAGTTCAGGATGAGACAGGAGGACACTGAGAAGAGGGGGGGAAAGATGCACTGCAACAGAGGGAACAGTTTTCCTGAGCAGCTGACGGTGGTGATGAATATTGGAGGAGAAAGCTGAGGTGAGAGGTGGAGAGGCAGAATGCAGGAGAGAGTAGGTAGGGGTGCAGGAAATCAGATCCTTTGTTGTGTCTTAATGGGAACTGTCAAAGCAGAAGAAAAAAGGTCAGCCAGCAGGTCCAACATGGTGGCACACGATTATCAAAGTGACAAACACACAAAGACACACTCGTCATCTCTGAAATATACCAAATGCTGTTCGCCAACTTCTTCAGTACAAATAAATATTGATGATTGAATCAGCATACGAGGATTTATACCTGTAATTGGCAGGAAAACAGGACCAGACAGATCAAGATGGAGTTTTATTATAAATGTCCTAGTACAAGTAAAAGACCTACTTGAAGATTCAGACGGTTTGCCAAGCCCATTTCCCCTCAAACTCATTATCTTTTGCTTTCTATTAGAGGCTCATATTTTGGTAGCAATGCGATAACAAGAGCTAGTATCACTGATACCGATACTGGTACCAATAACTTCTGACCTTTGTGACAAAATTTGGAGAAAATTTCTAAGTCTTTACAAAATAATTTCATAATGATAACATTATAAGAAGAAACAACATAAAAAGAAAAAAAGAACAGAAAAAACCTGTGTGCATTTTCTTTTCAAAATGAAGTGCAAAACTTTTTTGAGAGAATATTAATGCAAAATATGTTTGAGGAATAGTTGAAAAACTAGAATATAAAAATGAAGTAAAACTTAGAGAGGGAATCGGAAACTAAAATACTGATACACTAGTATCGATCTGATACTGACAAAGACTTGATATTATCAATATTTGGGATTGATTCTCCCACTTCCATTAATAGTTCACAGAAAAACATAGTTCAAGTTAGAAAACTATGTTACATTTTTGTAATTATCTGCAATGGTGTTTTTTGCCATATGGTTTTTAAATGTTACACAAACTATTTCCGACTTCAATGATAATATTTATTTAACCATTTACTGGGATGAGCATTCCAGTTTGGTTTTTGGTGCAGTGAGCCGCTGTTGATGATTCTTTCCACTTTGAAAGAGGAGCTCATTAGGCATATTCCATTTTTAAACTCAAAGTCAAATAAATCCATTGGACCACTGGCTCGGAAAATCAAGTTTTTTTTCCCTCTATGTGACCAATTCTGGTATTAAAAACTGCCATATGGCTGTCACTGATATAATGTGTAGAGACAGATGCACTTGATTAAACAAGTAGCAAACGTTACTGTCTGCAGCTCCATGTTCCCTGAAGGAACATGGAGCTGCAGTGTTTGAAATGCTTTAAGTGCATGGAGAGCAATATGTTGTTAAAGTTGGTAGCTCGGTCACTGAGAACAGCCGTTAGCTAATTGCACTACGTTTCTGATGTGAATGTTGCCTGGCTGTTGCCTGGCTGTTGCCTGGCTGTTGCCTGGCTGCGCAGATCCGCAGATATTCGATTCAAATCTCGCTTCGTTTTCTCAGTCTGGGTTTTCTCCCATTCACTTGGATTTCTCTGGTAAAATTTCTTCAATCAGCGAAGGAGAAGTTCTGAACGATGACATTGATTTTCTGCAGTGTTTTAGAATTGCAGTCTGCCTGTAGTTGTAACAATGGAGGACATGAGCGAAACTATTTAATCTGTGTTGGCCACGCCTCCAAATATTGGGCCCCTCTGTCTTTGCAGTAAAATATGTTTTTGTTTTTTTCTTTTTTTTTTATTTTTTTTTATACTGTGCAGATTACTTCTAGTAAGTTTCATAATGTCAAATATTCACATTACATACATCACGGCTAATCGTTAGCTCATGCCTCCAGCAAGCAGCGGTTCTCAGGATCTCGCAAAAAGACATTGGTCAGTTTGACATTAGATGGATAACAAAGTAAATAGCGCAAACCTGCCCCCCCTCACCCCCCAAAAAAAACACATTAGCTAGCAACGCTAATTTTAACTGAGTTGGTTACTGGATTTTATAATTGAGAAAAAAGGTAATCTGGTGTCATTATTAAAATGAAAAATAGAAAAGTGCTACGGCGGATGAGACATTGCAGAAACAAAATCATAAATCATTTTTACAAAGGTTTTGTCATCTGTGTGATAAAATAAGGAACAAAGCCTGATAAAAATATTTTCTCTGGATATTTGTTATACTTTGCCATTTGGTTGAGTGAAGCCAAAAACCATATCTGCTCTGACACAGGAGGGGAAATTTACTGTAACTTTATGTATGACTGCAGGGAAATATGGCCGGTCTATAGAAATTATTCATATGTGTGTTATTCGCAATATATTATTCTTGAAGTTTATGACAAAGAAATAGTAAACACAAATTTAGGTTAGACCCTGGTTATACTCAGGTAGAAGGACAGGACAGGAAACTGTTTAAAAGACCTTCATAAAGCCTAAAAACCAAAAATCAAATAAATTAAAATCACTTTGAGGATCTGGACCAGTCTGGTTGAGCAGCCATTTTAACTCATTTTTACAACAGGAAGCTTTTAGCGAGAGCTGTTATCATTAATTTTACAAGCTGCTGGCTCTCTGTAGGTTTAGAAACACTCAAGTCAGAGTTGGAACACTCTGTTGTATTAATGTTTTGTATATGTATTTGCAGTTGGGACATAAAAAAACATCTATATTTTACTGAAACATTTGCGTCCAAACCACAGTGTGTTCTGTCTGAAAACTTCTGACAAGTTTGTCCGCCGACCGCAAACTTTTCCACTGATGCTGTCCAGCAGCATCACGAAGCCGCTGGCCCGGGTCGGAGCTTAATGTGTGTGTTGGTGACTGTTGCAAATGCAAATAACTCGCTCAGAACTCTTTTTGAAATGTATTTGCTGTAATGAGGCTAAGAAAAGGTTACTGCTCATCTTATTTAGCTGGAACTTCTCACGACAAGAGAGAGTGGGAAGGAGAAAATGTGTCACACTCACATTTACACAAAGGTTTTTGATTTTTTTTTTTTTTCCTGGGTTTCTACTCTACAGATTTACTCTGAACGTGACGGTTCAGAGTAAATCTGTCACATCTTTAAGAAACCTGAATATAGGTGCCTTATTTGGTGGAACAATGCAGAAAAATATATTTTTATAACGGATACAATGGAAATAGTTTGTAAAGATGTATTTGTTTCAAACATTTCCTTTCTTTGTAGCAGTTTTCTGATGCGGTTAATAGCATTCTATGATAATAACACGTATTTATAGTTACCTGATAACTTTCTGCCTCAGTAATTATACAAAGGTTGTTTTGTTTTTGTTTTTATTTGCTACAAAATTGATATTCATCTGATTATTCTGCAAATTAAATACAAACAGTGTGAATTGTCAATGAGAAAAAAAAATGAAAAAAATGAAACTCATAAAGTCTGCGAAGACGATGTGTTTATCGGTGTCAAAACTTTTAGGCAAAGCTGTAGGCTGACTGCTAATATGCATAATTTTCACACAAAAGCTTTTTTGTATAAATATAGACTTATGACGTAATGCACCAGATGTTGTTACTGTGGTCCCTCTGAGATGGTTAAAAAGGGAAATGGGCTTCCAGCATGTTGGGTTTTTGTTGTGCCGTCTAAATTGAGTCTCTGCTAATTGCTATTCTGTAGAGTGGTACTTCAACCAAGGCTTGGCCAATATGCACTTTTGACAAGCCAACGTGATTTGGTTTTGCTCATAAAATGTTTGTGACGCAACAACAACAACAATAAAAAACCTTGAAATTGAAGGTTCTTAAATTTTCATGAGCGTTGTTATGATGTTGATAAAAAGCTTTACTGTTTATGTAGAGTCTGGGCATGATAAAATATTGACCCATTTCTCACAGTGAAATATGGATCATGTTTGCTGAAGCTTTCAAAGCCTAAAAGCTGGAATAAATTGAAGAAATGGAATGGAAAGAACCCAGAGCGTACACTGGCTTGAACTGACCAGGTTAGCACAACATGCTGCATTAGCCTAGCTTCATCATAACATATCTTCTAGTTATTTTCAAGTTGTTGTTTTTTGTTTTTTCATTTTGTCTTTCTCTGTTCTTATTAATTCCCTTTGGTTATATTTATATATTTCTCTGTCGTAAGCTCACAGTTGTTGTTTTAGTTCCAGAGTGTTTGCTTTGCCATGGGTTTAAAACCACACAGACAAACACACATATGTGGCATGAAGTTGAGTGTCCACTTAATTTTAAGTGAACCAGGTAAATAGAGCAGTTAATAAAATCAGAGCATGTAATTCACAAAGCAAATGGCAGTAATCACACGCCAGAGTAGAAGTATGAGCGAAGCCACTAGTTCTGAATGAACTGAGTAGAAATAATCAAAACTTGATGAACATCATGGTAAATCATCGACAAACACTTATCAAGCAACTTTGTCAATTGTGGCATTTAATGCACAGCTTTAATTTGGCTGTGGGGATATTAATGATTGTGGTTGACCATTCGGGAAGTGACGATGTTTTGTCACATCCATCTCTCTGACTCATCCCTTCCTATAAATTCAAGTTTTCAGTTAAAAACAAAACGGTTTCCAAGTCAGAGACTGTTTTTGATGAGTAAGGCACAATCCATATCTGAGGTTCTTGCAAAACTGGTGTCAGAAGGTAAAAACGCTCGCTTTGTCCTTTTATTGTGGTGCCAGTAGGTAACTTACCAGTTCATTTGATGTCTTCCTTACTAAAAAAGCAATGTTTTTCCTTAAGAAACCAATATATTCAGTCTGTACTGAATATATTGGGTCAGTGAAGAATAAAAAAAAGCTCGTGTTTTTAGTGTGCATACCTTAAATAGCTTTTTTTTTTAAAATCATAATGTTGCTATTTGGCTTTGAGGAGCAATAAAAATGTCCATTATGGTTAAATTATGTTCCTGGCTTTTAAATATGATAGTATGTGCTTCATAAAGAAGCTTTGACTGTGCCTCATTTAATTGTGATATATTGTAAGAATAACAGGAATTACACAAACTCTTGTTTGTTTCTAAGAGTCGAAATCTTAGAAAATGTTTTTCTATCTCTATTCGAAGCCATATGTTGTTTGCCCACGGTTCATTATGTGGGACATATAGAGCACACTCTGCTGGATTTGGGTGAATGGGAGTTTCCCAGTGTCAATGTCACGACTAAAAAAACTACAATATTTATCCGATTTAACATTTATTTAGTATTTTTTTCCTCCATATTTTTTCTCCCAAAGGGTTCTTCTGCCAAACGCAGAGAGAAATGGGAGCTCTCCAGAACCATCCGCTCCCCTGCTGGGCCAATGGACGCCTCATGCTGCTTCAGTGCCTTTTGCTGCCGTTCACAGTCACGTCGTGCAATTCTTCTTTTGTTTGCTGCTCTCTCAGACCCCTGCAAAGTTTTCAGCAGGCAGGGTGTCAAGTTTAATAAAAAGCAACCGTGAGAGTACAGAGAAGCTGAACTCTGGCTCTGGGATGACATGATAGAAATCAGATGTCATTTTCTCTGCTCCCTGTCTTGATTAAATGACGTCTGACCAGAATGACCCTGCACCTGTGCGTTGGCTTTAATCTACATCATTGCGTAGAATGCCACTTTGTCTCCATTTTCAGGTGCAGCTCCACTTCTGAACAATCTTTAAGCCTTTGAGTTAAATACTAAAACATCAGACCAGATCGGAGGGTGTTGATTGTTTGATATTAAGTCATTTGAACGTTGAACAATGAGAGTTGTTCGTATCAGAGTCTTCAAGACCTCCAACTGTCTCTTTGATGCACAGGAACCTTTTCTCTTGTCTTTACATCTTTCTGTCAGATTGCTAAAGTCTGGAACAACTGTGGCTTTCAGCCAGGTTGTAGATGACTGGATCAGATCGTTACCCTCGATGTTTTGTCCAGAGGATTAATCTGTCAGGTTATTTGAATAACATATTTCAGCAACAAGGCACTTCTCCAAGGTTGGTTCTGGTTCTGTTGATGCAGAGCAGAACCAGAATCAAAAGACCTGAGGAGTCTGGAAGGTTGACACAACAGGAGATCTTTAATGTATTTTGGTACTAAGTCGATCACTGATTTATAGACTAACAGCAGTATTTTAAAGTTTTATTCTCTCAGTGGAAGAACTGTAGAAATGGTGTGTTGTGCTTTATCTTCCTGGTTTTAGTGAGAATGCCAGCAGCTGGATCTGGATCAGCTGCAGCTGTCTGCAGACCTGTGAAGACACTTTTGCAGTAATTAATGGATCTAAAGATAAACACATGGATGAGTTTATCTAGATCTTGCTGGGACATTAGTCCTCTGATCCTGGAGATGTTCTTCAGGTGATAGAAGACTGACTTTGTAACTGTCTTTATGTGACTCTGAAGGTTCAGGTCAGAGTCCATAGCTGTGAGTCCATAGCTGTCATTCCTCTTTTGATTGAAAGATAGTAACTTCAGTTTTGTGATCGTGAGAGTTTCATCATCTGATTGATGTACGCTTTGTGGATCCAGAGACTGTGTGCCCTGAGAATCTGCTCGCTCCTTCTCACTGAATGTGTTTGTGGTGCTCCTGAACAGGAGCTGTGAGTGGAAGAGGTTGATGTCTGATTTAGAAAGCTCACAGTCTGAATGTCGTCTTTAACCATCTACATTCAGTGAAACAGTCTGGCAGGATGAAAGAGCGAAGTCACGGTTCTCAACTAGAAAAGAGAAACTTCTCAGGGTGGAGGTGAGTTTGCAAAGAGAGTTTAGACCATGCTGGGCTAATGTTGTTGAGTGATATCAAGATGGCTCACTCCCTCACCATGAAATCACAACTGAAAAATGATGATTCTGGATATAAGTGGCCAAAATCAGATTAGTTGAACTAATTCTATGTTCTGTGATATAAGGTGAGAAACACTTTGACTAAATAGAGATGTCCAAAGGAGCCAGCTGATGTTTTCCATCATCAAGCTGCTGTATTATGATTATCATTATGAGAACTTTGGCTAGAAGAAAGAAAATCTGGCATTGCATCGTCTTCATTCTCCAAGTGCCGACCAACTTCACTGTACATATCTCTCCATCTTCAACATAGTCTGAGAAAAACCATGCTTGCTCTCTACATGTGTTGTGGAAAATACTGACTGGACTGCAACAAAGCAAAAAGATTGGTTCTGCCAATATGTAAATACATATGAATGGATGTTGTCATCTTTCCAGGTCTCTGAAAAATATAATATAGTTTTTATATTTGCTCAAACCTCTTTGATGCAAAGCCTGTTTCAGTAAATAAAGAGAATAAAGCATTTTCTACTTTTGAGCAGAGGTACACTCTATGTCTGGTATTTTTGGATTTACGTTTCAGTTGTCTTGTCATAAGTAAGATTTTTCATTCCGTCTTCCTTCTTGCCTCCGTCAGCTCAGTTATGGGAATCAGCTGTGACACTGAAGCAGGGTAACGGTGGGCAGACAGACTTTGGGGTTTGAATCTGAGTTGGATTTTTGATCCAACCTCTTGGTGTAACATCCGTCGGCCAAAAACCTCACAAAGCCTCCAACTGTCCTTCATAATTATCTGTTAAAGGAGTTTTAAGCCAAGAGGCTTAGTGGACATTTTAGCGCCGTCGCTCTGACCCAAAGCCAGCATGTCAGGAGCATTTCCAGCAAATCCTTTCACTTTCGAGAGATAAATGTTAAACCTGCACTAGAGCGGCGTTCTCTGCAGTCAGCTTGAGCAGGGATTCCACTTCCTGCTCAGCGACAGGAACAAACAGCATGCACCATGTGGAGTGAGAGAAACATATTGTGTTGAGTCTCCGTGAGGCAGGCTCTTTAGACAGCTCCCCCATCGCCTCAGGTCTTTTCCCTCCAGTCCTGTTCTCAAATATAACTTTGCCCTATTTGCTCTTAAATGTGACATCTTGACATCTGCACTTTTAAAGGCCCTCATGGCTGTGATTTATAGTTGAATACAAATGGCCATCAGTACCTGGGAGGGGCATAAGACTGAAAGGCAGGGTGAATGGGTGCTAGTGTGTTTTGGAAGCCAGGGTGTGGTACTGATACAGTAATACTTGATGAGGTTACTGTTCTGTGCCACTAAGATCAGCATTGACGATCACTTGATCAGCTGATAAAACAGTCTTCATCTTCTATGTTAACTGTGGTAAAAGCTGTGCCTGCTTTAAGGCCTTCTAAACAGATTTCGGGGTAAACACAGCTGGCAGGGTGTTCCGCCGGCTCTTCTCCGGAAGGTTCTGGCAGCTGCTCATGCCGCTCAGCCCTTCAGATATTTGCTTTATTAACTGCCACTGACACACAAAGACTATAAAAAGCCTCATAACATTCATACCTGACAGACTTTCACAATTATGCCTTGGAAATAATAGGGGAAAAAAAGTTTATTAATGAATAATGTTAAGATGAAATGGGGTGAGGGGGGAATACAGTTTTGGATTATCCTTTGCAACTATGATAAAGCTTTAATTTTATGTATCCTAAATTTAGAAATAAGATATTTTGGGGTCACACAGCAGGGTAGCAAAGGTGCCAATGTTGAACAAATGCTGTTGATGCTATCTATACATTGGCTTGTATCTGTAGTAGTGGAGACCAGGGTCACAGCGCTCCAGATGTTTTCTCCTGGTCTTCTTCTCAGAAGAATCAGCCTTGACTCCAGGTCCGCTATGACAACTATTTATTACTCTCTTACTGTTTTCATTTTTACTTATCTGACTATTGTGTAATGTAAACTAGTCAATTCAGCTTAAAGACAATATATCAAATGTACATGCAAATTATTGATGGATGAAAGGTCATTGTGCAGTTTTTTTTTGTTTTTTTTTGAAAACTTAATTACTCTGTCATTTTCAATACTTTTCTGCATTAATAACATCTTGGAATGAAACAAGTGTGAAAACTCTCCTCTGCACAGATGTTTTGAAAAAGTGTGACTGGTGAAACCATTAGTGACAGTTAAATAAAAATAAGTAAATGCATAAAAATTCTCAGTTTCCTCAAAAAAATATAGTTGAAATCAGAACCTCCTTATTTTGTCATAAAAAAGAAGATTTTTTATGACAAAAAATCATAAATTATAAATCAGAAAAGCTGTTTGTCAGTATGTTGCACCTTGTGGGCTTTTTAACTGATTTGTTAATGTAAATCTGATTGAGTATTTTGTATTTCTCCTCTGTTTTTGTTCTTTTCTTTTAAAAGATTTCATCCCTTTAACAAATGCCAAAAGATTTCTAACTTTCCACAGCTAAGAGTTAGCTTAAGGAATATCATAAATGCTGGTAAATAAAGCATTTGAAAGAGACCGACTCCCAATGAGCAGGCGAGGTCCCGAAACTGATGGCTTCATTTCAGACACGATAAACACTGAAATATTTCTCTCTTATTTTTAATAAATCAAACAGCAGTTGGGTTCTTTTTTCATTCATATCAAACTAAATCTTAAAGAAAGTACAAACGGACTTGGAAATGTCACCTCCTGCGAAGCCAGATGTGATTTTTCTCATCATTGCATCTATAAATTGAGACACAGGGCCTCCGGGTAAAGAAGCAACGGGCAGCGAAGAAGAGAAAATAGTTTGAACTGCTACCAGATATATGGAAAATGAAAAGCAAGAACATGGCAGGGAAAAAAAAGAGATAGAAAACCTGTAGCAGGTCAGGGTGAGGACAGGGAGGAGCAGGTGCAGTAACAAGTACAGTGAAGTGGAATGAAAGCTAAATGTGGAGAAAAACAGCGTTGAAGGTGGAATGGCTGATCATGAGCTTTCATGTTTTATAGAGCGCTCTAAATCTGACGCTTTGGCTCGTGTTCCGTTGAGATTCATACTTTATTTGATGGGTTCGTATTCTGGATAATGTTTCTCAGGTCAAACGCAGCGCAGGTCTCCTCCTGTTGTCAGTTTTTCTGACCATATTTGTAATGCATCTGGACCAGTGTTGTATAGTAAGGAAGTAAAAATACTTCACTACTTTACTAAAGTATACTTTAGTTCACATTAATCCTTATCTGTCATTTTCAAACATTTTCCCGGCTTTATTTTCAATTGGCCTGTTTCTGGATTGTGATGCACCGGGAGAGAGTTGCGTGATATGGTGACATCATCAGAACGTACTGAGTGTTGTGGCTGTTAAATTGATTATTGTATTGTTTTGGATTACAAGATTATTTATTTTTTTCTTATTAATTATTTTGTATACTTTAAGAATTTATTTGAGTTAGGAGTAATTGCTTAGTTTTTGTTTTGTTTTCTTGATTGGACTTCCTGTGGGTGGAGCCTGTGGCTTTAAAAGCAGGGCTCTGTTCAACAGGGAGGCAGTCTGCAGCTAGACACTGGAGAACTCACACTGGAGGTGATACACTAAGGTACTGCTGTTTTGATTTTAACCTTCCATGGATGTCTTTTGTATGTACTTTGCATGTGGCATCTTTGTTCACTGAATAGATAATAAAATTCACTGAAGTGATCTCCTGTCTTGGGAAGTCTTTTTTTTTGTGGGTTGCCAAGTCATAAGAGAACCCCGTCACAGTTACAAAAATGCGGGAGAGAGAAATGCAAGTGTTTTGACCCCACCTATAGGTTGACTGCAACAAAGTCAGTAACCGACTTCCCTGGGCTTGTTCATCACCACCAATACGACGCACCATTAAACACCAAGTTAACTAAAAAGCTCTCCCTCTTCAGATGTCAAATGAGCCTAATTTCCCTCCCAATTCTTTTTTTTTTTTTTTTTTTTTTGCATAATGACTAGTTGTTTGCACCCATAGTTTGTGAAGTAGAGTAACTGTAACGGCTTTTTTTTTTCTTCATGTTGGCCACATTTTCTGTACTGACTATTTACTTTTCTCATTTTCAGCACTGACCTTACTGAAAGGGAAAACTTAAGGCTTACAAAAACTTTGTATTTTCTGTCCTGGAGGGTTTACTAAGAAGCTGGGTCAGTTGTAAAGCAGGTTAAGTTAACCTTGTGGTTTAGGTAAAGCACCTAATGTTCTTAACTAAATGATGCTGCAGGTTTGTCTATTAGCAGGTTTCATTTTGCCTGCACTTGGTTGTGTACATTATTTTAAGTGTATTTGACAAGTTTACCAAAATATAAAAAATGACATTCAAACTGCATTTGCCTTGTTTTACTTTCTACATATACTTTTCATTATATTACTTGAGTACATCCATTTTCACAGTAATTTCCATACTTAAGAACAAGACATTTTACTTTAAGACTTTAACTCAAGCAATATTTCAGTCGGTGACTTGGATTTTTACCAAAGTCATATTTTGAAGAGGTACCTATACTTTGACTTGACTCTGAGATTTCAGTACTTTATACAACACTGATCTAGACATTGTTGCTCCTGAATTATATTCTGTCACATATAAAATGGCTTCCAGGAAGAGGTGTACTTTTTCAAAATGACGCTTGAACTTTTCACATTTTGACAGTTTGCAACTGCAAACCTCAGCAGGTTTTAGAGGGAATTTATGTGACAAACAGGAAGCTGTACTTGATGAAAGGAAAACGATACATGGATTACAGAATTTTTATTAATAAAAAAAATCTGCCAACTGTGATTACCAGAATTTTGCCATGAAAACTTTCCTTCTGCTGTGTAATACTTATCTTTAATGTTTAACTGTTTTAGTCAATATTATTCTATAAAAGTAAAATATTTAGCCTGAGAAAAATGGTTTTCGCAACATTAACATAAAAATCCCCAACAAAATAGTATGTACCACCAAATTGACAATTTCCAAATTAAAATGTCAGTCCAAGTTTCAAAATGCATATTTACTCTATTAAACTTCTTTCAAACTGTTGCAAAACTAAATGCTTTGCCGTTTTAATTTTCAATAGTTTATTCAAAGACAATTTATTCTTTATAAAATGACTCAAAGTCTCAGATCAGATGGACAGCATCTGTGTAATGCTGCCATTTTTCACACACATTTCCTGCTTTTGCATTTTGCATGTGGACCAAATAGTTGATGTTCTTGGTTTCATCTTAAGGCAGAGCTCATCCATTATTTGTTTCATTATTTGAAACAAATTGCACATATATTTTCTTACTGCAGCAATCGGTAAACCTGGTGGAACTGCATCTGCTGAGCTCATCAGAGAAGCTGTTTGTCAGTGAAAAGCTGGTAAAAACATCAGAGGATTGATAGAGGAGCCATGTTGTGATGACTTCCTGAGGGCGGAGTTTCAGAAAGAGCAGGAGCTTCTTAAAGAAGCAGAGGCCCAATTTAAAGGCGTTAAATTACAAAGTCGAATTTTATTTTGTCATTTTTGCATTTTTGTGACAACTACAGATAACATTGTTACTTGATTGTGCTTTAAAATGGCACTATGCCTAAAAAATACATGAAACTAGTGAATGAGACATGAATTCAAATTCAAATTTTTTTTCTTTTCTCTTATAATTAAGCAAGTGTGCTTGATTTTTATCATGTATCAATATATCCACTGTTTTCCTCGTCTCTGTGATTGGGTCAGGACGTTAACAGGCCCAGAAGGGAAACCCGGATGTCTTCTCTACCAGGGTCAGAAAAATGTTTGATAAAATCTGAGTTTGTAGCGTCAAAATGTGGAAGCATATGCTTCTCAAACTGTGGCTGTTTGTTCCTTATGTTATTGATTTGCTTCCAGAACAGAATATTGACTCACTGGCTGTCGGAGCCTGCATGCCAGCAGCCGTTGCAGTAATGTCATTGTTTTTACTGTCCCAGATCTGTGCGTACAATGTGTAACAGCAAATTAAACGTCTCCTTAATCATAATGCGTTCCTACATTCAGCCTGTCTCCAGATTCCTGATGCCTCCACCTGAAGAGACTGCTGTACATTCAACTCACAGCGCCTCGTTCTTCACAAACGGGATTATTGCTACTTTCATCCATGCAAATGCAATGCAGACATTGGCGTACATTATTGCAAGTAAAGCTACTTAGCACTGCGGCATGAAACCTCAGATTTCTTTTCGTGAGTGTGTGTACGTGTGTGTGTATGTAAGGGGGAGGACAGTGGGGACAAAAATTGTTTCTGTATGTTCCTCTCGGTTTTGTCGGAGTCATGTCAAAACATCACTGCTGTGTTTGTACAGGATTACTGTGTGTACTTGCCCAAGTTCCTGCTTCTGTGTCTATTTGCACATGTGCTGTGGCTCAGTGTGTGTGTGTGTGTGTGTGTGTGTGTGTGTGTGTGTGTGTGTGTGTGTGTGTGTGTGTGTGTGTGTGTGTGAGAGAGAAGCTGGCTGCCCAGGAGGATAACCTTAAGAGAGCCAGTCCCTTCAGAACGGTTCTCGTCATCTTCGGTCATCTACAGCCATTGCTGTAATTGCAAAACACTGTTGTTGTCTCCCCTAAATGCAGGCTGCAGGGATCCATGTATAGTTAATGAACTCTTTATGCGTTCCTGCTCTATGCAGAAATATCTGTAAGCAGAAGTTTTCTAATTATATTCTTTTTACATTCTTATTTTTTTTTTGGGAGGGGGGGACATTCTGGGTTTTTTTTCCCTCTCTTTCTCTGTCTACATTATTCCACATCTGATTGCTCCTTTTCTCCCCTCTGCTCCTCTGTCTATCCAGGTGTTGTCTCTGGGTGCAGATGTGTTGCCAGAGTACAAGCTTCAAGCTCCTCGCATCCACAAGTGGACGGTGTTGCACTACAGTCCCTTCAAGGCGGTGTGGGACTGGCTCATCCTGCTGCTGGTCATCTACACCGCCATCCTGACTCCCTACTCAGCCGCCTTCCTCCTCAACGACCACGTACGGTCTCACCCGGAGCTCAGTTCACGTTTTTTTCACTTTTTTAATGTTTTTTTTTTTATCAGGTTGCAACCACAAACCTGAACATGTTTTATTGAGGTTTTCAAAAAAATAAATAAGTGCAACCAACTGGCGTCACATAATCATTAGAGTCCAGCTCTGTCTTTGACTCGTCACCTACCTTGAGGGTTGAAAAGTGGTATATATAAGTCTGAGGTCACATGAAGACCAAGAAAGACATCAGATGAAAACGAATGAGTGCAAATCTTCCTGACTTAACCCTGGAGGTGTCCTAATGATGAGCAACGAGAAGGCGGTGGTCAGAGAGGCAGGGTCACCCTGGACAGTCCCATCGCAGGGCAGGTCTAACATGACTGCTTCAAATGAAACAATCTTTACAAATAAGTCATGAAATCTCAATAAAACAAACTGACAACCCAGTCGATATTGAATCACACACTGTGTCCGTGTTTTACCAAAACAGCTAAATGCAGAAACTGATCTGTGCTGCTTTTTTTCATACACTGACGCTTTCGTTGATGTCGTCAAAGCTTTGTACCTTTTCCAAGTCTTGGATCGTGCAGAGCGTCCCATTACTGTGCGACTAATGTATGCTTTGTCATCATACATATGCAAATTCACCTAAAGCCCTTAATGTTAATCCATCTGAAAGATGCGTTCTATTTTTAGCTTTAGCTCCTAATTCTTCTCCTCTGTTTCCACATGTTTCCCTCTCTCCTCTCAGGAAGAGGTAGCCAAGCAGAACTGCGGTTACTCCTGTTCTCCTCTCAATGTGGTGGACCTCATTGTCGACATCATGTTCATCATTGACATCCTCATCAACTTCAGGTCTGAATCTCAGTTGATGTGATGAATGTTTAACAGGAACCCAGTATGACTGAAAAATAGAGATGTGTTGTTTCAGAGTTTGTGCCAGGTACGCTAAATATTACTGACACCAACTATTAGGTTTGATCGGCGTTTTTTCTTTTAGGACAACATATGTGAACTCTAATGATGAAGTGGTGAGCCACCCAGTTCGTATCGCTGTTCACTACTTCAAAGGCTGGTTCCTCATCGACATGGTTGCTGCTATTCCCTTTGACCTGCTCATCTACCGCAACGGAGAGGAGGTAAACACACGTAGAAATTAGAGATGCCGAGTCATGTACACAAATGACAACTTTAGGCCCACAGCTGCATAAAACGTCAATAAAAGGCAAAAGTAGGTTGGCAGAGTCAAGATACGCCAAGGGCTTTAGGAAGTTTTTGTAAAAATTCATGAAAATGTATTCGTGATCCCAGATTTATGGCTACATATGTACTAGGCTTAAATGCCACTTTGAAAAGACACTTAATCAATATCTAAATGATTTGCTGACATCTAGAATGACAGGAAAAAGTGAAAGTTTTTCAGAAATATCTAAATGTTCAATGGAAGTACAAATGTATACTCTATTTATTTGACTTTAAGATGCTTGAGCAGAACTCCAGTTCAGTGTTTGGGAGAGAATAATAAATAATCACCAGAAGGAAATAGAATTTCTATCATCAGATCAGACATGCAGTGTATTCACACCCAACACTTTAAGCAGAAAGTCTAAATTTCTCCACATTGGTCTGGACCTCTTGTTCAGGTGTGAATACAGTGAAACAAACTCTGGTAAGGACCAAACAACCGCACTGTTTGAGCTGCTCTAGAAACAGACCCTGGTGCAGCTCGCTTCTGGTGTGAACACGATCCGAGCTAAATGCAGAATATATTTGTCTTTTTGGACTTGACGAGCCACCTTTGCTCGGCACCGTGGCCCAAATGAGCCTTTCTAATGCTAATACTGCAAGTACTCACTGAACTGAAATTATACCGGTTTTGTTGTTTTCTGCTTACCAGCGCTGCTGCCAGAATGTTGTTGGTTGCACGAATAAAAACAAAACCAACTAAAAATGTATATTCCTGGTTGAGGGCAAACAGTACTTTCCTGATTCATTGTTGTAGTTTGCTTCAGCACGGTTACTTCAGGCAAATCCCACAAAAATATCAGTCCAACGATTACTGAACAGCAAGTTGTGAATGTTGTTGTTGTTACACTAGTCGACTGCTGAGAAGAGGGTGAGAAGGAGCAGAGGAGGGAGACGGGGACACTCATGTCAGGGAAGGAGAGGCTAGGCATCAGTCTGTGGCAGCAGGGGACCCACTGCATGATTCTCCGAGAAAAATCTGCTGAATATTTATCGCAGATCATCTTCGGATGTTGGGTACAGCTGTCACACTCAATGACCGCAGATTTTCTCTAATGGTGAAGGATTTTGGTTAAGATAATCGCACTCAGTGAACTTCTTCAAATCAACCTCACCTGTCCTTTTTTTACTTTTCCATTTAAGTTGTGACTCTCCTAAATCATATAAACAACAAAGTCCTACTTTGGTTTTATTAACATTCATTCAGAAATAATCTGGTAACATCAACACACACCTGAAGCTACCTTCAGGAAAGGTTGCATTTCAATGAAAGCAGATTCTGCTCTTGCAGTAACCACAGATCTGAATCCAGGCTCTCCTCTCCAAACTTCCTTCTCCTTCAGGTGGCAGTTTTCTCTACGTTTGTTTTTGTGTGCATGCAGGTGTGTGTGTGTGTGTGTGTGTGTGTGTGTGTGTGTGCTTGCGTGCGTGTGTGCGTGTGTGTGTGTGTGTGTGTGTGTGTGTGTGTGTGTGTGTGTGTGTGTGTGTGTGTGTGTGTGTAATAGTCCTTTACACTGGTTGAACCTTTTTCAGAACTCATCCATTTGAACTATGTTGGGGTGAAAGCTCTGCATTATTAAGGTTGGGGCCACTTTAAATGAAAACTGTGGTTCTTACCCAGAGGACATCCATGCCCTCAACTTTCTTTAAAACATCCACCGTTACCGTAGCAATAGGATACAAATGGGCAAAAAAGTCATATTTTTTGCCCTTTTTAATATTTAATTTTGTCTCATAAGCTACATTTTAAAATTCGCTGTTAATACAAATAAAGATTTGGCACCGAAAACTAAAAGGTTAGTTGTGCTAAGTAATAACCTTAAACCATTACAAACATTAGTTCAAACTAACGCCAAAGCACTTCAACAACATGTAATAGCTAATGCTAACCCGCTGATTTCAACTCTGATTTGATAGACAACAAACCCTGAGCGCCAGTTTAATTTTGACGAAATAATTTACCTGTGTTTTTTATAGTCTTAGATGTATTTATGTTTGCATCTGGTTCACTGCTGTCCGTGTTTTAGTTTGTTCTTATATGATGTTTGAAATTAAGTTAGTGTTGACAAAGAGAGACAGAGCATAAACGTAGAATATGATGTCAAACGAAACGTTTACAACACAGCCAAGTAAATTAGCAATTTAAAATTCATTTAAGAAATTAAATTTAGGGGAAGCTAAGTGTGATAAATGTTTTCACAGTTAGCAAAAAGAAAAATTAGCTCCACTATTAGCACATTAGCATAAGTGCTACCACCACTTCTGATAACATATCATAAATATGTGTTTATCATTTAATTAATTAAGGACAAGAAGGAGAAAAAATATCTTTTGCATTCTTGCTAAATAATGAACCAAGTCTATTCACTTATATATTTTATCTAGAGTTGCTATGCTAAACATTTTAGACTGCCTTTTTAGCACGATAAGCATTCGTAAACATAATTTTAAGCAGATAATCTCCTTCTAACTCTTAATGCATAATAAACAGTTATTAATGATTTATAAAGTGTCTATAAATGAATGAATAACATATCTATAAACTATTTATTAGTGATCTAAAAGGGGGCCTTATTGTAAAGTGATACCAATTAAAGAGACAGTAGTTTCTGTTAGGTGGATCTCTGAGTCACCAAAGAGATCTTTGGTAGGCATAAAACATGTGAATTTATATGTTTCCAATCATGCAGTTTATGTGGAAAAGAATTGAAACAATTCAGTTGGACAGAAGTTACATTTGGGAAACGGAAAACACTTAGCTTAGCATCAATTTTACTGTGTCCAGCAGAGCTTTTCCTGACCACAAAGCGCGTATTTACTTTGAAGGCACTGACACACACACACGCACACCTACACACACACACACACACACAGGAGGGAGAGAGAGGAGAAGTGGGCGCTCTGCCAGCGCAGTAATCAGCTTGTTATTTATCTGTTGTATGGACACCATGAGGGCTTGCTGAGTACAAGCAGAGAAGCGAGGGAGTTGACACCCCACAGTAATAAATGGCAATCAAGATTTAGCACCTCCTCTGCACTGAATCACTGTGGTACAAGGCCACAGCCACACCGACGCTGTGTGTCTGTGTGTGTGTGTTAGTGACAGGATGACAGTAGCAGATATATTGTCTCTGTTCTGTTAATTCACTCCTGAGTGACTGTTCTTGTGTCTGACCTCAGACCACCACCCTGATTGGCCTGCTGAAAACCGCTCGTCTCCTGCGATTGGTCCGCGTAGCCAGGAAGTTGGACCGCTACTCAGAGTACGGAGCGGCTGTCCTCTTCCTCCTTATGTGCACCTTCGCCCTCATCGCTCACTGGCTGGCCTGCATCTGGTACGCAGATGGACTTTCTGATAGTCCAAAGAAGAACCAGGAATAATGTTTGAATATTTTATTTACGTTTGAGTTAAACCTTTAAAAGGGCAGGATTAAGTAAAATCAACTTTTTTTTAGTTTAACACCATGCTCTAATGTTATTCCCTCGTCTAAAACATACCTGGCGGGTCATCTTGATTCTTTCATGCATATTTGACAAATCCTTAAATCTCCAAGGCAACCATTTAGCCATGCAAAACGTCTGCATGGACGTAGCTCCGCCTTAGAGGACAAAGCTCCTTCTCTGAGCCATAATATCCAAGCTTTCAAACTCCTGTCTCCCAGAGAAATCCTCCCCACTATTTCCCCACTCAGTCCCTTCAGACTAGCCAGCAGCAGTTAGTAAACACCTGGTGGAGCATCAGTTGAACTCATTACACAAGCTACTCGTCAGAGCAATGCTGGTGAAAAATATTGTTGAAGGGTTAATAGAGGAACAATGCTGAGATGACTTCCTGTATACAGGCAGAGTTTCAGACAGAGCAGGAGTTTCTTAAAGAGACCGAGGCCCAGTTTCAAGATGTTAACTTACAAAATCAAACGTCTTTTAGGTCATATTTGATATATGTAGCATTTTTAAAACAACTGAAGTTCACATAGTTACTTGATTATGCTATGAAATTGTACTATGTGCCTGGAAAATGCATAATACTGCTCCCTTAATATTGATTTCTTTTGTTACAAAAGACATCTTTGACATACATGATTTTATTTTCTTTTTTTTTAAATTAAATTTGAATAAAGTTTTCAATGAAAAATAGAACATTTATATTGTGTGTTTTATTTCCAGGTATGCAATTGGTAGTGTGGAGCGGAACGGTTCTATAGGTTGGCTCCACACTCTGGGGGACCAGCTGGGAAAACACTTCAATGAATCTGTCCCAGGTACTAACAGTCACCAGAATAAGATACCTGCCTGGGAGGAACCGGTGTTGGAATAAGTCAGTTACTCTAGAAAACACCTGAAGCTGAAACGTGGCTTGTTTGGATCCAACTTTCAGACTGTGAAAAATGAACTGTTGTCTAAGACAGAGTTACAGAGTTTTAGATTAAACAGATATAACAGATATTTGTGAAAATAAAGCAGTGAACTTGTTCATTTTGAGGCAAATTTTTGCATCATTCATGCATTGCAGTCTGAGGCCAAAAAAAATTATGTTGTGGGCTGGAAATGGCCCCAGGGCCACACTTTGGACACCTCTGTGTTAAGCTTCCCTTAATACAGAGGTTAATTTCCACAGTTTAATTTGGTTGTTAAAGAATAATTAATCAATAAAATACAAATTCATATCACCAAATTACCAAAGTTGCTGAATTGATTAACAATCGTTAGTAGCCAATGTTTAACTGGAAAAATTATTTCACAAATGGTCATTTTGATGTTCTGTTACTGCTGATAAAATAAAACATTAAATAAAGCAGTAAAACTTCACAGATTAGATTTAGATTGAAACATGGAAACTGTACAGCTGCAAGAAAAACTGAGCTGACGACCTCAAAGCAACAACAACAACAGATCCTTGTCTCTTATCCAAATCGGCTTCTAACTCACCGCCGATGTGGTGCAAATGGAGACAAAAAGCTCTTCTCAACGCTGCGTGGCGGATTTCAGTCTGTTGCATAAAAGAGTATGATATCTTATGTGTAATCTGTTCTTGTTACCCTGTTTTTCCGCGTCCCCCTCTCCCATTCTCCATCAGGTTCAGGACCCTCTATCAAAGACAAGTATGTCACAGCTCTTTACTTCACATTCAGCAGTCTGACCAGTGTGGGTTTTGGAAATGTGTCACCCAACACCAACTCTGAGAAGATCTTCTCCATCTGTGTTATGCTCATCGGATGTAAGTATGGATGGATGGATGGATGGATGGATGGATGGATGGATGGATGGATGGATGGATGGATGGATGGATGGATGGATGGATGGATGGATGGATGGATGGATGGATGGATGGATGGATGGATGGATTCATAACATCCTATATTTTTTTGGTACCGCTTTAAGGTGAGGCTCCCCTTACAGATTGCTAATAAATAGTTCATAGATATGTTATCCATTCATCTATAACTATTTAATAAATCATTAATAGCTGCTTATTATTCATGAATGAAGAGTGAGAAGGAGACTATGCTATAAGCAACATTTGAAATTGCATTTTTTTCTTCTAAAGTAGTCTGAAATGTTTAATATAATAGGATAAAACGTATAGGTTGGACTTGGGTCACTATTTGGCAAAAAATCCGCCAGATTTTTTTTCCTATTTCTCACCTTTAAGTAATGTATAACAAACAGTTATTAATGATTTATATAGTGGTTAGACATGGATTAATGTCATATCTATTAACTGCTTATTAGCCATCTGTTTGGTGAGCCTAATTGCAAAGTGGTAACTTTTATTTTATTCAGATTAAAAATGTATTTTATTCGATGTAAAAAGAAAAGAAAGAAAAAAAAATATTGGGAAAGAAGTCCTGTCACCATGCAGTCAATGTACAAAAAAAAAAAAGCTTTCTGAAAACAAACAAAATGATGACACAGTTCACATTTTAACTGTCTTTAGTGTCTTCCATCTCTGAATCCTAAGTGTTAGTATTCATTGCTGAATCATCAGGCTTCGTGTGTGTTCCCTAGAAAAATTAGCTGAACTCGTGTTATTTTTTAAAGGCTCCCAACATTTCCCAATCCAGCATGTTCCCTGACAGAAACAGGTCGAAACCTCAGAGGATATAAAACATGCTGCATTTCGTCGCTGTCCTGTTATCTGCTGAAAGCCGTTCACTCTTTCTAGTTTTGTCAATTTCTGATGAGTCTGTTGCCTGTAAAGTGTTACATGGAGGTTTGCGATTATTTTTAAAAATGATGTTGAATCTTTAGACATGATCAAAGTTTTTCATTTAAACAGTTTATAGAAAAAAGTAGCTAACTGTGTCATTGTTAGCATGGTGTGTTTACTGGATAGAACAGAATCACATTTTTGAGGTTCCAGCTTTCAAGGGAAAATTCTTCAGCTGCAGTCATCAATGTCTCTCTTAGTGCATCTCTACTATTTTTTGGAAGTCAATCAGATATGAATTGTGATGATTCACTTCGTCATCGGAGTCAAACGTATGAACACATAAATCAAATAAGCTTAATTTGTGAACATAAATTCTTATCTTAAAAAAAACCCAATCACAAATGCATTTACTCCTCACAATGTAATGAATCCATTTAAATAATAACTGAAATCAAAGAGGCGTGTATTTCTTGGTACTCTCATGCTGGGTGTTTTGCCATGTTTTAAACTTTTGCAGAGGAAAATCTGCAAAATAATTTGTTTGGACTTTCACCTCATTTATTCATCATTGCAGAAGAAATTGATTACCTTTTTCATTTTCTATGCTTATCATTGTTTAAATATATTATTAAAACTTGTAAATGAAGTGATGACACTGTAATATCCTGTCCTGATGCTATCACTGCAGCTCTTCCAGTGTTATTTCACTGATCATAAAGCGACACACCAATGATCAACTTGTTGTTTCACCTCCATTATTACTCCAGTCCTGAACACTGGTATCCAGTGGAATAACATTTTGTCCCAAGAAATAACGTGCACATTAACCCTATCCCTAACCCTAACTCCCCCCCAAAAAAACTTGTGTAAATTTGAATTATTCTGAATTTTCTCCCATCTTAAACCAAGCTGAAACCATGTTGTGGTGATGTGTGTAAGTTTGATTTTGTGGCGGCCTTCCTTGTTGAGACAACCTGACCGTAAGTGAAACCCAATATCTTGCAGCTTTAATACTTGAGTGTAAATTGAACTTGCAGGTAAAAAACGTTTTCAGACGGAGTGTGTTTTCGGTTCAGCTGCCAAACATGTGTTTAGACTGTTACATGGAGGCTTTGCGGTGTGTTACATAGACAGTGATGGGAGCTGACAGAGGCTTGGAGGTCAGCAGGATTCAACATGACAGCGAGACACTGAGGTTCATCAAGGAGAACTCAAATAACAGTCTGTCCTCTACAGACAAAGTCTCTCACATCAAACTTCTCCATGTTTTTCTCCTGTTCAGGACGACCATGACTTTGTTCACGGTGGTTTTTCCTCCTTTTAGTAACCTACACTACATTCCTACAGCTTCTGCTCATGTCTGTGTTCTCCAGCCCTGATGTACGCCAGCATCTTTGGGAACGTGTCAGCCATCATCCAGCGGCTCTACTCAGGGACGGCCCGCTACCACACCCAGATGCTGAGAGTCAGGGAGTTCATCCGTTTCCACCAGATCCCCAACCCTCTCCGGCAGAGGCTGGAGGAGTACTTTCAGCATGCCTGGTCCTACACCAACGGCATCGACATGAACGCCGTGAGTTCCCAGGCTCACCGTTTCTCTGTCGTCAGGGTGTGGCTCACACCATCTTAACTTTTTCCCTATTCAGGGCTTTTCTGGGAATCTACTGATCTGAACATCATGTTGACTTTTAGTACATTCTCACCACATGTGATGTGTTTGTATGTTTTAATGTAAGCTAGTGAAGGTGGGCACATTTTCTGCTAAGGCACTAATAACTTTAGGTTTAGCGTTTTCGCTAACATTTTGGTTTCACACTTTTGCCGAGTCTGAGCTCTTGCAAATTTTTTGTTTACTGCTTTTGCTAACTTTGAGAGAGTTTAGTGCACTTAGCTTCTGCTAAGTGCACTGTTGTGTGAACATTCAGTTCCGTTAAAGTTTTGGTTATCGACTGTTCAAAATTCTGCAAGTAGACATTTACATTCGCTCTCCTTTTTTGTTGTTGTTGGTTGACTGCTCAGAAGTTCTGTTTCCTCTCCTCACCTTCTCTTTTTTGTTTCTCTCAGTAACTTTATTTCAAACAAGGACCATGCAGGAACAAAATGAATCACAAACATCTCAGGCCATTTTAAAGCTTTAGCATCAGCTTCCACTAAATACCTTGTTGGTGTAGTTCTTTAGTGTTAGCAGAACTAATATTTATGATTAGTGCTTTAGGGTTAGCATAGCTAACTTTTTAGTTTGTGGTTCCCATCACTGTACACATAAAAAACGTCTTAAAATATCAGATATGTGTCTTCATATTCATCTTTAGCATCATTTCTGATCAATTTCAACAAGATAATTCTAAATAAAAGAAATGTTTAAGTCACAATTGTAATTGTGCTCAGTTGTTTCACAGTGAAATTAAACAGCTATCATAAAAGAGGATTTCATTTAAAGAGTGGTCAATATTGCAAGCAAAGCAGTCAAATGAAAAGAAAATCTGAGTTGTCCAGAATAACTAAATGGATGTAGAACCACTTGTGCTTTGCAAAAGCTGCAACTCAGACACCCACCGGCACAGTGACTCACACCTGTTAATGGACTCAATACACCACAGAGTGTTTTTACATAAATTTTGTGTACAGTTGACCTCTTGCTGGATGCTGTGCTGCAGTGTCCTGGATGGTGCAACTCAAACCTGTGCAGGTTCTCAGGGAGAGTGTGGAATGTCAGAGGGATGGGATGCCGAGGCTTCCTGAATGCATTGTTTAATTTCCAAGCTTTTCCCACATATAATCAGACATTTATTCTGTTCAATACAGTCAGGAAGGTACATAAGGCCTGCAATGGAAGATTTTTATTTATTTATATTTTTTTGCATCACACGAGTCACGTCATCGACACCCTGATGTTACTGCTGGCAAATAGGATGAAAAGGTTAGCAGGAAGTAGTAGTAGGATGATGGCTTGTTTTTGGTTTCACAGCATCACAGCTCATAAAAACTTTTGTCATTACAACGTGTTGAATCCACCACTCTTCTGTAAAATCACCAACTTGTATTTCTTCAAAATGTCATCCACATAGCTGTTCCCAAGTAGGCGGGGCTTGTTGCTCCATCTCCTGAACACGACGGGGGCGTTGTATTCAGGAGCAGATTATCAATATCTCATGTAACTGTTTACATCTGTTGCTGCCATAATTTTTACTGACATCACCAAAACATGCTTATTCATGTGGGATTTTTATTATTTAATGGAAACAGCGCAACTGTGAAATTGTGTTTTTTCAACATTAGCAGAAAACAGAGAGAGGTTTGGGCACTTTTGTATTGAAAACGCAGTCAGAGACGTGGCTCGGCCTTTTGGACAACATGCTGTTGACGCCTCGTCTTCGGGAGGGAGAAATAGCACGGCTGGGATGGGGAAGGCAAAGAGGAAGTGAGCTTTTTCTTAAATCTACCTTAAGGGAGCTTGTTAGATTGCACTGGCCCTCTGCAGACACAGAGGAAGGATTCTGTTCTTTGTGCAGCGCCGTGACCCGCAGTTTGCCTGGAGAAGCGCTGAGGCGGCGCGTCGTGCCTCTCTCATTCAGCCCCTTAGAGGAAGACAATTAGAGAATCATCACATTGACTTGTTCCTTTGTACGCAGCCATGGCCCCTCAATAAAGCTCTGCTGCTCTCAGAGCTCCATTAGTTTATTAATGACTTCAGCAGTCTTTACTCTGCTGTAACTCAGGAGGCTTCGCTGATGGGTGAGCTGAATAACAGGCATTCTGTTATTCCTCTGCTGCGTATTACCCTCACGGTTTTCAATACGGAATTGATTTAATCCCATATGAGCTGGACTTGATATATGAGGTGTGTTATGTAAGCACTGACTTTCCCCTATATAGCCGTTAATAATAATGGCACTTATATTTCTTCTGCAATTATTTCTCCCCTCCTGCTTAAAAAAGGCCAAGTTTGAAGAATTACTGAAAAGCAATGGTAAGGAGAAGATATTTTAGAAATGAGTGGACAGTCACACTTCCAAGCCTGTTCAAATGTTTGTTTTTTTATAAGAAAGGTCCAACAGAATACCTGGTGTGGACACGGCAAGACAGAATACACAGATGAACATAGATAGCTTCAAAAAGTATTTTAGTGCAATTATAAAGAAAAGATGGACTCAGTGACCATGGAATTAAAAACATAAATAAATAATAAATCTTCCTTTTCCTTTAACTTGAGCAGCACTTTGTGTTGATCTGTCACATGAGATATCCGATATCTGAGGTTTGTAATTGTGAAGCAGTAACATGTGGAAAATGTTTCAGGGGTATGAAGACTTCTTTCTTCAGTTACAAAAAGTTTGTAATTCTTGTAAAAATGTTTCGGTAAACCATTTGTTCTTGACTAACTGTCCAGGGCACTCTTGTGCTAATGCACAAATGGCAGAGCAAATTTTTCATTTAGGGTTAGCGTACCTTTTTAGCAAGAGGTTCCCACCACTGTTCTGTGGAGTCACCAGATAAACCATCTAAAGTCAGATTTTGGAGGCTGTTCTTTTGACTCCAGGTTAATGGCGCATCCAGCTACTGATTTCCAAGGCTGCTCCTATTATTTTATTTCATGGAGACAAACTGATGTGTCCTTTGCCGCATCTCTACTATTAATCAAACCTTCCCGGTGTGTAATTGATGAGTACTTACAAAGGGACAGCGCTTGGTGGTATTTATACGCAGGCACCTTATCAGTATCTCTCAGGTTGCCATTCTCTATTTGTCCATAGTAACATTAGCTCAGGAACTCTGAGCGATGACATGGGAGCTGGAATCAAGAACGTACATTGAAACGGATAGAACTGGGGAAATGGAGGAGAGACTCAGAGTGAGAGTTATAGCTGCAGAGCTTTCAGGCTCTGTGAAGTCAGTGTGAGAGTCAGATTGGAAGCCTGGCAGTGAGCTTATTAAAGTTGCACTAATTCTTTTTATTAATCACTCCCCAGGTCCGCTAGCTCACCCACTGCAATACCGTTTGACTTCATTTTGCAACAAAGCTACGAAAATCAGCTCATAGACTGTTTTTATAAACCGTATTTTCTGCTTATTTATTCAATCAGACCTGAATCATTACATCAATAAATGTCATGTCCTTCTTCGTTCTAATTGTGATATTTAGTCTTTGTTCTCTTTTAGTTTTGTTTACTAAATGGCATAAAAATAAGAGATTGTTTTTCTTACCTTCTTTTTGCCTTCCAGACATTTTGGAGAGCTCAGATTAATAATGTCATAACATTCCAAGCTTCAGATTTGATCCACATCGTTGGTTAAATGGAGACTCACCATTTAAGCAGCACCTCAAAAACGATACAGCTGCGTTTCCATTTACCACGATGTCAGTACTCGGCCGACATCGTAAACACACAATTCAACAATTGCAATGTTTTCATTAAATAAGAAATGCAATCAAAATCACCTGTGAATAAGTTTACCCACATAAGTTATTGAAAAACATGTGGCGCTGTCATCCTCCTGTCTCTTCCTGTTGTTTTCTTCTTTGTGGTTTGCGCCAATTGTTGATCATGTGACTAATATGATGTAAAAAAAATTGAAATTTTTAACATTGCGGTTTGGCCAAATAAACCAATTTTGATTTGGCCAAAAAATAATAAATAAAAAACATCTCTTCCTCGTGGCAAAGCGTTTCAGCAAAAACTACATCGTTTTTAAACATTAAGAGAATTTATTTACGAAATATCAAATTGCTCAACTATATGATCAACAGAAACTTAGATAATTGGAAAAAAGGTCAAATATCTTTTTATTACCGGTTTATACTTTATGTATGCCTGACACTTCAGTCATTACTGTTAGCTTCTGGCACAACTGAGTAAATATTTTCTGTCAGTTCCATCATTAACTCGGCCCGGCCTCCTCTCCAGGTCCTGAAAGGGTTCCCCGAGTGTCTCCAGGCAGACATCTGTCTCCACCTGAACCGAACGCTGCTACAGAACTGCAAGGCCTTTAAAGGCTCCACTAAGGGCTGCCTCCGGGCGCTGGCCATGAAGTTTAAGACCACCCACGCCCCGCCCGGCGACACGCTGGTCCACGCTGGGGACGTCCTCACTGCCCTCTACTTCATATCCAGGGGGTCCATAGAGATACTAAGAGGAGACGTGGTGGTAGCCATCTTGGGTAAGACACCAATTGTTTTCTCAATAGTTTTAGTCTGTCTTAAGTTACATTTGAATTATGTTGATCTTTTTGTTGTTAAGTTAGTGGGGTCATTGCATGACCCCACTAACAGCCCTCCTAGAGAAAGATCATGGAGCACAAGCAGAACAAGAACCTTCCAGAGATCATTTTAATTTCCTGTGATAATGATCTCCACTTGTGCAGAGAATATTTTATGAAAAACATTGATTTGCTCAGTTGCTGATAACTGAGCAAATAACATGACGGTCTCGCAACGTGACGGTTATAAGTTAAAAACATTACAGTTCAAAGTGAAAACGTACAAATGTATAAATGTAACATTTTATTACTGATTTCATAGCATCACACATTCCTGTAATATACAATATTACAGAAATGTCTCACATTGTCTTTATTTTATCATTTTGATTACATGCACACATGTAGATTTCCAAAATTATTGCAGTTTGTTTATGACTACAAACAATAAATCTTACAATGAAAAGCAGAGTCAGATAAAATACGACAGAATCAGCAGACTGTTTTAAAATGCACGGATATTTGCCAGAATATGTACGACATATCTGGAGACTATTCACAGCGCCTACAAATTTAGTTATGTTCCAGTCTTATTCCAAGTTCCACTAAATTCATCTAATCAAAAACTGCAGGGGGATAGAAAATCTGACAAGGAGTTTTGAGGACAAAGAAGAGAATCAGAGTAACTGTGGTTTTGTTGCTTTGGTGGGACTTTAGTTAGTTTTATACAATAAAGTTAGTTTTTTATTTTATTTATTTCAGGTAACACAAATGTTTTCTCAATTGAAGTTTTTGTTATTTTGTTAGTTAATTTTCCTCCATTTCTTCAGTCGAGACCATCAAGTGGTTGAAAAAAATTTTTTTTTAATGTGAAAATTAAAAAAATATATACATTGAAGGTTCATTTTTACGATTCATTTTCCAAAGAATTTGTATTCTGGTTGTAAAAGACAACTGCAGAAGAAATCCTCTTTCTACATAAACTGTGCTGTAAATCTGGGACATAATCTGCTTTTTTTCAGAACTCAAGCATATTTATCTCTTTAAGTCTTCCAGGTGTTTATACACACATCCTGTAGAATAAACCTTAAGCTGCAGTGCCATCTACTGGAAAATACTTGAATAACCTTCCTAAAATAAGGACCCAAGTCTTTTTTTTTTCCCCAAAGTGAATTTGGGTCGTGGGTAGAGGAGTCTTTCTTTCCAAAATATGTTCTAAGCAAAAGAAAAAAATCACTTTTGGTAGAAAAAAAAAAAAAAAAACTTTGGACATTTTAGGAAGGAGATGATATCGGAATTTGTCCTGGGCAGAGATGCTGTAACTCTTTTATTTTTATTTTATTTTTTATTGTTATTATTATTTTTCTGTCTCTCTGCAGGGAAGAATGACATATTCGGCGAGCCCATCAACCTGTACCCCCGCCCGGGGAAATCCAACGCTGACGTGAGAGCGCTGACGTACTGCGACCTCCATAAGATCCTGAGGGAAGACGTTCTGGAGGTGCTGGACATGTATCCGGAGTTCGCCGAGCATTTCTGGAACAACCTGGAAATCACCTTCAACCTCAGAGACGTGAGTATCGCTGCAGGGAGCCTTTGTTAAACGCAAGCACTGCCTGTCTGGGTTCTGTGTTGGGCTCAGAGCTGATGTTTGGTTTTTGGCGCCGGTTCCAGACCAACATGATCCCGGGTTCTCCCAGCAGCGACGACTCCGCCAGTGGGGGGTTCAACAAACTGCGGAGACGGAAGCTGTCATTTCGAAGACGTACGGAAAAAGGTGCTTTGCTCTCAACCTCCCTGCTTGTCTCTGCCGGTGAACAAACTTCCAAACACAGAAAATCTGTGAGGCTTTAAGTAAACTTTTATTTCTGATTCTCTTTTTTATGTGATGTATATACATAAAAAAAGAGTTCAAAACATGCAGTCTGAAGTTCCCTCTGTACTTCTCTCCATTGTTTAAGGTAATGAGGAAACATGTAGGTTCAAAGGAGTTAAAAGCAAATAAAAATGATGAAAATCAGACTCATAACTGACAATTTTTTTGTAATAAAATTACAACATTCACTTCTGACGCAGTTATGTGCAAAACTACATTTTGTCCCCTTGTAAACAGTGACAGATTTTATTGGGATTCCATGTGATGAGCCGCCAAAAACTCATGAGTTATTGTCAAATGTAAAACAAAAATTTTTATATAAAAAAATATTGAGAACTGAATAGTGTGGCATGCATTTGTACTGGACCCCCAAATATCAGTGCTTTGTAATTTAATTCTTTTCACTGTAACTACAACTATTTTTAAACAGATTTCTGTTAGCTTTCTACATCCATATAGTGATTTTGTTTTTTTACTCAATCTTCTTTTTAAAAGCATTTCTGACCAACACATTATCTACTGAATGTAGGACTGGACTTTGACTGGACCGTTGACTGAACATATGAATACAGGCCCATTCAATAAATTGAATTTATTTCAGAACCTCATCAGTAAGTGAAACAGGTTGATTCATATAAATGTATAACTACACATACAGATGGACTCTTGAAAGCCTTTATTTCTGGTGATTACAATTTTGTTTGCCTTTAGTTGATGAAACTATGACATTTAATAAAACATGTTTAAAACATAAATGTTGCCTAAACTAAAAAGTTTAGGCAACATTTGCCTTTTTTTAATCTGACATGAGACTCATAAGAACACATATTACAATTTTTTGAATATGACTGATTAATATGTAAATAAACAGACACTCAGCTGTTGTTTGATGGCCTTTAATGAAGCAAACTGAACACAAAGCAGCTTGAATGATGGACAACCCAAACAGCCCAAATAAAATGAACAACTTAACAGAATGCATGTGGAGAAACGACGAAGCGACTTAAGCGACTGTTGAAACTCCTCTGTGCAGACGACGCCGACGCCGGGGAATACAAAAAATCTCACAAATCGTCACGGCGAAGACAGAGGGAGGCGGCCAGCAGCCAGAGGGAGAAGGAGGAGGCAGCCAGGAGGCAGTGGGGCGGACATCGCAGCTCCGTGTCTTCTCACTCCAGCGGTGATGAGGTATCACTCCACTCTGTGTTGGTGATGGTTTTGGATAAAGCGTGTGATATAGGCAGATTGTGAGCTGTTGTGGTTCTCCTCCGGAAGGGGGAGGAGCCTGTTCTGTCCGGCCTCGCCCCCCCGCCCGCTCTGCTGGAGCCCCCAAAGGCTCAGGCCCCGCCCCGGAGCTTCAGTGAGACCACAGAGCCAGAGGGGGACCCTAAGACTGGAAACACCTGCAATGCCCTTTCAGGTAAACCACGCACCCCATCACACGCACACACACATTAGATGTTATCCTTCTGACAATGTCCATTAACACCGTTGCCCCCGGCAATCAGGTGCTTTCTCAGGTGTGTCCAACATCTTCAGCTTCTGGGGAGAGAGTCGAGGAGGCGGTCAGTACCAGGAGGTGCCCAGCTGCAGCCTGGCCTCCCCCCCGCCTCTCAACACGCCGCTGCACAGCCTGAGCCGCCAGCAGCGCAGCCAGCTGGACGCACGTCTGGACCTGCTGCAGAAACAGCTCAACAGGTCAGCATGCTTTGGCTTCATCCAAAAACCTTTGCAAGACCACGAATTACCAAGTTAATCCTTAAAGGCACAGTATTGCGTAATATTCACTTTTTGAGCTTTACATGATGAAAAAAAACAAAACAAACCTGGAGTGTTGCACCAATTCGTTCATTCATGTTTGAACAAATTGGTTCAAACATGCATGAACCAATTCGTTCATGCATGTTAATCTCCATGGCAATCTCCATTACACAACTATTGAGTTGAGTTGTGCACAACTCAATGGTTGTGTGGACCTAGCTCCACCTTAGAGGACAGAGCTCCTCCTCTGAGCTGCTGTTTCTAAACTTCTTAGTTTCAGCCTCACAGAGTGTTAGTCGTCCTGCTTCAAGTTGTTATTTCTATTGGATTCCATTTGTCAAGATACACAGTCAAAAATTACCAGCAATTATTTGGGTTCATTCACAGAACAAAAAAGAAAAAAACAAACTAAACTAAACTTGATTTAATTTAGTTTAAACTTGATTTAGTTTAGTTTGTGTTTTCTTTTTTGTTGTTTTGGAGCTAAACCTTTAGTTTGTATGCTAAATATTGTACTTACTAAATAATTAGCTTGGAGCTAAGTATTTCTTTAATGGCTAAGTATTTAAGTTGAAAACGAAATATGTAGCTAGAAGCTAAATAATTAGCTTGCTAACTAAATATTTAGTTCAAAGTTGCTTGTTGGAGCTACCTTTATAGTTTGGAGCTAAATATATAATTTCAGTGCAAATATTTAGCTTACTAGCTACATATTTTGTTTGAAACTGTGACATTTATAGATGGGTGAATAATATGATTACAATATCACTCTGAAAAATAAATTCCAGATATTTGAAGTTCATTTTTGACTTTAAATAAAGCATCCGCCTCACTTCATCACTATATTGCCAGTAATATTCTGCCGCTTGTGGAAGTCCAATTATGTTATAGAATTAGCAATTTAGTGGAAATGTGTCCCTCTCTGCGGACAGGTTGGAGAGCCGCATGTCAGCGGACATTGGTGTGATCATGCAGCTCCTCCAGAGGCAGATGGCCCTGGTTCCTCCTGCCTACAGTGCTGTTTCATCACCTCCTCAGGTAACCACACTGTCAACACGTGACAGGTCCACAGAGGAGTTTCAGTTCTTTCAGTTTCATAAAGGGAGAAATCATACAAGATGTTTGTACTCCGCAGCCCTCTCCGTACCCTGGTTCTGGTCCAGGAGTCAGAGCAGCTCCAGATACAATGGCTTCTCTTTCACAGGTGTGGCTTTTTTTTTATTATTTCTAGAATAATCGCAAATTATTGACAATGCTGTTTTGATGACTGACCCATGAAGTCAGTGAACATGAAATTATGAAATGAAAAGTTTGTTCTCTGAATTACTATTTCAGAACTTTGGTGATCCTCAAAAGAGCATATGCAGGTGTTCAAAGAGATCACCAGCTCTGACCAATACAGTGGTCCTAAACCGTTCACGCAAGGTCTGATTGCTGTGCATTAATGTTGTAGTATGAACAACCATGAAAAGATTTGTGGAAGAAAAAAAATGTAATTGACCTTTTTTGTGTGAACAAAACTTTAGATCAAGAATCATTTACAAGTAGAGAGAGCGTCAAATATCAAATAATCAAAAGTCTGGGCTGAGATGATTTTATGTGAGCTTTTGATTGAAAGGTTAGGGTGGTAGCGCCAGTATATGTTGCTAAACTCCTTATCCGACTTCCATCTTCTGTTCTGAAAAAAAAAAATCTTTACTGTCCTGATCGTATTTGTGGTAGTAAAATTAACAGATTTCCAAAATCAGAAGCAGAAGGCCTTGCTTGGATCAAAGCTTGTGCACGATGACCGCATGAGCAGCTCAACCTTTGTAGGATCAATAAGAACAAAGAAGTGTGTGCTGGTGTGAGTATTATTGATTTGCTTTCTTTCTGTTTGAAAAAAAGAAAATCAATAATAAACACATCCATCATGAACACATTTTAGCTAAGTACAGCATAATGGCAGTACAGATACTTTTCTACACCTCGAAGCCTGTCTTCTACACAGTTTTACGTTAGCTAAACAGATCAATATGCAATGTGTATTTGACATACATTAAAGATTTTATTTTAGCAGAAAAGGCTTTTGACTCTTGTTACCCACTCTAACACCAAGTACAGTGTATCAGGCCGAGGCACACTCAAAACATTTGCCAACAATGAACAGGAATCACCCACTGATTTCAAAAGTAACCTACAAAACGATGAATGCCCAACTTACCCAGCCTTGCAAGAACAATAGGCATCAGTGATCTTGTCCACAGCTACATTGATGCTATGTTTTCCTGAATAAATTGAAAGCATTTTGCTGACGTGCATAATGTTGGAGGCATCGTGGCTCAAACACCTTGATGTCATCCAAAAAAGATGACATGAACTTGATAGTTCCTCTGTCTATTGTTGTAGCTGATATTTGGTGAAAATCCGGCAGAAATGATGGAATCGACTCAGAAATACTCTATCAGAATTGTGGAAGTGGAAGACCCCATGTTTACATAGAAACAAAGCACCACGAGGCTTTGTTTGTGAGACTTGCAGCCATGTGGGATTTTCTAGGTCGGTTGTGGGCGGAGCTTGGTAAGGTCTATTAGACCCTTTGCTTTGAAGCTGATTTCCTCATTCTTAGTACTTGGACTTTTAAGAAAGTTTCTGAATTCAAGCTAGGAGTAGGTCAAGGAGCTTACTACAGCTGCAAGTCAGTTTACGGTATATAAGTCATAATGTCACAAATTAGACCATCGCTACTTCTTGGTGAACTTGAAGGACTGTCTTGTTTGATATTAGTGCGTGTACCTGTATTCTAACTGATCCCAAGGCCTTGCACAATGACATTCAGAGTTTTTTTTCCTTTCAGATCTTGGACTCGCAGAACTTTGAAGACTTTTCAGCCACGCCTCTTGACTCTATGCAGCCCCAGGACTCCTCTCTGATCCCCGCCAACCAAGATCAGCCTGAATCCTCTGCCCTGGGCAGCCTGGGGCAGCATCTGGAGCTGGAGTTCCAGCTTGGCAGCAGGGCTGGAGCCATGGCTGCAGGGACTGCTGCAGATGCAGAGACAAGTAAAGCAGGAGGATTGGACTTTGCGTCAGTGGAACCGAAGCCGGCTGCAGGGATGGAGGCGTTGCCTATGGACGCTGAGACCCAAAGAAGGCTGTCACTTCAAGAACCACAGACACCTCTGGATTCACAGATACCACAAAGACATGGCTCTGACCCGGGGGGAAGCTAAAAGAAAGGGGAAGGAAAAGGGGAGAAGAGAAGTATCCATTGTTCCATACAGAGGCACTAGCTGGATCTACCACCTAAACCCTTTCAGGCGCTCACTTCTCACCTTTTCGGACAGAGTAAAGCCATGATAGGGGTCAAGGGAAGTATTGAACCTTTTCCTCTGCCACAGTCTTTGTCTTTGAGTCTCCTCTCAAGAAACATCCTGAGCTTTCTGAGCTTCAGAGTGGTACAACCTTTAACCAAAACCACAAGCCGAACAGAGGCGACTTCTGTCTCTAACCCGATCAGTCCGGTCTGGAAACTCTCAGTCAGTCGCTAAGGATAACACTTCTCAGTCATTCTGAAAAGACAACTAATTTATAGAAGAATCCCTTTACTGTTGTGTCCAGTGTCGGATGACTGAAGAGAACAAGACAACATCGGACAAAATAATGACAAACAAAAAAGTAGCCATTTTACGTCTTGCACTGAAAACCTTGATACGATGATTATTCTTTCTATATATGTCCAAGGCGCTTCCGATAAACTCACTGACTGGTTGTTGAATTGTAGTGTTAGCTGGCCTAACAGGAATCCTGCTGTCCCATTCTGTCATTGGTTCCATCCCCTTGATGCCCCGCCCTCTGCCCCCCCAAGAGGTGGAGCTAATGTTCTAATTTATACTCTGATCGAGAGCACACTGGATTGGCTGGTCCACACCTCAGGGGGTGGGAACTGGAGGGTTACAAGCCATGAATTCTCTTGAAGAACATATCAGCTGCCCAGTTGTAAACGTTGTACCCATTTGCTAGAGATCTGAATACGTGTGGCATGCTTGGGTTGTGTCAGTAACAGGTAAACTGGCAAACTTACACAGTTTCCATAAGAGCAGTATACCAAAACAGCTCCATAAAGACTTCATCAAGCAACTCCACAAACTTCTGTATGAGCTGTGGCCTTAACAAGGTCACCTGATCATCACCATACGAGAAGTGACAAAGTCAGCAGTGATTTCTGATGCCCGGTTGAAAGCTCATGCATAGAGGAATTCTAGTTTAACATTGTTGAATTTGCTACCTCAGATTTTATTGCTCTTTACTTTTTTGTTTTCACCTCAAGCACGCAAACCCTGAATATTTCTACCTTGTACATAATTAAGTATACGAGTTTGCCAGTTTACAACGACCAGCCGAATGCGCCATTATTCAATGTACAGTACAATATGCAAACACTGGCTAGAAGAAGGCGGATTGCGTGTGCTAAACTGCCTTGTGTGGTGTATTTGCTTCAACACATGGTAGAGGCTCACTGGATTCTCTTGTTGGGTATTTTTACCCCCAGACAAAGACAGGTGAATGATGCCTTGTTGAAAAGGACAAATGGATGGTTTGCTATGTGAAACACAAACCCCTTACAATGTTGCTTTACAGAACACATGCCTCAGTTACAGTGCTTTACCTGCTTTGGCACCATTTTACAAGACTGGGTTGAGAGGTGTGGTCAACATCTGCCTGCTGCTTTTTCCCTCATTTTGCATCTCTAGATACCAGTTACTTTATTTTGGAGCCTAATGTTCTTGGGCATGCACCCCATTTTTACATACAAAGTAAGCTAGCCTGACAAGAATTATCTGTTAACACAGTAGTGCAACATGAGGACTACTTCCTTTTATCTTCAAAATAAGTCTCAGCAACTACTGACCTTTTGCAACTACGTATCACATTGAGGAGAATGACGAACAGTGGAAGTGAGGATGGGAGTATTGAACTGTGATTGTTTTCTCAAGCTAAGTTAATTTGTCTGTAGAAGTATCACACCTAGTTGGGCCTCATAAAGAGTGTTATTTACAAAAGTTGAATATCTACCTTAAAAACTGTCCCATATCTTCTCCCTCCTGATGTGTTAATTGATTTGATAAAAACACAGACTTTAACTGAATACATGTCATATACCACTATGTCATAAACTGCAATTCCCTTAGACTAGATTGTATAAAAAATCTAGATGCTAACAAGGTTTTTTGGATATGGTAGGCTACCTGAAGGTGAGGCATTCTCTTCAGATTAGGCACATACCGTCTTCAAAATGCAATATTAGAGATTTCATTTTGAAGATTCTCAACATTGCATCCTTTGTGATATCCAATATTAATCTTACTAAGATTATTTCATATTTATTAAGTATATAAACGTTAATCTTATTACCTCGTAAAAAGTGTTCACTGCAAATCCACAGATAAAGCAAGGCCTCCCAGTCCTTATGATTGATGATTGCTATTTATTACTAGTCTATATTATCAGGCTACCAACTGTCTGTTTTTGACAATCTTTACAGGAATTAACAAGCTCATAGGTTGTTTGATGTCGGTCATGGTCGAGCGGGTCGCTTTCCGAAAAGGGTGACGTCATGTGCAAAGGGTCAATAACACTAACCTTCGTACCTGGGTGCCAGAAGAAGCCACCCGATGATAGTACCTGTATACACAAACTTTAATATTGTGAGATGTTGCTTCACCTCTAAGAACCTCATCTTGATAACCTTTAAAATCTTAAATCATTTCACCGGTTTATAAAACATAAACATAATTTGCATGACGTGTTCTGGCATTTTGATACTAGGTGTTAAGGATGGTCCAGTTTAGCTAATGCTAAATCCATTGGCATTAGCTCGTGGAATAAGCTATTTTCTACTTTCTACATTTCTGCTGCAGGTATAACCATTCAACAGAACCCCCAAAAGACTGTATTGTCCCTTTAAAACATTCTTTTAAGTCCAACTTGACCCCCTTTTTGAGTTCGAGACAAAAGGTCTAGATGCTTACAAGGTTTTTGTACATGGTAGGCTACCATCAGAGAGCATCTACTCTCTGTCTTTAAAGGTATCTCATCTACCCAAAGTGGTGAACACAACAAACATATGTTCAGTAAGTATGATGAAGATTACGTGTAGAAAATATTTAAATGTTAGCAGCATCAGGCATATCATTGTGAGCCTTAGCTGGTTTAGTAAAAATGAAAAACTGTCACCAGACCATACGACGTTGATCATGACGTATTTTGGATGAAGCCCAGGTGTTTATCCAGACACCCCAACACAGACACCTGTTGGGGATTACGTGAAATATTTCAAATAAAACGCTAACTTTTGAGTTCTTAGGATGAAGGAAATTAAACACCTATCTCATCACCAAATTGTCTTCCCTGATCTAAAATCCCACAGATTAAACTTCTGCTGCTGTAATATGCTGACGAGTGAAGGAAAAGTGTTGGCAAAGAAGTGCAATAGTCCTTTAAACAGTCCTGACCTGTAGCAGCTTGAGTACGTCTGGAAGAGGAAAAAGAAGAAAAAAAGTTCTGCACTTTATGTTATCATGCACAGCGCACATGTTTTAATGAAGACTCAGGAATGTGTCAGTCATGTCATGGGTGCCCGTTTTTCCTTTGTCCAACAACTCAAAATCAACCAAACAAGATACTTTAACAGAACTCATCGTTGGCAGAATTCCTCTTTTAACAAAGTATTGAGAAGTTGTTACTCTGCTGTTTTGTCTAAGTTATTTAATTTATCTGTTGTGGTAGATATATTTGGTTTGCATGTGAATTATGGCTGCAATCACTTTGTCTCGGCTGTATGAAGAGCTGGAGGACCTGAATGTTCTTAGGCGCTCTGCTTTCTCGTTACTCTGTTCATGTTGCTGAAATGTACACATACGCACCATTTTTCTCTACATATAATCAATACTGATGATCAGAGGTGGTTGATGTGCATATTATTTAATGTTAATATTACTGAATCACTTTGTGAAGACCAGTGAGAGCCATTTCCCTAAAGGTCGTCGTCCATGTCCACTTGTGTGCAGCTCGTGCTATGCTTTGTAACAGTGCACTTTAGTATTGAACCAAAGCAAGGAAATGCTGTAACCAACCATCACTGGTGACATTTTAGACCCACGTGTGACTCAGCTGAAGGAGTAAACAAAAAGGAATGGGACAATTTGAATGCAGAGGTCGCAATAACTAGACAAGACGTGACGAGGAAGATGTGAGAATCCGAAGGCTCCAGTGTGGAAACTGACTCTAGATTCTAGTATGTAAATCTGAATGAACACATCATGGAAGCCCAAAGCTGTGCAAATCTGACTTGTTCTTACTGCTGAAGCTAGCTGCTTGATGCTAACACCACTTCCTCATGTACGTTTGGCTGTGTTCATTATTTCAATGCCGTCATGGTAGATAAAAAACACGCCTTGTTATGCTTAAAAGGTTTTTGATGCATCAGGACAAAATAAAAATCATCTGAATTTTTTTTTTTTTATCGAATTCTAAAATCATTTCAATCAAACCTTAGATGTAATTCTACACTGGTATAAAAAAGAAAATTAGTTGTAAAAACAAATCCTCCCTGGTTAACATTATGTAGTGGAGTTTTTGGCTCTTGTGTTCTTTACTGTCATCTGCCCAAAGAATATGTTTGTTTGTTTTTTTTCCCAGAAGATTTGAGCTTTATTCAGTTTATGTTTGCAAACCAACATTTTTCTTCTTTGTTGAGCTGCTTTCTGCTGACAGGTTCTCTGATGCAGTCAGAGAACCTGTCTTTTTTTGTTTTGCTATGAAGTTCAACCAGCAGGGGGCACACTTCAGCTAATCTGCTAATGCAGGAGCTCTTTTTTTTCACTTAGAGCTTTTGCTAACTTTGAAAACATGAACATACAAGCCTTGGCTTACTTTGTAAATACTGAACTGTTCAGTATTTATTAAGTAAGCCTGCAAAAAAAAAAAAGCTATGATAATGAATAGAATAATTACAATAAAGACATTGAGTCAGAATTTAAATTCTGAATCTTCCAAACCACACAGTGGTGGGAAGATCATCTTTCCCCCGTTGGACAGATTCTGCTGCTTTTCTAAGGTCATTGCCGATATCTTTCTGACTTGACGTTGTGTTCAGAACAGAAAAACAGCTGAAACTCCTGCTTTTCCTGAAGACATCACTGTCTGATGATCAATTATAAAAGGGCTTTGAACAACGGGATTTTTTTAAAACTGTCACTTAGTTTTTCATTTTTTAATGGTTTATTTAAACAATTCAGACACTTTATTATGTCCTGATCCCAAAAAAAAAAAAAAAACTCTAAATAGTATAGTTTTTCCCATGATGGCACCATTATTCTGTCATGACATGGACTTCAGTACATATGATTAAGTGTATGGAAATATTTTTAAACACAGATACTGCTCCCCCATAACTGTAGCTTTCATTTTGTTTAATGTTCAATAAGTCACCTAGTGGCCTGAAACATGTCTATTCTTTCTGACCTCCAAACTAGAATGTGGTTGTTTTCCTCTCATCAGGCCTAGAACATGCATGACTTGGAATGCATATTACCACAATAGAATACAATATAAGTAATAATAAATGCTGATCATTCAGCCCACAGATCACTTCTTACACACTTCTGACCCTCTTGGCTCTTCCGTACCGCTGAGCTTTAATTTTCAGCTCTGTTTGACTTTTTATGAGTTCTGACAGGTTCAGGTCCTGTTTTTGTACATATTTTGATGACTTCAGTGGGGTTGGGTTGATGGTTGAGGGCTGGGAGGTTTTGGGGTGGGGAGTGGGGTTACACAGCACTGGATTTGCTTTGTCTGTTTTTGCCTGTACATACAAATTTCTATTGTAAAAGATTCAGCGGCGCTCATATAGCCGGCACTATGCAGAAACTATGAAGAAGAAGAAGAAAAAAAAATCCTTTGGCATGCTCTGAAATGCAGAATTTAATAGGAGAAAACGTAGTAAACAAATCTTTGCTCTAATTTCTTATCATAAAGAATTACCTGAATTAAAACAAAACAAAACAACAAAAAAAACAAAAAAAACAAAAGGCGTCTGTGGCAGATGATGATGAGGGTCGGAGTGATGAAGCTGAAGACTTTTCTTATTGTGCGCATTTTTGATTGCATGCTGCACTGAGAATCATCCGGAGATGTGAAGGGTTGACGCACAAAGCGGCTAATTCTTGCTGTATGCTTGCAGACTGTGCATAGAGTGAAAAAACGATATTCTTCCAGCTTGTGGGAGAGTCATATTTATATATACACAAGTACTAAAAAAATAAATAAGTAAGAAAAACAAACAAACTTCTGAATACAATGTTATATTGTATCTTTGGTTTTTCTGAGCAGGATCTGCTGTAGGTGGATGGATGGACTGGGCAGTTCCTACAATATGCAGGTGTGCTTGATTCCCTCTTGGCTCTGTCCAAGAGTCGAAAATATTCCAAACAACGCTGGCCCACTTCTTCCTTTTCTTTTAAAGCATGTGGGTTGTTCAAATCTGTTAGCAATATCAAATTTCAACGTGATGTGGAGGTTAAATGTCCTCTGGTAATTTAATACAGACTGTTTTTTTTTTGTTTTTTGTTTTTTTAACTCGTCCCCTAGAATATTGTCTAACCACTGAATGGCCCATGCAGGGCTTCCACAAAGTAAATGATTTATGTGAATAAGTGAGGAAAGTCGAAGGGGAAAACTGTGACGCTCCAGGTTCTGATTGTGCGATAGCATTATTAATGGTTGAACTTTCTAAGATTTCAAAAAAAAAAAAAACTTTCATTAAACCTCTTTTAAAGCAAATTTGTCCATTTTGAGTTATTTTTTGTATCATCTAATGGATGTCTAAATATTGTCTTTCTTCCGTGAAGCAGAAACTTTCAGTTCGATTTCATTTTGAAGGACCAGTTATCACTGCTTGGTATTCAGCCTGCACAGGGTGGAGATGGGCACCTCCCCACAACAAGATGGCGTAGAGAACGGAAGCATGTAGATCATATGACAGAGTATTGGAGCTATTGCAGATTTCTTTTAAATGAAAGAAGGAAAAGTAAATTCTGCCAAAATATCTCAAAATTTCTAGAGAAGACGAGGGAAATTCTTTTTTTTGAAAATTTGCTAGAAAAAAAACTCAGAAATTTTTCAGATTAAACTCAGAAATTTTCTTAAAAAAAAAAAAAAAAAAACATGACAATTTCTGAGTTTCAAAAATGTAAAATGTTTTACCTTTGAAACATTTCCAAATGTTAAAAATGTTTCGGAATTATAATCTTTCAGTTAAATGTAACCAATTGCTTTGCCCCTTAGAGAAAATTTCATTAGAGGTTAGTCAGACAATTCTTTAACACGCTTTAAAAAATTGGTTCCATTATTTTCATAGTATCAAAGGACTGCACTGTAGCACCAACCTAATTTATAAACCTTCATAAATTGGATGTTTTTGTTCATAATGTTTCTGCCTCATTATGTCGAACTCATTGAAAAAGATTATCAGACATAGAAGGCTGACTGTTTGGTTTAATACAGGACTTTGTACATTAAAGTACAAATCTAGAAATCTGGAAACAAACTACTAGAAGAGTCCTTTTAAATCTGGACAAATAGTATTTTGTCAATTAAAAAATGAGTAGCCCTAGGTTTCTTTTTCATTAGACAAACTTAAACATAAACCTTGATCTGTTTATCTGTCCATTTCTTCAGCTCTCAGCAGAGAAATCCTCTGAACAAACCCATTCTGTTAAAATGAAAACTATGGCCATCCTTTTGAATGGTAACCTTCTCTACAGTAACTTAGGAAGTGTCAATGTTTTGCTTCGATTCTACTGGTAAAGGTTTACTATATGAGGCATAAGAAAACTACAAATCTGCTTGCAAGCTGAAAAAAATATAGAGGGACTGGCATGAAAAAGAAAAGTTTAATAAAACTCTTTTGCAATGTAAAAAAAACCATATTTTATTCATTCACACAGAGTGGCGCGAAAAAGCATTTCCGCTTTGCAAATTTCTTGTGTTTGGAGATTTATCCCTCTGAGTGTCAGATAATCAAAAATATATGAGCCAGCAACCGCAGACATGAGCGAAATATGCTCTCATCCCAAAACACTGATGTTTACCATTCTCACCACTAGATGTCAGTATAGAATCACTTTAATCAATCTTCTTCACTTTCTCCAACTTTCATGTCTTAATTTAAGTTTGGCATGATAAATAGCCAGACACGTTTTCAGTGAACCTCAGGCTTGCTGTCCAGAATACTAAGAAAGTGCCTGCATTGAATAAAAAGAGGAACTCCGCTGGTTTTATTTGATGCATGAAACAAATAACTTGGTTTCACAGCGAGCTGAACACAGGAAAGCCTTTAAGTTTCCGCTATTCAGCTGTGAGGTACAATATTGTCTCTGTTTACTGCGCTAGATGTAATTCCCTTCAACCCGGTTGACATTCCTGCGTCAGGGCGGGCTTAGGGCGTGTTCTTGGGCAGCGGCCGCTTCCAAAGGCGTTCCTCCCGGCGATTGGACCGGCGCCGTCCCGTAAAAGGAGTCAAAGTTCTTCATTGTTCGTGCACGGTGTCTGTCAAAAGTCCATTTGGCAAGAAGGAAGAAATGACCTCGGACTCAGGAGCTGTGGCTGGACAGCAGTGTGGCCACTCAGAGCTGAATTGGGAAGCGATTGGATGAAGCCGGAGCCAGTCAGTGTACGGGCTTTGTGATTGGAGGCGTGGCGTTTCCGGGGCGGGGCGGGGTGAGTCTGCAGGCCTGCAGTATGTGTGCGCTCTGCGGGGTGGGCGGATCGTTAGCTGTGACAGCGACGCTTGGAGACTTCCTAACAAAGCTGTCAGAAAACAGACAACTAACGGTGAGTCCGACTCAAATATACAAACTAGTGTTTTCTCCTCGTGTCCGTGAGAAAGCGCCGTTCGCGCGGAGTGCGAAGGCCTCGCGCGGACGGCTGCGCTGTTTGCAGCAGTGAAATGACGGTGATTTTGTGCTGTGTGATCTCACGGCGTGCATCACAGCGGCTGTGGATGGGTGTAGGTTAGTGCTGCATTCGGGTGCTGCACGGAAACTTTTACTTTCTGACAGGCGCTGAGAACAAAGATGCTGAAGCAGAGGGCGAGCCCCGCCTCGGTAGGTGACTTTTTGCAAAAGTGTCGCTTCTGGTAAGATCTTCACGGTTTTTCTTCCTCTCTGGCTAGGAGATAGGGACGTTAGCCGAAATTCCCGACTCCAGTAGAAGCAACAAAGTGAAGTCAGAGTACGAAGCAAAGTTGTGCAAGTTAATAGCCAGTCTGTAAAAACAGGCGATTCTTTACTGTTTGTGAGGAGGAATTCTGACGTAAGAAGTAAAAAGTATGTGTGACGTAGCATTGCTAATACAGATACAGCAGGTCCACGTGCGTTCTGCAGTTTGCGCTGTGGAGTCTGAAGAGATGCTCTCTCTATTGTCAGGACTGTAATCATTGGCAGCTTTTTGTGCCACACCAGTAGCGATTCCTGCATGAATGGCGCTGTGGGCAAACTCCTCCTCCTTCAGCCCACCATGCATATCTGCTCCATAAACAAAGCAGTAGAAACTCGTTTTATTACGCTAATTATTAACGTTTTACTAAGTAGAAAGAATGTGTCTGACATTGATATTCCATTAATATTTCTTTGAGAAAACTTTCCCACATACAGAGTAGAGATTTCACAAATTAAAAACTGTTTCAAAACACCTCTGATTGATGTAGAATAAATAAGTGCTGGTTTGACAAGTTTATTATGTATTGTTCTTTTCACACTTGTGCCCATTTAAGGGTTTCAAGATGTTAGCATGAACTGAATGCATAAATAAATATGTCCAAAACATAAAATTAGAAATTCTCATGTGTTCATGTAGCGAGAAATGCTGTCTACTGGTCTATAACCCCAGTTGTTTTAATGCATCAGACGTACAACAACAATGGTGGATTACGTGTTCTTACTTGCGATGCAGAACCTCATAGGTCCAACATGAGTGGTTTCGAAAATGTTTTGGAAGAAAATGTTCTCGTGTGGGCGAGGCCTACATGAGTTAGCTTTCACATGTTTGAACGGGTAAAATTAAGTTCTTCTGATGAACTGATTTTATTTTTTTGAATAAAACCCCTTAATAGTCTTCTTCTGCGTGGAGTGGCAATCTCTAATCAGTGGTGACTCCTACTGTGTGGAAAGGGAACTGCAGTGACTCAGCCAAACGTAAACGCATGGAAAGGGTGGATCAAAATGTTTTCTCATTGTTTGGACATATAAACAATTTCAAAAAGCCATTGTAAATTTATTTCTCTTAGCCTCATGGTTTCTCTTTATTTTGCTAGCTGTCTGGCTGTTAGACTTTAGTTCTGCCCAGCTTGAAACTGGCCAGTTTCCACCTGCGGGACGGAACCACTGCACTCATCTAAAGGAATTGATCTAAAGAGGAATTACAGCAGAGAGGATTGTCCTCCCTCCCCTCCCTGTCATCCAGATTACTCCCCCAATCCTCCAGATTACAGCAGAGGAAATAAGAGGTGGGACTGATGTGAGGCTGGGAATTCATTATGAACCCGGTCCAGTCACATCCCTAAATCATTTTGATGCTCACACTAATGCAACTCCACTGCAGCAATCAGGTTTTAAGGCCTGGCCAGGTTTCTGTTGGTGGCAAACCCCAGAGTTACCAGTGAACAGCAGCAGCAAAGTGTTTGTATGAAATCCAAACTGAAAGTGGGAATGAAGCAGCTTGGATTAAACCTGTTTGTCCCGGGTTGTCATTGCTCCCATTTTGAAAGGTACAATCATTAGTATCAGGATTGTACTGGCTTTGATGAACGCTGAAGATGTTTTCAATGTGGTGAAAACGAGCAGCGGCAGCAGAAAACCCAACATCAACATTTTCATGTTGGATTGGAAACATCAGAACTTTGCCTTTTGGGAAGTTGAGAAAATTAATGGAAAATATTCAAATGCACCATGTGTTTGTATATCCCTTTTAAAAGATATTCACGCCTCTTGAAGTTTTTGTAGGATTCACCTGGGCCAAAGTAGCTCCTTGTGAAGCTCCACTAAATTTCTGAGTGGATTTAACTTGACGGTTCTTGCTGCTTAAGCTGCTGCTTTTCCTACCACATTTTCTCCTTCCATCTAACTTTTTTATTTTGAGTGGAGTCTGAAGTATTTTTCAGTGAATGAGCTAATTAGTGTGACACCTTGAGGACCCAATATTGAACAATTTTACTTCTAATTGTCTGAGACACTGATTTTTATTTTTTTTCATTATTGAAAAAAAACAACAATCAAAATGACAATAAATTGAAAATAAGATAAAAGCTTGAAATATTTAACTCGTGACAAATCTATACATGTTCTATTGGACTCAGTAGCACATGGTGTTGGGGACGCTTTGGCATGCAGGCTGATGGAAATATTCTGTAAAACAAAATTTAGAAAATCATGAATCCTTTCAACTCCACTTCAGTTTCTACAGTGGTTCATGTTGGACAATGTGATCAAATCCAACCCAGTTCAACTGGTTTGGATACTTTTAACAGAATCCACACATCATGTCAGATATTTACAGAAGAATTCAGTTTTTATTTGATATATTTTTTGCTGCTGTTTGACTCTTTACGTCGTTCCCGACTTGCAGCGCCTGCTGTGGTTATCATTTCGGCTTCTGTGGAAACTGCTCTGCGTGGCCATGACCAATGCAACATGCAAAACCAGACTGAAGATTTCCTGTCAGTGTCCTAATTAAAGCAAGCGTGCCTTTGCATAAAGCCTCCCGATAAGGCCCAACACGCCCACATCCATCCCAAATGGAGTTAATCTTCAAACAGGCCAGGTGTTTGATTCTTTTTACAAGCCATAAATAAAGGCAAAAATACACACACCGGTCAAAGGTCACTTTTTTACCGAGTGATGTACTGGTGAATTTGGATCCAAAACAGATGTGGATAAAAAAAATACAAATCTGGAAATTCCTAGAATCTCCACCATTGTGTGAAGCTAAACCAGATGAGGAGAACCAGTTCACCCGCATTCAGTCTGCAGGTGTCACCACAGCAACACCGGCGCGCACGTGTGGCACTGGCTTACACTGCAGAGATGAATGTCTCATCCTTAATGGGACAAATTAGCCTTAATGCTAGCCTTTGTGTTGGGAAGTAATGAGCCTGTGGGCTTGTCGCGGCTCGTTGCCATGGTGAACTGGTTTCCTAAGTCCTGAGAAGCGTCCTGGCTTGTGTTCACACCCTCGGCCTCCCGTACCAAAGAACTGGCAGCTTTTTGATTGTCCTAAAATAAGAAAAGTCCAGAAATGGATGAAAAATCCACACAGAAAGTGTTTAAAGAAAAGAGTTGAGTGTGAAGCTGAGTGGACTCGGCTCTGTAACTGTGTTACTCACTGGAATCAAAGCAGCAGCTGACATTTGACCCCCCACCAAATCTTAGTTAAAGTTTTACTTGGGTTTAGGACTCAGTGTGTGACATAAACAAAATCAGTTTGTTCAGATCAGACTTGCATCAGTGTAGCAATTGTATTTCTATCTACTTCCTGCTTTCGGTGGATTTATTAATGTTCTTTTTTCTTTTTTAATCTGTTTTGTAGTAAGCAGCCCTGGGCGGACTTGGTGTTCTCTTCCAGGAAGTCCAGAGAAATAAATGATGAAAAAAGCTCTAAAGGGATGGATGTTAAGATACAGACGTCATGTCTTTGGATAAGATCTGACGTGTGTTTCCGCTTTTATGATTTATTATATCAGAAGAAAATCCGACATCATCTGGTCCTGATCAGGCCGGGAAAATAAAGTAACCGTATAACTTAGAAAAATGTTTCATCAGGTTAATTATTTTTACTAAAGTAATGATGTATAGGTATGGAAGCTAAAGCTAAGAGCCAGTCAGAGTCAGGACCAGATGGAAGAAGAGTTCTTCCATGTTTACATCTGTTGATTTTCCCACTGGGAACTGTGGTAGTTCATAGTGGGAAGATGACCCACAGAGGAGCTGCTGTGGAAAATAACTTCTTTTTGTTAAATGAATAAAAAGACAGTGACTAGTCCATGGTTTTCTGTCAGGAGAGGGGTTATACGAGTTTAAAACTTAAGACGGATTTCTGAATGAAAATATTTTCTGGAGCACAGCAACTTGTTGTGAGGTTCATAAAACTAAGTTGTCAGGAGGGAAGTAAGACTGGTGGAAGGGGAGTCTTCTGAGGAAAGGAGTGAGGAAGTATTTAAACAAATAATAAGGTTCCCAGAGTTACTTTAGAGAGATTCTGAATTGTTCCTCGGCTGTGGAATGTACTGACCTGAAGTAACCCCACCCTCCTTAAGGTCGCAGGCTTCCTGTCGTCTGCAGGTTCATGCTGCTTTCAGGGTCGTCCTCGCCGCAGCAGGATGCTCCCTTCACGGACAGCAGGAGGCTTCCTCCCAGCCTCCGTCTAGGAACAGGGAAGCTCAGGAAATCCACCATTGATTAGTTTCCCAGAGGGCAGCTCAGTCTGACAAGGACTGCTCTCCTCACCGAATCAGCAGAATCAGAATCGCTACGAGCGACTCAGAAACCTAAAGCAGAAAAGAACCTGTTTGTTGCTCAGTTGTTCTGCAGTGTGCTCATTTGGATATTATGGCTGCACCGATTGCACCTTTCTGACAGAAAACGCCGATGTCATGCAGAAAACTGCAATCGGTGCAGCCCTAGTATTATTATGCACTTTTAAGTGTTAATCGATAAGTATTTGGACAATCAATTCAGCGCTCAAATACAACTTTTGGACTTTAGGAAGCCCAAAGCGGGTCTGTTATCTATCCAGACCTCTCAGTCTTGTCACTGGTGATAAACTGGGTCCAGTTTGATTGGAGCTCTTTGACTGTCATTTAATTAGAGAGGCTGTGTGGACCGGAGCTCGGCTCAGGAACAGCATATCTGATTGGAGCTGGTCAGCATGCAGTAGCGATGTGGCAAATAGCTCCAGTGTGGCCGCTCAGGTTCCATGACTGGGATTATTGGAGTGACACTGAAACAGCAGGAGAAAATTCACTGTATAGAGTACAGAGTATAGAAAATAATTGAGATGTGGGTTAGAACAAGGAATGCAACAGTTGTTAACCGTGTCACGGATTTGTTTGTCAACTTTCTTTCCTTCCACTCAACTTTCCATAGATATGGTTTATACAACTGGAATAGTTTCCCTGTCGGAACCACGAACTGCACCGCATGTTGGTTCAGTCGATAGATTGGGGAGGAGAGAGTTTGGTTTCTCTCTATGACCCTTACAATCAGCTAATTACAGCCTGTATTAGGAGGTTCTGAGTACTGTTTTTCTGATTTAACAATTTTACACAAAAATGACCACAGAAATGTTCATGACCAAGCTCAAATAAAGACTTCAGCAAGTTTTTGAACATTTCAAAGGTGACAGAAAGACATGCTGCCCCCACTTTCTTCACGAAGGAGACAAGGTTCACTAATCACTTGGTCTGGTTTCACTTCTGTGCTTTCAGCCAATAGTTGATCACTATTGATCTTTATCTGGCTGGAAGCCATAAGATGTTGAATACACAATTAGAGGAGTGGTTGCTTGGAGAATCCCCCACTTTGACAAATGACCCTTATCTGATGTGACCATTATCTGATGTGTGGCCTCTCTTTACCTTCTGAAGCCCGTCTGACCTTTGACACTCATTGACTGTCAAACATAAGTCGAGTCTTCAGAATGTGCTTCTATTGTTTTATTTGAGGTCGAGTGTGAAACGTGAAATAAAGTTAATCTAATAATGTCAGAAGTAGGGTTGTTACAAAACAAAGATTTAAACTGCCAACATAAAGGAAAATAGAAATTTTTTTGAAGGCATAGGTTCTTTCTAGTTAAAAACAAAAAATATTGATTACAATAGGACAATATTTTAGCCTCCCTTATTGGGGCAAATTTAGCCTGGCTGTGCAATTCTGCTTGAGACGTAAAGGGTGGTGGGGGGCTAATATACTATATAATATATAGAGGGTATATACTTCCATAAGAGCGGGGAGGGAGAAAGCAACAGAGCTAACCTGAGAGCGGGCGGCAGAGTACGGGATATTTAAGGGACACCCCTGCTAAGTTTGTTGCCTATAAAGTAAACATCATCATTTGGTCAGTTCTCTGAATATGCCTGTCCATCTCCTTAATGTGTGTGGGTCAACACTGTGTTTGCATTAGGTGGATGGGAGGAGTTGGGGGTGAAATTTCATGTCAGCAGCTGATTGAATTGTGATTGTGAATGGAATGATGGAGGGATGCGGAGACTAGAGGAAGGATGGGTCGGTACAGAGTGAACCATCCGCTGTAATCCCCTGTGGCAGCAGCAGCAGCTGGACCTGTGTGTCAGCAGCCAGGCTTTACTGCTGCCAATCAGCCTGCAGGGAATTACACAACAGGACTGACAGCTGGACGTCACACAAGCCTACCTATGTATAGGTAGGCTTATGGATGCTTTAAACATCAATGGGCAGATCATAAATAAAAAATTCTCACATCTGCTCGCGAATAGCCAAAATTCAAAAATACTTGATAAACCCACTTAAAAACACCAGGAAGTGCTTATTTTTATATTTTAAATACCTTGTATATCTTGATGTCCTACAGTGGAACCACTGCTGCAGAGGGTATCTCATGTCTCCACTCTTTGGAATACAGTCAATCAGTGCCAAAGGGAAAAAATGGCACTCCCGGATTGATTGCTTTGCAATATTGTGTTAAGTAGCATTACACCAAGGTATTTCAGCTTCCTAAGCTGCATTTTCTTTGAATATTTCATATATGCTTTATGAAAAAATAAGCTAATAGGCAAACTTTCCATGAACAGTTTGCACTTATGTTCCAAAGAAAACTGAACTGCAGGGGGTCATTTTTTCAAATTCTTTTATGATTGACATTAACATCCTGCAGTTAGTCTACCCATAACAAGTTCCTGCTGAAACCTGCGTTTCACCTATGACTTCAAATCTTTCTCCTTAATAAGAACTCACTAACATTTATCCCCTTCAGACTGTTCACTTCAAAATGCAGACAGCTGATTTGAAAATGAGTAAGGTAGAATAAGGTAGTTACTGCACTAAAGCAGAAATCTGCAGGGAAAACTTGTAGAAATAGCCAAATTTCTGAATGAATTGAATAGAAATCTTGTTTGGAGGAAGCAGAAATATCTGAACCTGTTCCTGACAGAGTTCTGCTTTGCAGACATAAATGTGGTCTTTATTATGAAGCTGCTGGTCATTATGAACCATTAACACATCACAGTTCACCAATGTCCCCAATTATTAAATAAAATGCACCCTGGAGCAGTAGAGTGTGCATGTCTCTATCAGAGCTGTGGTTCTTTTTATTGGTAGCATGATGTCATTGACAGATTTAGAAACTAATGGAAGCCAGATCTAATGGCTGCTCAATCCTTGTGGCAGGATCTCTGTTTGGATTTGTTCTTTTTGAAGACTTTAGTTCATATGTATGTTTATATTGATATATCATCTGGTTTTAGATTCTGTGCAGCGAGAAGGACTTATGTTCTTGCCACTCTCCCACTTTCCAGTTGTTAGGAAGCAAAACCAAGGCAACAAGTTTTTTTGTTGTTGTCGATTTGTATTAGCAGCACATGATTAGCATCCTCAAAGCTCAAATAACAAATACGCTCAAATAACTTTCCAAACCGTATGGCCAGATAGATTTTAGGAGTAGCAAAAGCAAACGAAGTGGATTAGCAGAGCAACAATCTTCAGTTAGAGGCTGCTTCAGATTCGTTGAAAGACTGACTGCTACCAGAGATCCTTCTTGTTCCAGGATGAACAAAGCATTCATAGTTGAAATACATGGCATTTCTATTGGGATAAAGTTAGCTTAAGAGGTTTACTATCAATAGTGTTATGTCTTTTTAGAAAATTGAGCTATTAATAAAAAAATCCATTCTGGATGTTTGCAGGCCAAACATTTCTGCTCAGAGGAGGAGAAAGAGGGGGAGTGGGCGGAGGGGTCAGTCACAGTTCAGACATGTCTGTGATAAACGCAAGACTGAAGGGAGTGAACCTTCCACCGTCAGCTCTGTTATCGCTCAGTCCTTTGTATTGCATGCTTTGCCTTTTTTATTCCCTTGCATTCACTGAAAACATCATCTTGCAAAGCCTTTGGATTTATATTTGTCAGTTGAATCTCATATCTTCTTAAAAACACAACGATCAGGTGACTTTTAGGGGAATTTTACAAAGGCTGGGACTTTGGTTCGCTAATGCAGATCCACCTGGTTGAAGATCTCTATTAGCATTAGCTCTAAAAGCAGTCTTCTCCTAATCAATCACTGCTCTTTACATCATGTATAATGCATGTCTTTCAGCCAGAACCCAGTTAGTCATTTATCACACTTGAAGGAAGCACTGTTCATGTATCATGGACATGTGGTTTTTCTTCAAATAGTTTTTCGTATGGAATTGGTTTTATTGTGGCAGACCAGTCTGCTGTGTTCACCATGCAGGAATGTGTTAACTACTGTCTGTTTTGGGATTAGAGTTTGACCTCAGTATCTGTGTGCATGTATGCATGTGTGTGTGTATGCGAGTGTGTGTCCGTGCTGCTTTGCATTCCATCGCAATGTGTAAAGCCTAGTATTTGCAACAATAGGGCAAAGAAATGCTCAGTGTGTGTGTCGGCGAGAAAACAAGGACTTACAGGGAGTCCATTCATGTTGATGTTCAGTGTGTGTGTGAGAGAGAGACAGAGAGGCACGGTGTGGCATATGGGCAACACTACCTGTCTCTCTCAACCTCTAATGGGTTCCAACAAGTGCTGAATTATAAAAACTTCCAAGTCCTGAGAGGCTTGAGTAATTCTGTTACACCATGCAGCCTCCTGGTCAGACAGTAAACACTGGCTCTTTGACTGGACCGGGCCCTCTGTGGGCTTCATCAGTGTACAATCCAGCACCAAACACACACGCACGCACGCACGCACGCACGCACGCACGCACACACACACACACACACACACACACACACACGAGTACAAGCAGTGTAGTTCTGAGAAGGTAGCCAAACGTCAAACGCATTCTGGCTAATTTGAACAAATCAGGAGAACACACAGCATGAGATGTGTCTATATTTGCATGTTTGAGCTTTGATTTAATTTAGTTCCCTTTGGGATCAATAAAGTAGTTTTGAATTTTGAATTGAATTTAATGACTGGTTTTAAAAAAAAGTATGATGCTTCGGACACTAGCTTACTAAAGTACCAAAGTTTACGTCAGTAAGCTGCTAGCAGAGTACGCTAGCAATACTGAAATAAGCTGGCAGTAAATTTCCAAAGCATTTTACTATGCTTAAAAAATGATTTAGCTTCATAAGTATTGATGTTGTTCATATGGATGCCTCTTTACTCATCTGAGTTGCTTTAGATGGATTTTGACTTAATGCACAATATGAAGTACTTGTGTTTCCTTCTGTGTGCTGAGCAAACACTTCAAGTGTTGTCATTCAACTCAGTGGGAAATACACTTAAAGGGCAAACTACACACATGAATTGACAAAAGAAGTATTTTGTAGATATGGTTCATACATAAGTGGTAAAATATCTTAACATGCTCTGATGCCTGAACAATCTGCTGAGATGTCTCAACCGCTCTTTAACGTACAAACTGTATTTTATTAATTTCTTATCGACTTTTTACGGCTCTGTGCTTTCTCTGACTTAATTTTAAAATCTCAATAACACAATATGACAAGCAAATGATTGTAGGGACCCTCAGATGTTTGTCTTGCTAAAAGAAAAGGTGCACCGTTTACGGACATAAGAAGTCAAATATTTTCTATTTTGTTGTCCTGAAAGCTGTTGTGTTTATTCTCAGGAGCAAGAACCAGAAGTATCTTCAAAAACCTATGCTATATGTTAGCCATATTTAATGGGTGAAGGTACTCAAATTTGTTTTTGTGTAAAAAAAAAAAAAATCTGGATGTTTGCAGCCTTCCTTACTTAGAAATTAAAATAAAAGCTGAAACACGTGGCTCATTGAAGAAAAACGATTTGGATCGTACCAAACATTTTCAATCAAAGTTGACATGTAATTTTTATTATAAAACTCATATTTAAAAAAACATAATAATAATAATAAAAACAAACTACAAAGTGTCTCCATCTTCATCAGGATAATTTTCGAGAGGGCCAAATTTTGATTTGGACACCCTGATTTAGAAAAATCTATTGAACCACCTCATTAAAAAAACAAAACAAACCCCCCCCATAATTCTTTCCCCTTCTGTACCTATATACTGCTCTCATTTCACCTGAATGCAACCTTTTTTTGTCCCCAATCAGAAGATTACACAGTAGCCCATTGTTCTATCTCTCCTGCTGGTTTGCTGATAAGTTTTAGAGGTCGTCCTGATTTTACATCACCTGATTAGGAAAGCAGAGCTCTGAGTTCCCATCACATCCATCCTACTGAGCTCCAGGGGTTTCCCATGGAGCTGCTGGTTACACGGGAAACCCCTCACAGGCCCACATGACTGCTGTTATTTATATGTAGGGAGAGGTTTGTAGAGATGTACTCCCTCATTCTAATAAAGCGACCTGCTTGCATGCAAAGCAAACTCACCAGCTTCTTTAATGACTCCCTCTAAACACACTCATCTGGACTCTCTGCTCTTTTCTTCAAATTATGACGCTGTTGGATGTGACTGGCAGGAATGGTTGAAATGATTGATCGGATTAATCATGATGAATTGATTCATTTAGACATTGATCAATCGTTAACTGGAAAATTAAGATTCCAAAAAAGTTTATTTGCTGAAAAACATGCTCAGAGCAGTAATCAAAACAAAACAGTACAAGCTATAAACATGTCTTTTGTTTAAAAATAAATACATCTTTAAATATAAAAATATCAATAAAAATTTCATGTTTCACCTGGTTCAAACTCATTGAAGGAATGCTGTGTTACATTGTTGCATTGTTTGTTTTGTATCTAAAAAAGGAATTGTAGTATTTGAATTTTTAAGGTATTTCCAAAATTGTATTTAAAAAGGCTGAAGACATTCTACACATATTCTACAGTAAAATCTGTTGAATGTACAAATTCAACGGATTTTGAATCTGTTGAATTAATCTAATGATTGATCACTTAATTATTAGAATAATCGATTGCTAATGTAATGGTCAGTTGCAGCCTGAGTTGAGTGTGTCTTTGGGAGCAACGTCACAAGCTGACCCTACGGCATGATGGCCACATTAGTTGACTTCTGTTTTTTGGCCTTTTAGTGTTTGACATCATCTCTGATGTAACGGGGAGCGCAGTGTCATTGAATCATCTGTGACTCAGCGGATATATGCGGTGGTGCTTATTCATTGTTACTAATATGTAGAGCGGTTAAGGTTTGGTTAACAAACGATTCCATGGTTTATGGTAGAGAAACCCGATATGTGGGTTTAATCAGAAAAAAGACATCAAGTTTGTACTTGCAGAAAAGAAGGGAGTTAGTTTAAGCAGGTGATGCTGCTGGATCTCTGGTCCTGTGTGGCCTCTCAGGCTTGAATTGTCCTGTTAAAATCACTCCAATTTCAAAATGCTCTGAAGGGTTTACAGAAACACTATTTCATCAGCCTGAAATCATTCTTGCGTTTGAGTTACATGGTTAATTCCAAAGAAGCCAGTGATTATTTGTGCAGAAAATTGATGATGGAGGTGGTGCGCCACCATTTATCTTCCCGTATGAAGCGTGTGCTGAGTACAGAAAATGTGAAGTGTTTCTGTTCCCAGTCAGAAACGCTGCCGGTAAAACAGACTAAGGATGAATTAATCACCTCAACTGTTGTAATATACCAGCTTTTCAGCACCTTTTGCTTTTTTCAGTCTCGAAACATTTTGTAAAGGAAGATAATTGGTGATGCATCATTTCCTGTATTGATTTATTTTATTGTGGTTAAAGATTTATAGAATAAAAAAAAACCACTAAGACCTTTTTGAGACTGGAGTTCTTAGTCTGCTTTATTCTTGCTGCCTTAATTGACTAATATGGATTTATGCTAAAGAAAAATGTAAAGAGCGTTAACTTCTGTAAAATATTAATTTTCTTTATGCTCTTAGGAGAACCTCACTTCAAAAATCCTTAAATTCAGGTTCCTTTATACTAATATGCTATTTGGAATTTGAACAGTTTTACATTAAAGAAAGTTATTTTTATTGTTTCCATTTAGAAATAAAATCTAAAACAAAATCAAGAAGTGTGTGTGTGCAGCAGTAGTCAGTCCTAAACCAGCTCAGCTCAGTTTAGGACTGAGTGAGACTCCTGGCCTCCACCTCTGTCATCAACATCTCTACACCCGTCTTATTCCTGGTATCTGCCGAGCCTGACGGAGGACATGCCACCATCCTCTTACATAAACATCTGGGTGTGTGGGCGTGTGTGTCGGTGTCGGGTGTGTCTGGGAATATGCACACCGGCGCTGCTCTGCTTGTAAATGAGGAAATGAGCCGTGATAAAAGTCATCGCCAAGGATGAGCTGCAATGTTTCCATGAATATGCATGCAGATAATCAAAGAATTGTGTTATCTGTATTTGAGAAAGCAAGATAACACCCTGATATTCAGTGTTAAGATGAATGAATGTGTTGAACAAGATGATGTCCCTTCCACTCCTGCCATGCAACTGGAGTTACCAGTTTATCAACTGGTAACCCCCCCTTCCTTGGTGCAAATTTCTCTTTCTTTTTTTTTTTAACCATTGAAATTCCCAGACTGGGAATGTGCCGAAGGCTTAGGCGTGGTTTTGCTTCACTTGGTCGGTGTGCCAGGATCATTTGAATAAAGTGCCTGAAGTAGAAATGTGAGAAGATCAGATTTTCTGATCTGATTTTCGATCAGTTTAAATATGTTGGATTCATGCAAGTGTGAAACTCCAGTGTTTGTGTGGTTTCAGTGGAAGTTAACTGCAGAATACACTCATTCCCTGGTATTTGCAGCACTAGCGACCACGGTTGTCAGCAAATATTTAAGACCCCTCTAAAAAAAGGCTTCTTCTGCCTATTTTAATAGTTCAAACAACAAATATACCAAAACATTCATTAATCCACACAATGGAAACAATCTTGGCACAACCACAGAAGCGAACATCCATGATCTGCTCTTGGTGTACAGCCAATCAGCCAATCAGCTCCAGGAAAAATAAATGGTGACTCTGGATTTGCTGCTTTACAAATGCTAGCCAATAGTGTGTCAAGTAGTATGCACTAAGGTGATTAATCCTCTCAAGATGAATTTTCGCTGAATATTTTAGATATTCTCTACCAAAGGTTGCAGAGGTTCCTCTATAATCCAACAATGTTTTAAGCTCAAACACAAAAACAGCATCAAGGTGCATAAAACACAGTGTGTCTCAGCTAAACATTTGTCTGTGACTTTGTAGACTTTCTTAATGATAAAAAAGGTAGTCATCTGTTTGGGCAAACAGAAAGTATACCATCAGTCAGTTCCAGTGTTTTGTAAGGGGGAAAGAGAAAGAGAAACTGAGCTGGGATTGAAAGTCCCTGATCAGATGGAACCCAAGCAGAGCAAGGGAAAAAGTCAGAATAATGTCAAGCACAACCTCAATGACAAACTACTTTCATAAGACAGACAGGACTATACGTCTGTGGTATGCTTTCTCCCTAAACCCCGGTCCAGATAATCTGGACCTGGGATACCAGGTAATCTGGACCTGGGTTTAGGTTCAGCCTGTCATGTATTTAGGTCTATCCATCAGACTAGCTTCTCTAGCTGAAGCTACGCCACCCTACAGGAAGTGGAATGTTGTATTATCTTAAGTTTTGGTCTAATCTTACCATTGTACCTTCGAGAGGAATATTTCTGGGGGTTTTTTGCCAGGCATTGCAATTTCTCACCTGGGGCATAAGAACAAACCTTCGTAGTCATGAACTATATGATAATAATGGAGGAAGTATTCAGTATTTCTCTCAGTTAAGAGTCTGGCTCACAGTGACAGTAACAGGAGAAGGCTGTAGCAACCGGAGCAGAAATCCGTCTAAGCAGCAACACGAGCCAACTCTGTTTATATCTGACACACACACACTCTGTCCCAGAGTACACACCCGGCGTCTCAACAGGGAAGGCCAGAGTTTAGAGGAAGTGTCCCACCTCTGTGAGTGACATCACTGACCTCTGTTCATTGGATTGCTCCAGGCTGTTGGGACTGTGATTGTTTTCATGTCTTGCAGTCACATGTCACCGTGGAGCTGCACTGTCTGCTGGCTAAGACGAAAGAATGCAAACTGTCAGAGAATGTCCGTAGAGAACAAGGTTCCTACACAGAATGTCCTTCCTTTTCTACATCTGGATAAGTATAGGAGGGGGTGGGTGAGAAGGACGTAAAGATGGACAAATGTTTCAGTTTCCAGACTTCATTCCTTTTTCTGTTTTCTATTAAACAAAATATTGTTATGAAAGAGAAAGTGACTTTTTCATTGTTATATGTTGAGTTAAAACGTTTCAGCTTGATTTGTTAGACGAGGCCTGGACGATATGAGTGGAAACCATATCGATATCGATAGTTATTTTTCTTTTCCTCCACAGTTTTCGCTCCACACTGTTCTTTATTTTTAAGCAGTTATGAGACACAGTGGCGAAACTTTAACCTGCTGCTGCACAAGTCACTTAGTTTGTTGCTAAGTACTAAAATATTGAGTGAACTTGTTGATTGTACTATCCTTGGTTAGCTGGCTGTTCAAGGTTGAGCAGCTAAAGCCTTTCCTCTGACATTTCCCAGAATGCTGGGCGGTTCTGGCTTGGAGTTCACTGAACATTCTACTAAATATTTATTTATTGATGTTGCTTTCTCAAAACCTCCATTTATTGAAATTGGTCTCTCTGATTTTAATTGGGTCTTATGAAATCATAATGTCCTTTCCCTTAAATGTTTCTTTTTTTGTTTGTTTTCTTTCTTCCTTTTATGTTTCAGAACATTAAAACTGAAAGAAACAAAAGAATTTAGGTCCAAAAAGAGACTATTAAAAAGAACAAAATGGATTTTATAGGGCCTTATTCAGTGAGATAACCCACATTTAAACCCTCATTAAAACTGTTTTACAAGGACCATTTTCCTACTATTTTGGCGTCTAGAACTTAGATGCTTTCAGACCTGACGTGATTTTAAAACCGGGTCTGGTTTAAGAGTCAAACAAAAAAAGACAGGTTGAAAGTATCAAAAACACACAAAGTGGGTTTGAAACTATTTTAGTAAGATGACTCATTGCAGGTTTTTCACAGCTAAGTGTTATATATTTTAAAGTGGAGGTTATTTAACTTTCCCAAAAATATTAATAACAAGGAGCTGTGCTTCAGGCGACTGCACGGACGGAACGCGACCTCAGCATCACCTTTGTTTTTGATTTATAGGTCATTCAGAATGTGAATGTTCTAGATGAAATTTACTCTATATTCAGATGTTGAAAGAAAGCTTTTAAACATGAGCCTGGAAAAGTGCAGGAACACTGGACCAAGTGGTAGTTAAGTTTCATTGTTTTTGTCCAATTTGTGCCACATTTGTTGTTTTTTTCTCTTTTTTTTTTTTACAGATTCTTATTAGTGAGTTGAATGAAGAAGAGAAACTGTAGAAAATGCTGAAAAGCAAGATTCAGTTGTTTATATTTGTTCTAGAGAAGTGAAAATTTGTGAATACAGGAAGCCAGATTGTAAAATATCACTGATGGTTTTTGGTTACTGTATTAAAGACTTCAAGTCCAAAGATCTCTGAGACTTGAACATACTGTATGAGTTTTTGTTTCCACTGCTGTGGATGATGTTCCAGATACAGGAATTGGACAAACGGCAACAAAAAAATGGCCAGTACTTCAAACACTTCATATGCGAGTGTGTTTCACTCAGATCCTTGGTGGTGCACCACATCCAATCGCAATTTCCTTTGTAAATAATTGGCACTTTTTTTTTTGAAGCAGTTTTCTCAAATTTATGTATGGTAAGTTTTAGGGCTTCATTTCCTCAATTTTTGCGAGATCAGTGATTGTCCTACATTTACAGGGGAAACCAATCTGATCCACAGATCTTATTTACCTCTGCAAAGATCTGAAAATCAGACCTTACTGCCTGCAATGAAAGAGGACTGACTGACAGATCCACTCACCAGATCAAATCTGATAAAGAGAGTGAATATTTGCTGAAAGGTGATAACTGGAAACCCAATCACTTGTGTCTAGAGGGAGGCCAAAGGATTTATTGCTTTGAACGATGATCCGTGAACAAAAGGTATTCAAGGTCTTTCTGGTTCAGACTAACCCGGCTATGCGATTGTTAACCCCAGCTTGCTAATTATATGCTGTGTTCTGTGAAAATAGCTCCCTAGAATAGTGATTATTATTATTCAGCCAGAAAGGAAAGGAGTTTGTGAACAATTAGACTGAACTTAGCAGATCTCAGATAGTACAAGATCTGTACATATCTGATTACTTCAAATCAAACGTTCATTTAACTTTTCTTTAGGAAAAGTGAAATGATTTTTTTTCCCCTGTACTGTTAATATTGACCTGATAATTATTTGGTTGAGTTGTTCTCCAGAACATTGCTCGCTCGTCTCTTTAGGAAACTGATGGTACATGCTTTGCTTTCAATTCTCTTCAGCGAAAAAGGATTTATGAATTATGCTAAGCGTTATGTCACTCGTATGCGTTGCGTCACCTATTACCCTGACAGCTGCAGCAGCAACGACGACGTTAAGCTTATAGAAAGCCACATTCACCATGATTGAGCTTGAACGTTTTCTGTTTTCAAAGTCTGAGGTTGTGGTTCTCCAGGTCAAAATTCTCCTCAGAGGGGAAGAGCCAAAGTATCTTGGTGTCTGGTAGAATGAATGGAGCAGGAAATGGATTGGGATCTAATTTGTGGTGATGAAAGAGGTGAAGGTCAGCCTTAAACATAGGGTGAAGAGCTCAGCCCAAAGTAGAGAGACACTGGCAAAGGAGTCGCCCAACTGGGACCATGCCACCTGCTCTGGATATCTCCTGGACCCTTAGGTGGATCTAGAACCCTCTTGTAGAATGCATTATATTCTTGGAGATGTGTTCCTGTTTGCACACCTGAGTGAGCAAAGCAGGCAAAGTAGCTGTTTCCATTATAAATATGCGCAGAATACAGAGGAATGTCTTTCTGCTGATGTTGAAAAGACACAATGTCCCAATTGCGCTATTTCCATAAACTGAGAAACGCAATGAACATCACACGTGAATAAGTTTGCTTACACGATAAGTCTTTAAAAATCATGGCAGCGACAGATATAAGCAGTTACATGAGATATATTCATTATTCAACCATAAAGCTGGCATTCATCTGTCTGCCATTGAAGGAAACGTTGGTGTCTTATTCAGGCATTGGCGCAATAAACCCCTTATACCATGGCACGCCAGAAAGTCTGTTGAATGATAGAAATGTCTTCCTGTTGCTTTTTTCTCTTATATGGTCCACAAACTATTGCCATTGCTTCTTCCCAGTTGGCCATGTTTGTTTACTATGAACTCCCATTTGGTCTCAAGAAGTTTTAGATACTTTTTATAGCAAGATTTTGACTTCCAAATTACAATTGCTTTGTAATTGAAACTTGTAGGTTCAACCCAAAATATTTTATGTTTTAATAAAGCACAGTTTAGGAAATTGAGGAAGCGTTAACCTTGGCATCAACTATGCTGTCTGACTGGAGTCAAAAAGCAGAATAAGGGGACTAAAAACTAGAACGGTGCTTTCTGGCACTGAATACTGGGTAGGGGTTCGCTGTGTAATGAAAAGCCTTGGCTCCTGTGGTCATGTGGGAAACTGCAAGGCAAACAGAAGCAGCTGAACACAATAGACACACACCATGGCGACTGGTCCTACATTTCCAACCTGTTCACTTTGCACACAGAAACATGATGCAGCTGGCATACGCTGGTTACTGTAGTACACGTACTTGCAGATGAGGTGGGGCTAAAAATGGCAGCGGGGCTTTTTTTTTTTTTCTTTCTCTGACCAGCATGGCTTTGTGGTGGAGGCAGCAGACACACCCTGCTCTCTCCAAGCAGTTATTTGCAGCAGCTGATGCTCTGCTAGTGTGTGTGTTTGTGTTTATTTATATACTGATTTAAGGACTTTCTATTGTTCGCTGAGCAACATGTTGGTTTGGGAAATATTTGTTAAATGAGCTTTTGGATGTCAAATCTTCAGGAAAAATTAAATAAATTCTTCCAAAAACATTCAAAGTGATTTTTTTTTATGCACCATTCACCTTGATATAGTCACACTGACAAACGTTACAGCCACTGGATGTCTGTTGTGTGATCAAACTTGTGGCAAGAAATCTATTTCTGCAGTTAGTGTAGAAATCCAGCAGAGAGCAGCACAGAGTTGTGTTTTTGTTCCTCTCCCAGTTGATTTAACTGCAACATTTTGAACACAGATGTGTCACACCTGAGCTTTACCATGCACTTAGAATTGAAAAGCTCTGACATTGTTCTAGATCCACTGAGGAAAAACTAGCTGTGAGTTTTATGATTTGATGAAAGCAGAGAGAAAGGAAGAGGAACATCAAGCATGGTGTGGTAACTGGTAGCACTCAGCAGATATTGGTTCGAACATGAAGAGTGTGCGTCCAGTAGACCAGTGTTTTTCAACCTTTTTTGAGCCAAGGTACATTATTTTCATTGAAGGAATCATGAGGCACACCACCAACCAAAATTTAAACAAATGAAAATTATATATATATATATATATATATATATATATATATATATATATATATATATATATATATATATATATATATTATATATATATATATATATATATCGGAACTTTTATATATATATATATATATATATATATATATATATATATATATATATATATTAGTAGTTCTTATCGAAGTGTCTTGAATAGGAATCAAACACAAAAATTTATTTGTATCATATTTTATATTTGATATTGCTCTTAACATGTCTACTTCAAAAGCTGTATTTGCAGTTAATTAATTTGTTTTCAAAAAGTCTTTTTAGATCAATTAGGTGAAATTGGATAATTTCCAATGCACACCTGACGATCACCCACAGCACACTAGTGTGCCACGGCACAGTGGTTGAAAAACACTGCAGTAGACGGTGACCTCCCAGATGAGTTGTGATTGTCTAAATATGAAAACAGGCCAGTAAAGGTCAATTTGTTCCTCTGTCTCATGTCCTTATGTTGCCATTTTGTAACCAGGCACGTCTCCGTTCTATATCAGCTTACTTCTCTTAGTGGTTATGTGTATTTGATGAAATATAAAAATAAGTATACATAAAAAATGCACAAATCCAACTAATCTGAAATAATTGTATGCTGTTTTCTGAATATCTCTAAAATACTAAATTCTTCTTTCCCATTTTCTTCATTTACTTCTTCTTTTTATTTCTCCTACCCTTCATTTTCTTCTACATTTTCTCTTCCAGTTATTTTTCTTGACTGTCTTCATTTCCAACTTAATTTTCTTTCGATTCTTCTTCTTCTTTGTCTTACTGTTAATAATTGCATTATCACTAACAATAATGTCTGATTAATAGTAAGTATTAATAGTAATTATTGTTATGAATTACTTTTAATAGTTAATGTTAATTATTACTGTTAAATATGTATTCATAATTATACTTATAATTTGTGATTTTTAGAATTATCATTAGATATGATTGTAATTATAGTAATTAACCCCTTAACTGGCAATATCCCATCGATGGGACAAATTTAGTTTGTTTTAATACGCTGTCTTTTTTTTTGCCACCAGTTAAGGGATTTGTATTATCATGATAATAAATATTAATATTAATAACAGTATTGATGGCAAAATAAAATTATTACATTTTGCTATCTATATTATTCTTATTAAAAATGACCATTCACATCCATATGCCACTCTGATGAAAAAAAGTAAACATGTATATTTTAATTTAGAGCCAAGTCATAATAATGAGTCACTATCTCACAATTATTATGATATACATCTTTTATTTCTTTTATCAAAGTGGCAGAAATGGGCTTCCATTCCTCCATACAGGTTGTTTCTGTTTAGAATCCCAGGTGAATATGTTCCCTCTGATGTATGAATGAGTTGTTGCAGTTCACCATCGAGCGTGCCAACAGCCTGCGATCCATTTAGCTTATCAGCCTCAGTTTGTCTCTGGGTTTGATCCTCTGTTTCTCAAGCCTTCTCGCTTATTTGATCGTTTTCTCATTTGCCTGTTTCTGACCTGTTCACCTGTGTCACCTTGTCCTCCAGCTATGGCAGAGTTAGACCTGAGTCTGAGCGACGCGCTGACCGACAGCCCCCCGCAGCCTGGCCTGGAGAGCAAGGTGGAGAGGGACTTCGTGGCCCAGCTGGAGGCCGAGGCATTCGATGACCAGGTGAAGGAGACGGTGGGGAAGACGGACTACATCCCCCTGCTGGACAACGACGACACCCGGGCAGGTGAGGAGCTGAGAGACACACCGATCCAATATTAATATCTGTATTGTGCTGATATTGAAAAAAATTCTAGCTTGAATATCGGTAACGATGTACCTGATCAATGATCTATTCTGTCTAATTCTATGCTTTGTGCTCTGAGTGACATCATGCTTTATTATTTATTTTATATTATATTTAGAATTCCTAATTGCACTTTCTGAACCATTTGAAAGGTTTGTTGCAGTTTATTTTTTATATGTTTGACCAATGTAGTCCATCTACTGTTTTTGTCAGTTTCAGTTTCTTTATCATTTATTTTGGCTGTTCCAGTAATGGCACTGACTGAACAAACTAAATTGTTAGTTTTTCATGTTTGACCAAGCTTGTGAAATAGGATGTCGGTGTTTTAAAGTCTGCTGCACTGGTGCTGAGTTATCAAATAATAAAATGACTTAAAAATAGAAACGTAATAAGATATTTTAGCTATTTTTGTATCAGATCGGAATCAGCCGATACTGACCCTCACATATTGGTATCGGAAGTGAAAAAAGTGGATTGGTGCATGTCCAGTGTGAAAGTCACTTAATTTCTGCATGGCTTAGGATGAAGAACATAAGAATACAAGGTTCCTCAAGATATTTTCAGTTTCCACCTCATTTACATTCTACCAGATTACTGTCACTCCCTGACTGGCCTACAGAGGAAAAGCAGAATTGTTTTCATTGTGACTTTCTATTAAAAAAAAAAAAAAAAAACTTAAATTGTGAACTATACTAGTAACCCGATTTCCACTTGTCTAATAAAGTATTACTTGCCGATAGTGAAGCGAAGAGCCTGCCTGGTTACAGGAACTGCAGCTGTTCCTAAATGACTGGTAGCGCCAGGCACCGCGAGACACTTGCTGCCATTTTGGATCAGCGCGCGTGTCATTCAGCCGCAGGGACAGCATTAGCTTGCAGATACGCTTTGAAACAGGTCGACTGGCTGGTAAGACATGGATATCGGATCCTCACTCTGCTGCAGAGTGGATGCTCCATCAAGAAGCAGAAGCTGCCCAACGTCCTGCTTGCTTGTCGAGTTATTTTTTCTATCAAAAAAGAAAACCTTGTAGTTTCATTCTGAGATTGTAAAGCATCAAGCTGGCCCTGGAAAGAGTGGTGTTGCTTCCACTAGTATTGTTTTCTGCCTCTGCTTATCTTAATGTCACCCCCAGTTTGTGCAGGAATACGACCTCATTCGCGCTTCTTAATGCGGCGCAGAGCTGCGACAGGGGCGGCCGCGCCGAGCTGGGGAAGAGTCACGCGGTCGCTGCACACGCAGATCAAATAAAGCGGTGAGTGAGCGGGCAGATGAGAGGAAGTGACAGCTAACCGGGGATGACTCGGCTCTCGGGCCTGTTTTGGTTACCCAGACGCTTCTCTCAGACAGTCAGACCGTGTGTGGGCACTCGCCGGTGACAGCCGGCTGCGGGACGGGCCGTGGGTGGTGTTACCAGTGATCAACAGTGGCGTCCAGCGTGTGCGTCGGGACGAACGCAGACATGCTGACGCGACGAGTGCCAAACAGCAGGGCGAGGCAGTCCGCAAGTCATTGTCCTCTGTCAGCAGGAGCCGAGGGGACAGTGGGGACGTGGAGGGGGGTTGTTGTTTTTCAGAGTCCTGCACATGAACTGTAAGGTGAACCGTGATTTATGTGAGTGTGATTCGCAAATGACACTCATATTTATTTTTATGAGCATTTAAAAAAAAGTTTCTCAATGTAATATGACAAATTTTTTTGATTTATTGCTTTACTTTGAGCCACATCAAAGAAAAATGCATATTATACCCTTTAGTAGGTGTAAAAGGAACAATCTAAAATATATATATTTCCACTTTTACACACACATATACAGTATATACAGTATATACATACAGTAAGAACAAAATATTGAGTCATCAGTGTCATGGTTTATATGATTATACTGTCTTTAGACATAAACAAGAATGCATTTATCTCGGAGGAGTGGGAAGTAGACAAACTCATTTTCTCATATTCCCCATTCATGTATATAAAATGTGTGATTGCTAGGAATGCACAAATTTAGCGCCAATGTCCTTAATTTTGGGAAATCTGTGATCGGCTGATACTTACATATGACGGCAAACTTATACCCTCATCTCAGAAAAGGTCGGAAAAGGTTGGAAAATCAATTCTCTTCTCGCTTGGTGGAATTTTTCTGTCATAATGCAAGAGCATTTTCAGTCTGAAAACAGGATTTCATGTCTTTTGTTACCAAAACTTTTAATACTTTTGCTTATTTCATTTTTAAAGCAGGACTTCACGTCTTTTATTTTCTTTCTCAAAACTTGTAACGCTTGTACTCAAAACTTCTCCTCAGGTTCAGACTTAGTCTCTGCTCTGACTATCTGCTTGCTTTTGGAAGAAACAACGATGTCAGCTTTCTGCTGTACACCAAACATCCACCAGCAGTGTGCTACTGATTGCTAACAGCTACTGAGCTTAGGCAGGATTTTGTTCACCCTTCCAACTCCCGAGTGGCATCACAATCTACAGTAACTCTGAAGAATCTGAATTAATTAGTTATAAAATTTAATTTTCCTTTGGGATCAATAAAGTCATTTTGAATTTGAATTCTATATTGTTAAATGGCTGATTAATATAACAAACTTTAAAATATTTTTAAACCTTGAATTCTCAGATAGGTTTAAAAGGAGGCATCATGAATGTCGCGCAGGATCACAGAGAAGGAGGAAATTTAAACTATTCCTTTCGTTATACATAAGCAGTAAAATGAGATCTTTAGTAAACAATATTCAGAAACATTTCTCAATATTGTTTCTCTGGAGGGGTGGACTCTGTTGAAGCTTTAAACTTTACCTAATATCTGACTTTTGCCTGTCATGTATGGGCAAACCTTTTGGAGGCTATAAAAGTTACCATAAATTACCAGTGCTGCAAATAACCACCCCCAATTTCAAAGGGAGAAGTGCCAACACATGGACTGAATGATTTCACACTTCCTTCGTTGCCATTGCTAAAACTGCAGGTGAACCAGTGTCGTCGTTCACAACTTCTCCATCCATATTCTGATTGCCCCACTTGAAATTCTACTGGAGAAAGTCCATAATAGAGCTACTGTATTGTATTAGTGCATGAATTGTATTGGACATATTAAACGTGGGCCAGGAGAGGGACGGTGTGGGCATGGGGTTCTGGAGAGTTGCGTTGAGGGAGATGATTTGTTCTTGTATACCTCAGAAAGTATGTAGTTGCGCTGCAGACAGTTGGAGAAGTTGTGATTCCAATATGGCGACGCCCATTGTTTGCAACGTTTATGAATCGTTTTAAGCTGTACTTTCCACATTCCACACCATTTTTCATTTGTTCAGCTTGGAGTTTCACACGGTACATGTGCCATTAATTTTAGGCGCACTCGTTCATGAGAGTCTTAAAATAAGGTTTCTATCACAGCTTGCTATTGTTGATGCGAGGAGCTGACAAATTGGAGCTTGAAGTTGGTGCGGTCCGAACAGCTGCGGCGCTAGCAGGAAAATCCTCCAGCTTGCTCTCACACTGAATCATGTGCGGTTCCATTATGTGTTCGGGGAAGCCATTAGCAGCCAGAAGGACAGTAATGAGCTTGCTTGTTTCTGTGTGTGTATGTGACTGTGTGTGCAGACGCTGGGGCTGCTTTGGAGAATGGAGAGCAGGAGGCTCATGGGGTGCAAAAGCCTGGTAAGAAACAACAATTCCCACAATTCCATCTGCTATCGGTCACTTTGCTAGAGCTGCCTGGTTCTCCTCATCGACCAGTCCTGGCCTTTTAGTTTTTTTTCTTCTTTTCTCTTCTTTGTTCCCTTCTTGTCTGTAACCTCAGTTTGCATGTTTTTTGTGTATTTGTTGTCTTTGTTTTGGAGTTTCCATTCAGAACAGAGTGTGAGCTGCTCTCAGTGTTTTCCTGCATCTCTTAAGGGCTCCTCTTTCAGTTTTTGAACCTTTGGGAATTGGACAACCCGTCTGAGCAAGAATCAGGCTGAAAATAAGGCCCTTCAAAGGCTGGCTGATATTTCTATTTGATTTCCATTTAATTTGACTGATGTATATTTTTTAAATATCTGTTAATGCTTTTAGACTTTTACTGTACTTGACAGTCAAACATTGTTACTCACAGGGAAGGACATACTGATAAACTTGTTCTAATTTCCTTCATTTTGGGAGATCCGTGATCGCACAATACTTACATGAGAAACCAATTGCATCCACAGATCTTATGTCGATGTGATTCTCAAATGAGTCTCATATTTGTATGAACAAAAGAAATTGGTGTCAGAAAGCCTGAAAAATGTTTTCTTTTAGATTTCTAGGGCATATGTTTGTCAATTTTGCTAATTTAGACACAGGTTTTGCAAACTGTTCTATATAAATAAGGACTGAAAACATGGATTTAGGCCTGGACTGGAAAATCTTGGTATGGTAATAATGATAATGGTTAATTGTTATTAATCATTATTAATTTAGATCAGCAAACTATCCAAATCCCTTAAGCCCTTTAACTTAGGCTGCATTCACACCAGGCCTCCTTTGGCTGCTTTAATCAAATTTCAGTCTGTTTACCTAAAATGTCCAGTTCGTTAGGGGAGGTCTGGATGTGGACCAAAAATTGAACTGCGCTCTGCTTACAAACCCAGGTCTGGGTTCGGTTGAAGAGAACGCCAAGTGAACGACTTCCTTCCAAGAAGAAAGTGAAGCAGCCTAAAGAGCTGCTTCTTGCACTTTAGGCGTTCTGGGAAAATTCAGCAATAACAAATGTGCATCTTTAACGCTTGCAGGAGGATGACTTGTTGTCTTTTACTGAAGGCAAAAGAGAAATCCTCCAACCACAAACACTGTCGCCACTGTTTCCATTTGGTGAAGAAGGAAGTTGCACTTTGTGTCTTCTTTAGAGTTTTTCATGTCGTTTCCTTCAGTGGGTCTTGGTGCAGAGCCAGAAGACGAGGAGTAAAAACAGATTTTCAAAGGGTTTAGTTTGTTTGACACAGTGCAGTGTGAAAAAGAATCACACCAGCTGAAAATGTAACAAATGTAGCAATTTTGGTCCCCAGTCAAACCAAGGTTTCTGGACTATAAGTAGTGGAAACACTCTTAGTTTCTCCCCGCACACCTTTTTCATTTTGACTTCATCCTTGTTGAAATGGCTCAGGATCAGTTCCCTTAGACTTTGAGATTTGATCAAAACCTTTTCCAAGCCTGATCACCGGATCCAGATCCAAAGGGTGTGAGATGACCAGAATCCTTTCTGTGGGTGAATGCTGTTGATGAAGGGAGGAGCCACCATCTCTGCGGATCAGCTGGAAGTCATCTGCATGTTTGCATGGCTTTGCTAGGTCATTTAGTCCCTTTGCATGTGTCCAGCTGAAGCTCCATCTGGGTTCTGAAGAGCAGGAGAAGGGATGCGTGTCTTTGCCTCCTCCTTTCTCGTCTCTTTTTCTTGACTTGATTGGAACATCTGACCTATAGGTGCGCTGGATCCATTCATCACTGTAGCTGCAGCCGTCCCCAGAGACGGATTGCGGTTGGGCGGCAAAAGTTAAAAGTAGTAACTGGGTCACGGAATCGAGAGCATTAAACCCAATCCTGACGGAGCAAATACAGATGCATGTGCACGCATGAGTGTTTCCTGTGCATGGATGCAGCATGCGCGGTGTTTCTGCGTGACTTTTAATGCTTCTTTCAAAGTATGGATTTGTGTTTATGAATAAGCTGTTTGTTTGATTCTGCTATTAACCTGCTGTTTTCCTGTCCCTCTTATTCCTTCTTCTCATTATTATTTATTTTTTTTGCTTATTCCTGATTTCTTCCTTCCACATCATATTTTTGTCTGAACTGCTACCATTTTATTCTACAACATCACTCCCATCCCTTCCTCCTCCCATCCCTCCATCACATTATTTTCTCTTCTTGTGCTCCTACCTCGACACCATGCTTCAGAGGACTAAAACTCTTCTCCATCGGCCCGATGACTGCCTGTCGGCTCCGCTTCTGCTTCTGTGCACCTCCCCTCCTCTCTTCCTGTGCAGAACAGACCCACACACACATACACACACACGAGTCATCTGATACATGCTTCCTTCACCCTGCAGAACAGAGAAGGTCTGAGGTTGAGGGGCAGGATTTCACAGTTGGACTGAGTTCTGTATGCTGAGTTCCACCAAATACTGCCGCGACTCAATCCGGTTCCCTCCGCTGGGCCAGACTAATCAGCCCTCAGCACTCTGCTGATTCGGGGGGGTGTGCATAATCACATTCATTTAAAAAAATTATTACAATATTGTCACTTTTTCCATCGCAAGTCTGAGCTAAAAAGAAATAATAAAAAAAACATCCACTTTGTTCGGTTTGGTTTCAAAGCTTAATGTGGCAGAAAGAAATAAAGATCAGGCAGACATCGAGTTCAGAAGTTCACGTCCTCACACACCCCGTCTCCACGGCGCAGACACACACCATGCAGCGCTCGCTTTCTCTCTCTGTCTGATACAGATCAAAGTGAGTCGCTGGCGCTGCAAGGCCAGTCTGTCAACACGCCAACACCAGCACACACACACTCACACTCCGACATGATGATATGTTCACTCACCTAAGGACTGTTTGTTTTTCTTCCGTCTCTTCCTCCATTTCACCCGTGAGTGATGCGTCCCACTTAGACTGGTTTTAACCCAGAGGAAGCAACTTTTCAGGTTTTTAACTGGTCTCACTGAAAACAAACATTGCAAATAAATGTTGATCTTGTTAGCCTCAAAACTTTTTATGCAGTCTATAGGTAGTAGGCCGCAGGCAGAATGGGCTTCACACATTAAATGGACACATAATCTGGTATGGCAACGTTGTATGCTTTAAATTAAAACTACTTTGTCCTTTTCTCTGAAAGAAAAGACTGGCAGCATAGATTAAGGGTTATCGAAAGGATTTAGGGTATACCCTTTTTTGAGACACTTTGACAAATTATACCAAGTTGTTTTATTATCATTACACTTTTACTTAGGTTTAATAGCTAGCTTAGCAGAAGCCTAATATTTCCCCTCCATTTTCAGGCTCACATCTGATCTTCCAGTGGTTCTACATGATCAGGAAATGACTGCTGTGTGTTTAAATTCAATGAGGTGTTTGCAGAGGTCACGCTAACATACAAAGAATTAATGAAGAACTTTGGTTTTTTTGTCAGTCAATTTGAACATCACTGAAGTGCATCAAATTTAGAAGAATTTCTCTATGAAGACTATAATTCTGCTTCTCATGTTTAGGAAGTAGGTTTTTCCACATGGTTTTCCATTTCCCTGCAACTTAAGCAACTGGACATGCTGTCATAATGCCAGTGGCGCATGTGTCACATTTGCACAATTTTGATAATTGGTATGACAGTGGCATAAGTTTGTATGTGTGCTTTAAACGTCTATTTCCAGAGTGTTTTTATGTTCCATATAATCAAATCGGCACTTTTTATAGACATGTCTGTCTGTGTTCTCGGCCTGCACCTTCTGCTAATAAATGGAGATATAACCCACACCCTTTTGGCTTTTGGTTTCTATTTCTTCTAACTGAACTGTACTAAACCTCCTGTATGAACTGCATTTATTCTTTCATTGACTCCTTTCTTTTCTTGTCACTGAATAACCTTCTGCATTTCTATCAATTTTTGATGTGTCTTGCTTTGTAAGAAAACAAAATGACTAATCATCTGAGGTGTGACATCAGACAGAATATTTGACTTTGTGAAGCATGAAGATTGAGAAATAAATAAGGAAAACCCAGTTATGTAGGTTCTGTTCTTCCAATTTTTTTACCCTTTTAATCAAACTGAATGCCATGATGATTAGTTTTAGTGAGACTTTAGGCTTCAGAACCTCTGTGGATCAGGAAATAAACATTCGAGTTCTTCCTCTGTGACTAAACACATCTCTGCCCATGTCTGGGCTGCTTCCCAACTCTCTGTTGTCGAGGACGTTTTCTAGCTTGGATGAGATGCTTCTCCTACCTAACATCTTTATGCTTGAAAGCAGATTTAATTATTATTTTTCAGGTATTGATACTGCACAGTTGTGCAATTTACTCCCTGGCCTATGTATATGTGATGGTATTGCATTCAGTTTGTGGTGACCTTTGGTTACCAAGGTGACCTGTATTAGCCTCTCTGTCAGCATGGATATTTCTGCTTGTGTCTCTGTAAGGCTCTCTGCTCTGCTTAGGCTGTAGCTCTTCTTCTGTGAGTGAAGGATGTGAAGGAGGAGAGGCAGAAGAACGTGGGCGTCTCCTCTGTGTTGGCAGTTTTTACTGCTGTGACAGTATTACAGTTAGAGTACACCACTACCAGATGTACTGCACCAGCATCGCAACCAGGAGACCCTAACCTTGAAGAGAGTTCCATCTTTAGCATTGCTGTGTTATGGATGTTGTGTGTGCTGCTGGACAGTAGAGACATGCATTACTGGAGGAACATGAGCCTTTTCATTGATCCTCTGTCAAGTTCTATCTATTATTGATCTAATGCAGATGTTCTGTTGGAATAGGTTTCTTTGAATTATTGATTAGGTCTTATCACTTTTATAAAAAATGCTCTTAGCTTTTTTTTATGAATTAGGCATGCATCTAAATCTACAACTAAAGCCTGTAGCTAGCTTTTTGAAGCTAAGTTAAGCAGGTATCAGCAAACAGATTGCAAGGAATTGTTCAAAGCAAAGTGTTGCAACTGATTTTTATTTGGTTGGCTCTTACAATAATTACAAAAAAAGAATGGGTTAAGCCAAAAAAGATATAAAACAAACCAACATAAGTAAGATTTAGACACCATTTACACTTTTTATTACAGAGAAGCTCAACAAAAAGGTTGAGACTGATATCCCCCTCCAGCCCAACCCCCCAGCCCCCACCAAAAAAAGTGAAAAAATGATTAAATGCATGAAGAAATAAAATTGGTACAAGTTGTGGTAATCCATGACTTTGCAGTGGTGATTTACATTCAGCGGATTATAATGTTTGACATTATGAGCTCAACAGGGAGGAAATGGAATTCTATTCTCAGGAAGTTCTCCTATTTGCAACATACCTTGCTGTGATGCTACCTGAGAAGCTATTGGCTGCTGTTAACAAAAGCAGCCAATCTAGGAGTGCCATTCATTTTCCCTCCAGATTGGCTGTAACCCAGGAGTGGAGACACAGAAGACTGGATGTTGGATTTTGCTGTAGTGTCACAGAGGTTTCCACTGTGCGTGTTAACACATATAAAAATAAATGGTGTTTGAGTTAATAAGCTGTACTGATAGTTTATTGTGTAGTGAAGAAGGAAATGGAGACAGTCTGTGTCAAAGCGGGAGGTTAGGGATCTACTGTAGCTTTCTCTAAGGAAAGCATCGAACCGTTTAATCAACCACAGCCATGTTCACATACACCAGAGTGAGCAGTCGCTGGAAGAGGTAAAAGGAAAGATATGACACTCACTGAAAACCTTAAAGGTTGTGGGCTGTGTTCCTCCTGCCTTGAGACATTCATTGAACTGAATTCTGACATGAAGAGGAGATAAAACCCAGGATTCAGGCCTTATCCCAAACCCAAATCAACCCCTACAGGGACACACCCCCTTAACCTTCATGGTTAATGATTGTTGGCTTAAAGACTTCTGAGCCTTTCTTGGGGATATATCTGCATCCTAGCTGAGTGAAAAGGCACAATCAAGAAGCTTTTATTTTATTTTATATGATTTTCACGCTGTAACTCAGAAACTTTTAGCCTATGTTTGGATAGCTTGATAGACTCCTGCTGTCACACAGTTGTACTTAGTTTAGGAGGAATGTAGGATAAATCCTCTTTAATATTCATGATGCAGCTTTAATCCATGAGCGAGAAAATAAACCTAATTCCTCTCTCACTGAAGACGGAGAGCTTTTCATCTGAGCGTTTTATATTTGAAGACGTGTTTGACTGTGATGGAAAGAACCTCCCACCATGACTCTAAACTCTTTCTGTCTGCTTGACATTAAACAAGTAGATCCCAATTTAGGTCAGTTCAAAGTTTTTAGCGGAATCAGCTCAGGTGATTCCTGTTGTCCTTACTGCACTGCATCTGTTGATTTGTCAGACAGTGTGTTAATGTAGACCCTCTTAAATCTGCTAAGTAGAGCTAATTAATGACACTAAGTATGTAGTTGAAGCATGACAGTTGGAAATGTGAAGTTGAATAAATGTGTAGTCCAAAGTAGAAAACACAATGAAGACGCTGAGTTCAGAAGGAGGACAAAGCGGCTGCTTCTGCTTTCTCTGCTTCTTCTTCTGTGACAGACCAAAGCTTGTTTCCAGGCTACAACAGGGAGGTGTGCAGGACACACTGACAAAGTAGGTTTGCATTCAAGGAATGAAAGACAAGATGGAGAGAGGAAGGGTTCCACAGCTGGATCTGTGTCAGCGCACGATGCCTGCAGCTCTTATCAACCACCTGCTTCTCGTAGGAAGACAGACTTAATGCTCCGACGCTGGCATGTCCAACACACCTTCCTTCTCTTCTACTTCTCTTCAGGACTTAAATGAGTTGTTTCTTATCTGCTTATTAACATTGCTAATTGATTTATCTGAAGTGCAAAGATATGACATTATTGCGTTGAGACTTGTGATGTTACAGGCTAATTTAGCAACATGATTGCAGTCATAAGCAAAATACTAAATAATACTAAATTGCTGATTGAGAGGCAGCATATGTCTACCGTTAACTTCATATTCAAATAACCAAGAAACAAACCGCTTTTTTATTGTGGTTGTACTGAGCAATGTTCAGCTAGTTAGTATAATGGTTACTACATGATTGGCAATAAATGTCAAAAGCTAAAATATCTTTTTTTAACATTGTTAAAAAAAAAACATAAATAAACAATGATGATAACATTGAAAATGGGCTTTTGTTGCCACTCATTTAGAGACATTAAAGCTTCTTCCAATAAATTAATATGCATCTGATCATTCTACACTCAGTTTGAACAAGACTGTGAAGTGCCTCAAAGTTTGCAAAACACGTTAGAAAAAACTTATAAAAACTTTAGATTACGACTGACGTTTAAGCCTAATATGTCTGTTTTTTTGTTTTGTTTTGAGCCTTCCTAAAAATCTTACTGAAAATATATTAGAATACCTTTTTGTTATATATAAATGCAATTTAAATGATTATAAAAATGTAAGGAAGACTCTTCCAAAACTTAGGATTCATCTCAGCAGATCTGCAAACATGACTCAGCTGTTTTCACGATTAATGCTGTGCTGAATCAACATGGGACTGTTGACGTTTGGAAAAGCCGCTCTGTCCTCACTGTGAACCGTAGCTGCAGCGCCGCAGCAGCATCGCAGCAGCGCCGCAGCAGCGTCGCAGCAGCGTCGCAGCAGCACCATTGAAACCCAGACAGAGTCAGTGTACCTGCTGCTCCAGAGCAACAAGAACACATCAGCCTCGGGACAATCTGCAGGACTTCTGCTCATCCTGCCAGCTAATCCCAGATTACACAATTCTGGAACTAAAGAAAAGAAATGGCTGCCATGTAGAGTCTGGCATGGTGGATTGGAGACAGTTTTGGTTTTAAGTTTCTATGAACTGGAAACTGATGGGATGGCTCCAGTTAGACTTTTAAATGGACATGCCTGCTCATTGGTTTCCTTGTAGAGCTGGGTGATATGACTTGAAAAATAAAATCTGAAAGTGGGTCAGATTTGAATAGATTTTTTCTTTTTCTTTTTTTACAAATGTTGTTTGTAATTCAATCATATCTTTTATGAGTTGGACAACATCGTATTAGTGCCAAAACCATGAGATGCTTTTGTGTAATTACACAAATATAGTCATAATATTGGCAGAATAAAGACTTAATTTTACCAGAATGTCTTAGATTTATAGGAAACAAATTTGTTTTGTTTAATGAGAAATAACCAACTCAGTTTGTTTTTCTTCAACATAGACTCAGACATTTGCACAATTGTTTCAAACTTCTACTATTAAATAATAACATATCAGTGTCAAAATAATTTGACACTGATGTGTTAAAAGATGAAGATTATCTTTAAAACCAATTCTAAGTTGTGACTTTCCTATATGCTCAACATTCCTCATTTTATTGTAGAAGTTTTCATTTAATTCCTACTTAATTTTTCTAATATTTTCACATTATTCTGGAAATATTAATGTTTGTTCTCACATTATTCTGCGTTTATTATTGCATAACTGTTCATTACGCCGTCTGTGTTCTTGTAATATTGTAACTTTATTCACGTTATTAAAAATTTAAGCTGACCTGAATTGAAAGTTCCAATAAATAGAAGCTGTAAAACATGCTTGCCAGACAAAATGGCCGCCCATGGCACACTGACATCTCTCTGAACTGTGGAAACCAAAGGAATGCACTGGTGGAAAAACAAATCCAGATTTTCCACAAATGAAATCTTCAAAAACCAAAAATTTGATTTAATAAAATAATCAATGAATAAAATGAATTTACAGCCCAGCCATTAATGCGCCTTTAAATCTGCATTAATAGTTTTCCAGAAACACTGCAGAATTTCAACAGTTAATCTAAGCTACCAAGCTGAAGCTTTTCTGCAAAGAGCCAAATGAAAGGAACACGGCATATTTCGCGCTCACATCCTTGTCCGACCCAATCAGAACTCTTGACACAGCTGCTTGGGTTCCGCTGCTTGACTACCATGGCCTTACAGCGAACAACCAGTGTGTTGCGTTTCTTTGCCGCTGGCTCTGTTGTTTCCTGACCCAGCTGGCACGGTTCAGCTCTCTTGGTTTGCAACAAGGGGAGTAGAGCAGGGGAGCAGACTGAGGCTGAGGCCGGGTCGGCTGGAGGACGGAGACTGACCCGTGGGCTGCAGCCACACGAGAGCAAGCAGAACAACCGCGCTGCCACCCCCTAGATCAACTTAGTGCTAACTTATTCATTCTGTCCTATATCTTTCTGTAATACTCGACTAATTATTATTATCTATAGGACCCTGTTGGTTTATTGAGGATCTGTGATAGAAATTAGAGTTTTGTGAGGCTGCCATTCAGCATTTACAATAATATCCTCATCAGCAGCTTAAAATATGACTTCTTGTTAGTAAAATAAGTCATGTCTAAAATGTTTTTCATTCTAAAAACATCATACAATCAACAATTAAGAAACGAGTAATAAACTCGTTTTTTAATTGTGTATCGCTCTATATTGTGTATAGGGCTATACACAATATAGAACATGTTCATTTTGCCAAAATCCATCATCAAATATATTGGTCAATTTAATATCAGTCCAGATCATGGGTCCAATAAGCATTTAGCAATTCATTCATTTCCATTCAAAAATTATTACTCTATCAATCTCAAAGGGAAATCAACATGTAATAATTTTCTGTTGTAATATGTTTTTCAAAAAATTACTTGAGATAAATTTAGCAACCTTGTTGTGTTATTTGGTTGTATAACATAAGCTGTGTTTTAAACAAAACATTTCCATTGATCATATAATTGTTCAATTTGAAAACACTGCAAAAAAAGAAACTTAAATGTTTTGATAAAAAGTTTGGGCACCAGAATGAGGCGTTTTGTTAGCTGTATTAAAATTGGATCATTTTGCAAAACTGCAGTAATTTAGCTTTTTTTCATGAGTCACATGATCAACAGATTTTATTGCTGGCACAAACCAGAAAGGAGACAACAGGAAGTAGTTGATGAATCATGGCATGTTTTTTTTTTTATTACCTATTGTGCGAACAAACTCATTTACTTACTTTAATTGCGTTTCTTATTTAATGAATACAGTGCAACTGCAAAATTGTGGGGGGGTTTTTCCGACATTAATGTTGGCATGTTGATAAAGTTTAGCATACATTTGAAATGCATCTGGTCATCAACAGAGCTGCAATGTTGGAGCCAATAGGAGAATTTGACTTCAGTAGCCACATTCAACCCGAGGAGGGCAGCACTGAGAGAGAGTTTTAGGACAAATATTACAGATTTTAAATTGCTAGAGAAGCTTTTTAAAATGGTTGCTCTTTAGGATCAATTTAGACAATTTATCTGCCAAAAAAAAAGTTGATTTAGGGTTTAAGTCTACAGGAGTTTGACTGTAACTATGTGCGACTGGCCGCCGGCCTCATCAATCTGCTTGCTGTCTTCAGAACAGCCATCACTGGGATTCAGGAGCCATTTTTTAAACATATCTGTGTAGAAGCAGGGCTGAGGGACCCTGTTTGGGTTCCTCACTTTAATTTCTCAGTCTGATTTCTGTCTTGGTTGCATCTTTAATCGTGAGCCCACATGTTGCTGAGCGTTCTCATTCGTCAACGCTGCTGAAGTGCTTCTCAGTGGACGTCCTCATGTCCCCCCATATAGTATAAGCTTACATACAGTTAGCTTATACTGTATGTGAAACTGGTAGCTGTCCAAATCTCCCTGCCATGTGTTTCCAGCCCTCTGAGGTCAGCTCTTACATAATTTAGAAATCTAGTTCGCAGGACAGCGTTTATCTCTCTGTTTGTGGCAGACATCACTCTTGGCTGCTGAGGGCAGCCTGTTGTTCCCAATTAGCTCTGCATGTTTGGCCCACAAACATGTTCAGATGGTATCAGTGAGGGAGCAGCGGCCACCACCATGCTTCACACCTGTCTCTCAACAAATCTAATTTTGAGTCTTTCTCCAATATTTAAAAAGCCTGACACACCGATGACGATCTAGGCCGATACCATACTTATTTGTTTGTTTGTTTGTTTGTTTGTTTGAAAAGTTGCTAAACATGGCGACAAAGTCTCTTAAGTTGGCAAGTGTGGGGTGATACATGCATGTGATCTCATAAAGTGAAGGAGATTGGGACCGATTTATCTGTGCTTCCTTGTTTTTACAGATAAAAATGTCATAAGTATGATGGAGCGTTTGGATTCAGCCCTTAAGTTTTAGAACGGCTTTTAACTGCCATCACTGGAAGGTTTGTGTGGCACATCTACGGAGTAAAACATACCAAATAAAGAGACTATGAAGAGCACTGTGTGGTTTGATTCAGGCCTGGACTTTAATTAGGCCATTTTTATTCATCTTTGCTATCTGTATGTTTAGCGCTGTTGTGCAGCTGGAAGGTAAATCTTAACCCAATTTCAGATTTCTCTGCTATCAATGTTAAGCTTCAGTCATGTGACGGTGTGTTCAGGGTCATGTGCAGTGTTCATTTTTTCTCCTATACATAACATTGTTTTGGTCTGGTCAGACCAGTGGGATTCTTCTCATCAAGTTCATAACTAACTAATAGTTCAGTGTTTATGCACCCTAGCCCATACGCTGATAGGGAGAGACAAACTAAATTTAACCCAAAGACAATTCGCAGCTCCTCCACGTTGCAGGTGTAACGGTCTGGAAGTGAGTGCGTTATGAAAGGTCATACAGGTGGAGCGAAATGGGTCTCCTGTTGTACATCAGCAGACCTGTTCACATTGGTCCATATGTTGTTATTCAGGGAAACACACACAGCCATGTGTTCACCGTTGGTACATTAACCCCAGCGCAGCTCTGCCAGGAAATCTCCCCTGTGGGGCAGGACGGCCATAATCACTGGAACATGGACGAAGGCACTCAACAAAATGGGATGTTTTTTGGTTTCTCACTAGGTGACTGTTCTTTTTATGACTTCTTGTTTTTGTTTTTTTACCATGTAAAGCACTTTGAACTGCTTTGTTGCTGAAATGTGCTGTACAAATAAACTTGATTATACCTGACCAAAGATGCAAAATGGGAGAGTGTAGATCTGATCTGGACCCATTTCAAAGGGTTCATTATGCTAGGCCCCCAGCATCACGGATCTCCCACCATACCAGTGGAAAATGTTTTATTTTTCAAAATAGATTATCTCACAATAATCTATTTTGAAATAGATTATTTTGCTATTTATTCTTCATTTCATCCCAAATCCACCTGGATTTAGTGTGGTCATCATCTTCCTCCACAGTTTTCCTCAATTCTTATCTCCCTTCTGTCCTCCATTTTGGCTTTCTCCCACATATTTAAAATGTGGGAGAAATTCTACTGCAGAAATTGAGCTCAATTTCTGCAGTAGAATTTCAACCAGAGCAATCAGCAAGCAGACTTGGGAGTAGATTTGTAGATTTTCTGCACTATTTTAGAATTGCAGCCTGCCTTTACATAGACATGTTGTGCGGCAATGGCGGGGGAGGAGGTGATCAAAGCATTATAACAGCAGCAGATCTTTGATGTATTGTGGTGCTAAACCGTTCAGTGATTTGTAAACTAATAACAGTATTTTAAAATCTATTCTTTGAGCTACAGGGAGCCAGTGGAGGGACTTTAAAACTGGTGTTATGTCTCTATCTTCCTGGTTTTAGTGAGAACAGGAGCAGCAGCGTTCTGGATCAGCTGTAGCTGTTTGATTGATTTGTTGGACAGACCGGTGAAGACGCTGTTACAATAATCAATGCGACTAAAGATAAACGCATGGATGAGTTTCTCTAGATCTGGCTTAGACGTTAGTCCTCTAATCCTGGAGATGTTCTTCAGGTGATAGAAGGCCGACTTTGTAATCGTCTTTATGATTAAGTCTGAAACAGGAAGTTATTGACAACTAAACTCAGAAGGTTTTCCATGTTGGATTTTGTGGCTGCAGTAGAAAGGCTGGTAAAGGACATCGGTTCTGACCTGTCTCTGTTCACTTATTCTTTCGCCAAACTGATGTTTTGTGTTACCAACTCAGAGGTCATTGAGTTTTTCTCTCACTCCCTAGCTGCTAAAAAGACATTTGTCTTTGGGACGCAAACTGAGACAGCCCACAGGGTTCAGTTAGGGGTAAACATGCAAACAGCCAGGCCGTGTTAGCTGTTTTTCGTGCCAGTGCCCCTGAATGCCCTCAGTGAAGCTGCTCGGCCTGATCTCAGCACCTTGGACAGCATCTCCGCTCAGCAGGGGGCCAGAGGAGGAGGAAGGGAGAGATACTTCCGCCTGTTTTCCTGTAACCTTTTGAGCTTCACTGATTTTCAACAAAGATCAAGTTTGTTTGTTTGGGTTCCACCTCTCCGCTGTGAGTCGCCTGTCTTTTCGCATTTGACCTTCTGAATCCTGACTTTGTGACGTTGGAGACCCAGAAACTCTGACCGTGGGTTTCGTTCTGGAATCGGTCCGGGGTTCTTCTGATAGACAGGCTTCTGCGTTCTATCGAGACCGCCAGCGAAACGTAACGAGGCCCCTGCGTGTTGTATACATGGAAGCGTTTGTGACTGTGGGTAGCATCCTGTCTGTTCGCCTCACTGTCACCCTGTGTGTACGCTGCTAGAGGGAGGGGGGAGGTGGGTTGGGGGTTGCCATCGGTGCCTCCCTCTGCGTCTTCTTTCATCCTCGACTTCACCTCCCTCCTATTCTCTATTCGTCCTCCTTTCCCTTCATCAGGTTCTCCTGGTTGTCACTCCTGATCAAAGACAAGTAATGTCCTGCTGTCTTTCCCTCCCCATGTCCGGTTGTGCTTTTGTCTTACACTCCGACTCCTAATCTTGACCGCGGCCCCATCGATTCAGGTCAGACCTCTCGGACAGGAACTGAAGGGTGGCGACAGCGGCAGACAGGGGGTAAGGGGAGGGGCTGGGTGGCTGCCGGGGGGCCCGGGACCTGAACCAGACAGGGAAACGTCACCATTCCAAAGCCAGACTCCGCAACTGTGATGGCATGCCGATGTGTGTGTGTGTGTGTGTGTGTGTGTGTGAGGGTTCACAGTGTTAGTAGCTCAATGCCAGCTGAGGCTGCAGTGCAGACAGCCAGAGACTGAGGCTGAAAGCAGCGCTCTGCAGCTGGATGGTGGCTTGTCTGGGACTCGCATGTCTGCTTCATGAGGAGACCGGACAGGTGAGCGCACATGCGCACGTGTCTGTTGATTGATCCTGGACAAGTTTTTATGTTTCTTTTTTTAAGAAAATGAGGTTGAGTGTTTGTGGTTGAGTCTGAGTTGCATGGCAGGACGTTATCATGGATGGAGAGTGATCATGGTTCTTGGGTAAATGTTGTGGAAGCTGCGGGTAGTTCGGCTCCGGGAGTTGCAGGGAGCGGTGCACTCACGTTCGCCTGACCTGCATCAGGCCTCAGGTTCAGACTTGCCAGGTAGGAATGTCAGGAAAACTCAGTTGTAAGAATTGGAAACTAAAGGACATAAAAAATACAGGGTTCACGTTGGAACACTGTGACCTGTGGTTGATTGATTTTCTTGGTTGCTTCAATGGAAGTAACCAAAATTCTGAAAAAAGTTTCCCTTGTTTTGCAGTTTTCCAGGAGCCATAGCCACTGTAATTCAGATAGAGCTGCAGATTAGCTAGTTTTGAGTCTCAGGAAACCTGCTATGAAGATAACTTTTAGGAAAAATACCACCAAATATTTACATACTACAGTTGTAAATTGTTTTGAAGTACTCTTTGTAGAGTAGCACAGGTCTCCAGGTCCATATGATCTGTGTCATGAGTGTTCATGTAGCTGCTTAGCAGATAGTAGCTCACCAAGTGTCGTTTAACTACCTGGTAACTAACTGCTTTAGGTTCCACATCATGGAACCTAAACAGCAGAGTAACACTGGTAACTTTATGGCTGTAAAGTCAGTTGCCATGAACTCTGGTTACTCTGCTGTTCCCTCTGGCATCTCATTAAAATGAGCTAAAACTTTACGAATAGTACAAGTAAAAAAAATGCTTGTATCTGATTCATGTCAGACATAAGGGTTCCTTTGGTTCAGACCTTGTACTAGAACCTGTAAACAACTGGAACTGCCTTTTGCTCTAACTTCTCTAGATATATTTAAGCACCTTGGCAAGTTTAGATTTAAAGTCATTTTAATTACCAATATGTTTCTTTTAAGTGAAAGTGAGAGCAGCATTTTCCTGAGCCCAAAAACAACGGGTCCAGTGGGTCGTCTTTGGGGAATGCACACATTCATATTGTTTTTGATGAGCTTCTGCATAATTGCAAGATTTATTTCCATCCAGTTTTGCATTCATGTTTCTTGACATATTAATTATGGGAGAGTGTGACCACTGCTGATGCCTTCTCCAGCTCACCCTGAAGATTCTCAACAGTCTGAATTTTTGTGGAGGCCAATCCAAGTGCGAAAATGTCTAACGCTCCCTGATTCACTCCATCACCATGAGCCCAATAAATCTCTGAAAGAAGGTAAATTATAAGATCACATAACCTTCTGCCTTTGCTCAGTGTTTATGCTGACTTGTTACCTTCATGTTTTTCTTTGGTCACCAATTACGATCATTCAGAATTTTTTTTCTGACCACAATTCTTCCTTAAAAACGATGGTTCCCCACTTCCCATCCCAGTTTTTAATAATGTGTTGATTAGTTCTCAACCTCATTAAATTAGCTTATATTCTTTATTTTCTCTACAAATATCTTTCATGTGACCACAGGATTTGGTTTTCAGCATGGATGCTGAGACAGTCCTGTGGTGTGTACTCCTTCCAAATTCACGTACATGGAAAACGTAGGTAATTAAAATGACTTTAAATCGAGACCTGCCAAGGATATGAATACTTTTGGAGCTTAAATACAAGAAATAAGAAGCTACTATCTGCATCAGCTGGAGTAAAATGACTTGTTGTTAGCTGAAAGACAATCTCCCATGCAGTGAGACTTGTACCTGCTGTGTGCTTTGTTAAATGGAGGTTGCAACTTTTGTTTGGGGCAGGTAGTGTGCGAATGTTTTGGAGTGGCCCAGTTTGAATCTGAAAGAGATTGTGTAGAGGGAGCTAAAGCTGTAGAGGCTGATGGCAAGGAAGCCTTCCAACCCCAAAGGACCTTTTGGAGCTCACCAAAGTCAAATAGTGAGAAAACCAAGAGGCACTTGCAGAAAGCTGCTCAGCATTTATAAAAAAGGGTTTAATTAAAAATCATTTTAAATCTTAATCTGCAGTTGGTGTGTGTCTTTTAGTTAGTTTGGTGTTTTTCAATGCTCCTCACTGTGCTGACTTAATTTATTTAATTCCCCTTTGAGATTGATAAAGTATTTTTGAGTTTGAATTGAATTTTATTGTGGGTCATTGTTCATTAATGTTGCTGTAAACTAATAATTTCCTTGCAGGATTGAGAAATACTGTTTTTTAAGTTAAACAGTGTTTTATAAAATAAAACTGCAAAATAAGTTTGAAAAATATTTGATATCAACAAACGGAAGAAAAAAATTGAACACCCAAGAGATGATTTTTAAAATGATTCATTTCTGTAGAAGTACGAGTGACTGCATTGAAAACTTTGACTTAATTTCTGTTAAAAATCAAACTCTTTTGTAATTGTATTGAAATGCTGGTATTATATAGGAGGGAAGATTCATTGTAAAGTAGCACTACTGTAAATGGAAGCAAAATTCTTGAACTTCTAGTTTTAGCAATTAGCAGTGTTAGTATCTGTAAACAGTGCACATTACAGTGATTTTTGAGAAGTGGGACAAAATGGGCATACATTTTTCCCAAGAAATTTTTAATTATTCTCTACAAATGTCTTTCATGTGACCACAGGATTTGGTTTTCAGCATAGATGCTGAGACAGTCCTGTGGCGTGTACTCCTTCCAAATTCCTATGTATTCAGATAGGAGAAATAATGTTTTGGAAATGTAATGATGCCAAGGTGCAGGCTCACAGTTGCAACATTTTTTCAAAATTACATTTTTAAGGGATTGTTAGGATGTCTGCTACAAAAATGTTCAAGAATGTCCTGTAATAAAGAAATGAAAATGACCTTTGCCTTTAACAATTTGTCTCCTGCTTGATTTGTTGTCTGTGATTCCGTTGGTACACTAAATTATTAACGTCCACATGTCTAACACCGCCTCCTTCTCCTTCCTTGTTCCGTCTCTCCATCTTGCCAGCCTCCATGGCAGCTCATTCTGATTCCCTGGCCTCTCACTCCAGCTCTGTCCAAATGATGGATTCTGGCATGCTGGGTCCTTTCCCAGGTATACCCCAAAACACTCTTCAAGCTGCCACACAACTCTCTGCATTCTCATTTATACAACTGCCACTTCTGGAAGACTAATGATACTAGCTGTACTTCAGTTCAACCTGAACTCACTGTAATAGTGTTTGTTATTGTATCTTTCTTAGAGTTAAAATTTGGCTTTTTGGCAACACCTTGGACATCATGATTTACTTTGTTGCATTCAAAATCATTGTTCTGTTTGGTTATATCCAAATAGCTCCACTTTGGCCGCACCTCTCCAGAAGGCATTGGAAACTATCTTTCAAGTCCATTCTTAGTGTTTTGCAGTTTCTTTTAGCATTCCACATTTTGGAAAAGAAAAATCATGAAAATCAAAAGAAAGCAACACGAATGTAACTGATGGCCACATGTTAGTAAGTAAATAAATTATGCCAAATACAATGCTGAGATCTCTCTGTTAATGGCTTTTCTACTCTGTAGCAGTGTTTAAGTTCAGTGTTGTGGCTTGGATGAAAAGTGATCTTGTTAGGCGTATGCAGAAGCAAAACTGTCAGGCTGTGGTTCTGCAGAGAGATGGACACATACACACACACACACACTCACACACACTGAGCGCCGTCTTTAATGAGACATGTTGGAATCACTGCCATAACCTTGGACACACATGTTCGCTTTTACACAGCATGCTCAGCCTGCACAACAGCAGGAAAGAGTTAATTGCTATGACGATATCGTCTGTGATTAACACACTTTTTAGTAAAGCTTTCCCATCTTCACCATTTTGGTCTCACAGCTCTCTGTGTCATTAAATCACTAAATTTATTGTACCTTAAGGACAATAAATTTGCATGACTGATAACAGGTTGGCTGCAAATCCTTAAAACATCTTAAATCCATGTTGCTAAAATTAAAGCCATGTCTTAAATTTGACCATGAAGGGATTATTTAATCTTGTATATTCTCATGTTTATTCTTGTACAGGTTTTTTTTTTTTCTTGTGGCACTTTTCTGTAAAGCAAAAAACTGATAACTAGCTGCTAAAAGCTAGCTAGCTAGCTGTTTTGTGTTTCACCCCATCATGGATGACAATGTGGCTGTTTTCTGTCAGGCTAAGAAATCTATATTTCTTAGATTGGAGTGGAGTAATATCCTCCACTGCCTTGAGTCCACTGCCTTCTGTGACTCAAGGCAGTTGAGGATATTGCTCACTAGTTGCTAATATACTATTGCTAGCTAACTGGCTTTTTTCGCTTCTAACCCCATCATGTGGAGTGACTAATGATGGCGACAAAAGCTGAAAATTTACATGTGAAAAAGCAACATTTCACAGACATGAATGTCAGCAGTTGCTTGCTGGAGGAGTGCTTGCGATTGTAGCCTCAAGGTGTAGCTCTATAAGAGATAGATGTAGAGGGAGCAATGTCACCTCTTGTTGTGAAAACGTCTGCTTCTTTAAGCAATTTGTCCAGATTTATTTATTTATTTTTTCCATCAATAAAATACCATTATACTTCCAAAACCTTGTTTGACTGTCAATATTATGAAACCCTTTGTTGTTGGTATCGGTGGGTCACCTGTGACAGGAACCCGTTCCACAAACGTCCACTGTCATCTTATCTGTTCGAGAAAGTCTTGGAGAACTAATGATCAATTTTTGGCAAAAGTGAGATGGGTTTTAGAGTTGATGACTTCTCATTTGTTCCTGAATTTTTTTAGCATGTGACAAGCTAAAAAACAAACAAACAAAAAATCTTTTTTGAACTTCACAGTTGACAGGCTGAGTGTTTTTCCACATATCTCAGGTTCTTTTGTTCCAATCTAATTGTATTTAGTCATCTAAACTGGCGGTGCATGTGTAGATCGGCCCCAATTTTCTTAATTTTGGGCAATCAGCTGATAATTGCATGATAAACCGATCTTATGTACTTCTGCAAACATCTGAAAATCAGCCAGTGTTCGTTTTGCTCTGCCCTTGTCTAAAAGCTTCAAGTATGAAATAAAAGCAAAATCAGAAATAAATCTTCATGGGCAGGATGTACTGCCACCCACTATGCTCTTAAAAAGTAACACAGATGTATTTCAATAAATAAGATGAGCATCAATTCTGATCACACATTAGGAGCAACAGAGTGATTCACTGTTAATATTAATCTATCTCCATGCACAGGGGTAAGACAAAAACATTAACACCATCACTCTGTTTTGATGTTTTTTCAGGATTCTCTCAGCCAGGAGGGATCGGAATGAATGTGGAGGTGGGAGCCGCACCTCTGCAACCACAGAAGCCCCCAAGTATATCAGAGTCGCAGTATCCTACTCCCCAAGCTGGGTCAGAAGTCCCAAAAGATCACAGCGCCATGCTGCCAGAACCCCAGGCCTCTGGGAGCCCCCCGGATGTTTCAGCAGGTAAAACTTAAAGGTGTCATTCCCACTCTGAGCACTGAGAGTCTTTACAGTCTGAGAGAGGAGAGAGTAACATATTTTCATTTCGTCAGAACTAGGCCTGTTGTGATAAACGATAAATCAATTAATCGTACGATAAATTAAAACTATCGACCTCATTTTAATTATCGTCTATATCGTTTCTTCCTGCCTTTTTCTCTTACTGTTGATGACACTGAATGAAAAAAGGCTCAACTCCCTATGCTCTCCACTGACCCTCCCTTCCTTATTTCCTTAGTGTAATGCCCAGGGCGCGCTGCACGATCTTATGTCGCCGATTGTCGGCCCATTATCAAAACCTGATAGACACATTAGCCGACAGAAATCCTAGGTATTTTGTGTCCAACAATGGACACAAAATAATAAGTTTTAACTTTGAATCCAGGCATTAATCAATTCCTTACTACAATCTACCTGCAATGCATGTGGCTAGTGTCAGTTCTGACTGAATGAAAATCATTATAACCTATTTATGTCACGTTAATAAAGAACAGCTGAAAAGTTACCGGGTTTTCTGGTAGAAATTTTGCTCCAACTCCTCCCCTAGTTAGGAGGGGATCTACCGTAACACACAAGTGAATCTTAGAACGACTAACGTTCTAAAATTGTCATTTGGGGTAATAAATCCTGTAGTTTAAACTATTGCATCAGGCCGTCGGATTCTTCTCTATTTAAATCTAAGTATTACTGAATGGCAATATACTATACAGACTTCATAATTTGAGCTCTTTTGGTTGAATGCAGTATTATTTCCACTTTGGCTTTATGTTGTTCAGTTTTTATTCAAGTACATTTATTGTTAATGGAGACTGAGAATATATTTTATTTTTGTTTTTGTTTGTTTTATTTATTTTGTGTATCAGTCCCAGTGTTCTTTTGAAAGTAAAGTGTATCTGACTTAGGCAGGAAATCGCATGAATTATTACGTAATTTCCATTGAATCAGTGTAAAATGGTCTTCAAACAATATTATCATTTATCGCAATAATTATTTTAGACAATTAATCGCCTAGCAAAATCTGTTATCATGACAGGCCTAGTCAGAACGACACAAGATACTTCAACTAAATTTATATCCTAACTCTGGCATTCAATCGTTTCCGTAGTGGATTATTTCTGTATTTAAGCTTTTTTTTTCAGCTAGATAGTAAGAATATGGTAATAATACTTACCTAATACTTGGATAGTGGGTTAATTTAATTCTCCTCATTATTGGTGTATACAGTATTACCCATTTGTCAAAATGTTAAAAAACTGTATATATATTTTTTTTCAAATGGTGGAGCCACAATGCTGAGCTCAAAACGGCTGGATTAGTCACAACACTTAGGTTTTCCTGAAAGATGAATGCTTCAAGTGAGCGATTTTCACTACTGTTGAGGTATTTTAATAAAGCAAAGATCATAAATGAGCTGCTAAATTCTAATTACATATACACGGTGCAACTTTTAATGTTTAGGACCATGTTTTTTTTTATGTGCTGACTCTGCACAAACTGCAGAATTAGGAACATGAAATCAGTTCAGACTGTGCCTGGTCGCCCCTCCTCACAGCCGTAACAATCAGCTGTCTGTCCGTCCACTACTTCCTGTCTCACATCCTCCCACTCTGATGGGATGAAGGTCAATGCTCATCTGATGCTGACATGTAATGTGAGTGCTGTCATGCGCTGGCTTCCAGTCACATACTGTCTGCATGTGCTGAACTTTCTGTCACTGAGCTGTGAGTGTCCGCAGATCACGCTTCACTGTCCTCTCTCCATCCACTCACTCACACATCCACTCCAGCCTGAAAATGTTTGGATGAAAACTTCACTGAGAAAGGAAAAAAAAAAAGAAACAGTCGAATGTGTTGATGCTAAAACTCCTGACGCTCAGTAAAGAGTATAAGAACTTATCTACAGTTTTCACATGGAATTCCAAACTATTCACAGAAAAAACCCAACCATTCACACATTTGTTTATAAAGGATAACTGACAGAAAATGCAGCTTGAGAAGCTAAAATATCTTAGCACAATGCTACTTGTCACGCTATTTGATTGCTTTTGTAAAGCAACAAAATCCAACATTGTTCATTTTCCTCAGAGCTGATTGGCTCCACCTCAAGAGTTTAAATAAGGAAGACTGGAGATGTTGGATTCTGGAGTAGTGTTAAGATGGTTTTCACTAAAATATATTGAGGTTAATTTGGTGTATTAACTATTTAAATACGCAGATATAATTTTTTTGTTTTTTAGAGAGATCTCAAGTATTCTGAGAATTTAGCTATTAATGAGTGGCTGTGGTCCCTAACCCCGTCAACAGCAGGGGATCGGCTGTTTTGTTTTTTGCTTCTGTTTTTATTTTTTTATTTTTAACAACAAACAATCTTTCCAGAACACTTTTAGAAACCAGGTGCCAAACTGAATCCAAGGGAGGCTTTTTAATACCACAAAAACCTTCAATAGTGTGATTGTAGTTGTACAGTCATCCAGAAGCTTTGGGTTGGAAATTGCAATGCTGAGTTGGCGTTTAAGTCACACACCTCAAACATTTTGCATACTCAAACCTCAATGTATAAAGGACTTTTGTAGGACAGAGTATATCCAAGTTTTCTGGAACTCTCCATCATCTTCTCTGTTTCTGACTGGGTGACAGAATATGTTTCACAATTCAGAGTTGGGCACTATAATTATGTTGGTTTATCACGTTAAAGTCTCAATCAAAATTCACAAAGGTTTGTGGCTATAATGTAACTGAAAGTTCTTATTCATGTTTTGAATGCTGGTTGAAACAGAGTTAAGAGGAGGGGGAGTTTATGCTCTAAGGCACAAACAGGAAGATTCCCAGCTGTAGATGTGAGTAACATCAGGTGAAACACACTTCCTGCTTTGACTGCTGCTGACTGCTCTCCGACTAGCATGGCTCACACTCCACTGAACACACATCACCTAACCTAGCCTACACCTCTGACCCCAGTCAGTTGGGGTTAGCAGTGTGCATGCAGTAAGTTAGTGCTCATAAAATGCTGACTGGAGTCCACACATCCCAACCCGAGTCTGGTCCATTTGACTGATGTGCTTCTTCTGCCTCCTCCAACTTTAGCACTATAGAGAACACAGTTCTGTCATTGCCTTGTTAGCATGAAATATGGCCCTCCAGAGAGCCACTGTGCGGTATGGACCCTGACATCTGCTCTACTTTAACTCTTCTTCCCCATCCATGTGTGGGTATAAAGAGAGATCCGAGAGAAACTGGGCCAAAGTGGGAAGAGCAAACCCGCTTCAGTGAGCAATTTCTTCTTCGGTTGTTTTCCTGCTCATTTACCATTTCGTCTTGCTGCCTTCCTTACCTTGTAACTTTTAAGGAGGTATTCTGTACTGTCATCCATCATAATTATGCCATTACTTTAAAAATCTATGTAGTTTAAGCAGAGTCGCCTGGAATGACCTTCTTTCTGTGGGACAGCTAGAGCATTCCAATTCAGTTTATTTATATATCACCTAATTACAACGTCATTTACATCGTCATACTGAGGCACTTCACAGTAACATGGTCTATTTATTCCAGTAATGCAGACACATTTCAAGTCAAATACATAGGAATGAACGATGCATCAAGTTTAGTTCATTTTTCAAATTGGTTAGAAAGATTTTCCCAGTAGATAGCAGAGGCTGTATCAAATCACTGATTACCAGCTCTCCTTCACCCAGAATGATATATTGACAGTGGGGGGAAAAAACTCCTCGTCAACAGGAAGATACCACAATTAGCAGTGGTAAATGCTCAGCCAATGAGTATCTCTAGGAGAGAGAGGTTAAATTCTGAGAAACGGTCAAGAGTATTAACTGTAGAAGGAAGACGTTTAGCTGCTCGCAGCAGTATTTCAGCCAGTGCTTAGCAATACAAGATATAATGCAGTATTGGATAGTAGTTGGAGAAAGTAGCACAGTGAGGCCTCTGACCGTAGCCACTTTAACTATAAGATTAAACAAAAAGGAATATTTTTGGACTAGTCCTAAAAGAACATATGAACTGGTAAAGATGTAAGTATTTATGTGATCAATGTAATAAAATAAAGCTGAAAATGTGTTTTCCAAGTTAGACATTAGTGAGACTTTCTGTTGATTTGTTAATATAAACTGGGACATCAGAATCCAGCCATCCATTATCTGTTCACTCTTGTCCCTCGTGGGGTCAGGAGATGCTGGTGCCTATTTCCAGCTAACATTTCGGGTGAGAGGCGGGGTACATCCTGGACAGGTCGCCAGTTTGTCACAGGGCAACACAGAGACAGACGGGACAAACAACAATGCACACACACACTCACTCCTAGGGAGAATTTCGAGAGACCAATTAACCTGACAATCATGTTTTTGGATTGTGGGAGGAAGCCGGAGTACCCAGAGAGAACCCGCCATGCACAGGGAGAACATGCAAACTCCGTGCAGAAAGACCCCAGGCCGGGATTCAAACACAGGACCTTCTTGCTGCAATGCAACAATGCTACCATTAGAATCAAAACGGGGAAAATATCCAGAAAGACTATCTTTAGACTGGATTTACAGCTAATTATTATTGGTAGTTTGGGCAAATAGTTTTCAGACTTTTGACAATCCTTACTAATTTTGCACCATTCACTTTTACATTCAACTCAAATACAGAAATTCAACCCTCACAACTGTGAGTATGAATTGAGTTATTTCTTTGATGCCCTAGATTGCACCAATTTATTACACACTGTTATAGATTGTCAATAATCAGGACATGACAATCCAAAGAAACCCAGTCCGAGGATTTTTTGCTGCTTAGTTCAATCTTTCACCTCCATAAACATCTTTTTTCAATAGAAGTGGCTATTCTATTTATTCTTAGAAAGTCTGCTTGCTTAAATATTCATTGCTGACATTACTTACCATTGTCCTTTTCTGTCTTGCTATGAATTGTTCTGAATTGTCTGTTTATGTTTTTTAAGGCAGCCCTAGGAAACCAGTACTGTTGTCGATATCCATTACCATATCCCCAACCTTAAACTGTCCCCTCTTCACCCACAACAAGGTTTCTTAGATGACTCTTGGCAAGACCAGATTGGCTCTCCATCAACACATCCACCTTTCGCTCCAAGCGTTTCTGTGAAGTTTTCCGACCAAGCCGATCAGCTTGCAGCCAGCCCAGAAGATACGGCAGAAAGCTGGCCTGGCCGTGAAAGCACCGCCTACGCTGGGGGCGATGAAAGGGACACAGACGGATCTGACAGAAAACAGAAGAAGAAGAAGAAAAGGCGACAGAAAGACGAGGGATCCTATGAACACGTTGAGAGCAGAGGTCAGGCAGAAACACAGGAAGCAGGAGAAAACATTCCTCCGACTGAGGAGTTTTATCACAGGATTGGCCCGAGAAGGGATAGAGGAGAATGCGGCTGGGAAGAGCAACTTGGGAAGAGCGGAGGCCGTGGCAAGAAGAGTAAAAACAGGAAGAAGCTTCCAGAGGAATGGGCAGTGACAGCAGAGCCATTCGTTCCTTCTGCAGTGACTGCCTCAGAAATGAAAGTGGAAGCATTGGTGGATCTTGGGAGTTCAATGAATGAAACAATGGAGAGTTCGTTTGCAGACATGGACACGAGCCAACACACCTGGAAGAAAGAGTTTTACCCAGAGGAAGACCCTGCCCCTTTGCCTCAAGATTTGTTCTCTCCAACGGCTGCAGCAATCAGTCCTCTAGCCCTCAACAGTGAGCTGAATGCTACAGCTACTCCATTCACCATGCCGACTTCCACCAACAATATGATCCCCAGCTCCTTCCCTGAGGCGGAGGATGTCCTGATGGACACCGAAAATGCCGGTTTAGGTCAAAGCAATCAAACCATCTATCCTCCTTTCTCTTCAGAAAACACAGGAACTGCAGCTGACTTAGTAGACAGCGGGATGTTTGACATCTCAAGTTCCTTTCAAGAGTCTTCCAAGCAAGCTGTTTCAGATGGAGACACCTCAGCTTTCAGCTCTGCTTCACAGACAAGCCAGGGCGTTTCACCTAGAGGTGACGTGTTGGCTTCAGCCCCACCTCTATCACCCTCTGACGCTTCATGGATGCTAAACAATTCACAACTGAGCAGCAACAGCGATTTATTAGACTTCAGTGACACGAGCACCGCAGGACATCCTTTACCCCTGGCCCTGTCCTTCAACACGCCAAGTCCAGCACCTCTCCGGTCACCCAAAACCACTGCACAAGAATTCCAGTCCAAGCATAAAGATGGGAAATCTGTCCAGAAGCAATCCAGAAAGTCACCTCCTTCCTCTTCAACCTCGTCTGTCAGGAGTCCCACCTCTCCAGAGGCAAAGCTCTCCCCACAGGCTTCCCCTGTCTCTTCACCCTCCTCTCCTCCTTCAGTGGGTCCCTCTGGAGTACCAGGATCTGGCCTCAATCCTGCTGCAAAGCCTTTCTTTCCCAGCTTTGCTGATCCAGTGGAAGACACAACGGTGGTTCCTCCAGTTGTCCCCATCGTGGAAGGTTGGTTGTAGTCAGCCCTAGTAGAGGTACCAAAGGCAACTTAAAGATAGAAGCGAATGGTTGCTATGCATGGCGCTTCCAACCAGCTTGAATAGTTCCGGTATTGGGCTGGATTGATTGCTTGTGTGTCCTTTACTAATCAAGGGATTATCGTAGGAATTGCAGCCGCTTGTGCTGCTCCTTGTATGATCACCTCTAAAAACCTTCACTAGCATGTCTGGTTTGGATTGTTTTTGGGGTGACTAACTCAACTGTTGACCAATTGAGACTCTGAATTGCCTTGATGCTAACCTTTGTTTCCAAAGATGCACTGTCGGGATCCTTCCATAATTAACTCTTTTTCTGTTGATGGGTGTGCAGCCTCTAACAGATCACAGAATTTCTCTCTTTAGACACATCGGTAGATATCGGCAGCAAGTCTGAATCTCTCCGTTTCTGTTTTTTGTTTTTTCTTCTCCAGTCGAGGTGTGTGCTAACACAATAATTATGTTTCCCCTTACTTTCCATCCAGGAGTCAAATGTTGTCTGTCTTCTCTGTTCAATTAATTCTGGTATTCCTGCCTGCTGTACCCATTTGTTTCTTTCCATCTTTACCTGAACCAAACAGAAAAAGAACTGTTGTTTTGTTTGAAAATACAATTAAAAATACTAATTGCCTTTTTTTTTTCTTTGCTTTTGTTTGTTTTGTTCTTTTTTCCATGTCACAATTCTTGACCTGGCCACCTCTCTACTATAGGTAAGTCCTATTTGAGTTCTTCTTTTGGCTTTGTTTGCCTTTATTCTGTATTTATTGTCCTTAATCAACACTATCCTTGTTAAATCACAGGTGTCTTTCATTTATGTGTGGAACATTTACGTAATGTGCACTCACAGAGGTCTTAAGGGTCAATATAAAGCTAAATCTTCCCTGTACTCTCACCTTCTCATGGTCCTGTTGTTGATTTTAGGGGTGCACCAGTTGCAGCTTTTCAATCTCCGATCTTTATTATTTTAGTAAAATTAGGAAATTTATCAGTGCACTCTTAGATGCTCTTAGACAAATTACCTATTCATGGATATGTTTTGTGGAACGTAATAGAAATATTGGAAAAAAGATGTGGCTTTTAATATGTGCAATATTACTTGGCATGCTGCTATTTGCAAAGCAGCCAATCCATGAGCACCATTCATTTTCCTTAGCTCTTATTGGTTGTGCCCCAAGAACAAAGATAAGGTTGTCTGTATATGTTAGCTTCTTCATAGTTCTAACACAGATTGCACTGTGCATGTTAGCATATTTTAAGGTGCATTTGGCGTTTGAATGATTAAAATAGGCAGTTTTAATACTTTTTAGAGAGGGTTTCAGGTATTTGCAAATTTTAAGTATTCGGGCGCAGCATAGCACTTTAAACCCCACAAGATTTGCATCATTTTCTTCATTAAAATGGACCATGTCATGTGATATGAATATGCCTGGGAGGTTTGGATGCACAAAACATGATTTTCTTTTTGTGTCTCTCATAATCACTTTGACATGTATCATTAGATCCATCATAATGTCTGAGCATTGCTTAGAGGTGCTTTATTTTTGAGATATATCAAAGAACATTCTCTATGCAGTCCTACATGATCAGTCTGCTGATATCATGTCATATCTGGCATAGCTCAGGTTTATTATAGCCTGTTTACATTTCTGACTCTCCTGGTTTGTGTGCATGTAGGTGTTTATTGGTGTGACTGTCTTTTTGTCCTTTCTGACAGCAGAAGTGTTTTTTTATGTGTTTGCTGCTGTGATTTATAGAAGTGCAGAGTTCTGGTGGGACTCATTTCCTCATCCTTCTTTTCAGCACTTCCTGTCTTTGTCTCCCTTTGGTGACTGTAATAAGAACCGAACCAGGCTCACCATCAGATCAGTGGCATCCTGAACCTGGCTATTAAGTTGCCTCAATCAATACCTTCTAATATTTCCATACCAGTACAGAGCCTTCCCTTTCCATTTGTTGTCCTATGATTACTATGAAACAGTCCTGAATCTATATTTATTGGTATAAAAACCTTGATTACCTATTTGCTGTGTTTTTTTTTTTTTGCTCTAACACTTACACTTAGTCACGTGTTTTGCATATGATGAATATAGTCTGCCTGACAAATATGTGTGTGATTAAGAAAAGGGAAAGTGTACAGCAGTGCAGCTGGCTGGGCTTTCTCTTTAATGAGAGCTTGTATCAGTGTCTAAGTGTGCATCTTTTTCGCTAAAAGTGGTATTTAAGCCCTGCAGAAAGGATAGGGTGTGTTGGGCAAGATAAGAAACAAGAATAAAGACTGTGCAGGGTTAGAGAGGAAGGGATTCAGATAAATCTGAGGAAAAAGGAGCGCTGAATAAGAGCATGGGAAGAAAGGAAAGATTAGCATTTTATTTAAAGTTAGTAAAGTACAAAAATCTAAATGTTTCAATTTCATTTTTTTGGTCTACTTTCTCACCTGCCTGCCACACTGTTAATGGGCAGGACTTAACATAAACAATTTTATTATATCTAGGGTGATATATTCTGTCAGGAGATCAGACGGTATTAAATTATTTCAGTTTGCCAACATTCAGCTATATTCCTTTTAATGGTACTACAGCTAAATGGTGCTTGGTCAACACAGACTGTGGTGTTCAATTATTTCTTATTGAGATTTTGTGTCATTAATTTGAATTACAAATTTACAGTTATTACTTCCAAAACACTGTTTGTTTGTATTTTTTTTTATGAAACTAATCTAAAAATATGTATTATCACTTAAAAAAACTGCAAGTGTTTGATTGTGTAGTTGTTGCTTCTCTGCACAGACACACAGAGACCCATGCAGAAGCGCACACAGTACACAACTGAGTCACCCAAGCTATTTGAGGACGAGGCAGACAAGCGTAAATACACTGTAACAGGGGTCCATTTTTACCACATAGTGTTCTTTTCTGAAGCTTCACAACAGGCTACTAGATGGTAGCCTGGAAGGGGTTTATGTACAGTATGGCACCACCCAGAGCTGCTGTGAGCTAATGTCTTTTGGCAGCTTTGGGGGAAATATCAGGGTTTTTTTTTTCACTTGTTGACACCATTTTAGGAGCCAAAAGCTAACTCCAGGAGCAGAGCATGAGTCATTCAGGAATAGTTTTTCTAAAGATTCCTAAACAACACATTACAGAGATTCGTCCTGAGATGGCTTCGGGCCAGCAGTGCGGGCCGTACTTTAGATTTGATTCATTTTAAAGATGACATTTAAAGGAGGAAGTTTTATGAGTTCAGTAAGCGGAAATCTTTTCAAACTTTGAAAAGATTTATATATATATATATATATATATTATATATTATATATATATATATATATATATATATATATATATATATATATATGGTTAAAATAAAACGTAAAGATCAACAATAAATACAATAAAATGATAAAAATTTAAATTTATCAAACCTTATCCAACCAATTACAATGTTTAGAAATGAGTGTAATAATTTCCCCCAGTAATTAAACCATGTAAACATCAAACTGAGATAAATTATTTTATGAGATCATACGGTGGAAACTTTCGGTATGCCCAAAAATTCATTGGCAGTTTTACTGATCTGATGATAGTGTATTCCACAGTGTTTTATGGTGTGACAGAGTATCAGGTACTGACTGTTCACACTGAAAATCACACAATGCCATTTCAAAATAACTGAATAATTCATCCTCAGATTCTTAAAAACATTCATTCTTACAGGTTGTATGTAAGTGAACATCCTCTGGTGCACTTCTAAAACTTTTTCACTGTTGACCCATTTTCCAGTTCAGTATCTTTGCTTAGGCAGCATGCAAGCTAAGAAAGTAGGTCTATAGAGTGTAACTTTTAGTGCTCTGGCAAGTAGATTCTTTGGTGTCTTCACAGTGAAATAATAATGTTGATGTTTGTTGGATTTCTGTCAGACTTAACACAGTTTTACATTAGACTCACTGTGTTTCAGTCTGCCACGAGTGACATGTTGTGCCTCATGTCACTCTGACAGTTAGTTAGCGAACTGTGTCACATTACAGTTAGCTAAGTGGCTTCTCACCTCATGTGAAACCTTTTTGCCATCTGAACATTAGCTGCATTGCTTTGAAAATAGCGTGTTTTTCTGTTAATGTTTCAAGCTTTAAATTTGAGGAAGAATGAAAATGGGAGAACGCTGAAAGGAATATGTCAAAAGAAATGAAATAAGAAAAGGAAATGACAGTAAACAGACAACAGGCAGAGGACTGTCCAGGATCTGAGACAAGGGAAATGGCTGACAGGCAAACAGATGGCTGAAAGGTTTAGGCAGAACCAGCTTCTGATTCGATAATATTAGACAGCTTTTCATATCCAGCTATGTAATATCCAGAACATAAAGGTCTGGCAGTCATGGACAAAAGCGTCTTTCAGAACATTTCTGATTGTTGGGTTCTCACATGTATTCTTAACTGAGGTTCTGGCTGACTGGTTGACATGAAAGATACAAAAGAAAAGATCCAATTTGTTTTTGGAATAATTTTGACCTAAGGTCATTGACTGATTCAGTTTATAAAACCTGTTTTTATGCTTAATGGAAATTAATTGTTTTTGTTGAAATTAATTCAAAATGTCATGGATAGTGATGCTGTGAGCTGGAAGGCTCTCCAGTAGAAGTCAGTCTCGCAACACATTTGAAGAGGCCTCTTATTGAGGACTGTGTGATGGTCTCATGACTGTCGTTACATACAAACAGCTCAATATCCAGGGAGCAGAGATGATATTGGATGAGAGCATCAGCTGCCAGCATGAGCGGTCTAATTCTGGAATCGAGTTAAGATTAAGATACTGTTTTTGCATAAAACATGAATCTCTCTATTGGTCTGGAAACTCAAATAAAAACTAAAATACATTCCCAGTTCAGGATACAAGTGTGTAAGGTTAACAGTTGCCTTGTGCTGATGTGCTTTGTTTGGCCCTAAATCATCACATTTAGGGCCAAAACGTCAATATTCTTGACATGATTTTTTTTTTGAACAAAGCAGTTGCAGTGTTTTGTGAGAAGCAAGGAACCATTTTGTGTTCTGCTAGCAATAATCGTTAGCTTTTCCAGCCTTCTGTTGAGCTTATGATTATAGAGAAGACAGTTTGTTTGAGAACATCCTCATTTGTTTGGCTTGTCTTTGGCAGCATGAGGTCAAACAGCTATCTTTGCTACTTTAGAGAACATGAAGCCCTAATGATGATCCGACAAGACAGATGAGCAGGTGGCATTGTGAACAACTTGCCCTGAAAGCTTCAGTCGGACAGTTGAATATGCATACTGTTGCTGAATGTCCCTAGGTTCTATGGAAACCATTATCAACATCACAGTTTGTCCCTTTGGTGCTTTTTGCTTAGCTTCCTCACTGTGAAGCATTTACATGAACGAGTTTGAAAGATCACAATATAAGGGGATGAAAAGGATGTGAAATGTCACTAAAGGTCACCAAGTTGTTGTTGTTTTTAAGTTTTCTTGCCTAGGTTTTCTTTACAGACAGTGATGGTCTGAGACATGATGTGGCTTTGGGGAAAAAGACGAGATGGAGTGGGGAAAAAAAGAACGAGGAGCAAGGGGTTGCCATAGAGACTAAGGTTCAGCCAACATATCTGTAGGAGTAGCAAAAGATATTGGAGACGACAAAATAGGCAGTATGGTGACATGTAGGAGACAAGCCACTGCATCTACCATCTGCAGTATTTGTAGACCATAGCTCTCTCGTTCTGATTTTGAATTCCCAGTGAATGTAGTTCGTATGGGTTTTGTTTTTTTAACTGGCTTATTGTTTTAATAGACGCCCATAAAGATTAATTAGAACCACAATCTGAGGTAACAAAACACAGTAGCTGCACTTCCATAATCAATGTGCGCAAAACTTTGTCAGTACTCAGTTAATGTAAAAAAAGCACAATGTTGCAGTTAAAATCACATGTGAATGAGTTTAACATAAGTCGTTAAAAAACACGCTGCGCCATAATCCTCCAACCACTTCCTGTCATCGTCTTCTGTGGGGCTTGTGCCACTGGGAACATCTGGTTGTTGATCATGTGACCTGTGTTTCCATTGGGGCTTTTCAAAATAAACCACTTTCGATGCTGCTGAAGAACCACCTCATCCTAGTGGCAAAAGTTTTTATTGAAAAAAAAATCTACGTTTTTTCAGAATAGACATACTTTCCATTAAGCAAATTTAATTGAAATGTTAAATTGTGCAATTATATGGCCAATGGAACCTGTGGAAGAAGAAGGAGCTGCTAAGGAACTGTCCAGAAGTTGGTGTTTGTTAGAGGAGGATAAAAACTTCAGTGGGACGAAGTCAAAGCAGCAAAGAATGCACCTTTAGCACCGTAATTATCAACAAGCATTGCTGTGTTTCTGTAGGAGCATCATGTAAACAGTTATTTTAAAGTGGCAGAAAGCTTGTCAGTAGAACAAGAGAGTAAAACCAACTGGGAACCCATGACCATGAATGAATGAATGAATGAATGACGGTAAAAAACTAGGTTGGATGCTAGCAAGTGTTCTAGTTTCATTACCGTGGCGACAGGTGTGACCTTATATCCCAAAGACCCAGAGGAACTTCAGCAATAACTACGATCCATGGAGGTTCCACCAGCTGAGTAAAAATCCTATTCAGATGAATTATCTGTTGAACATGTTTTAACTTCAACACAAACACACCCATAGCGCCTGACGCAGCAGGCAGGGGGAACCTGGGCGTGAACACGTCTACAGTCTTCATACTCTTACATATTGACACAACTGGCTTTAGTTACTATTATCCATCCCCCAGCCCACCTCAGCTTGACTCCCCACCAACACATGAACAGCCCTCCCACTTGCCAAGAGCCAGTTGCCATAGCAACAGGAGGCAGTTGGTTCGGCAACTAACGGAAACAGGGGCTACGGAGGGAAACAATAGATGTTTAGTGAGAGTGGGGGATGTTGTGACGGGCAGCAAACGGGATGTAGCCGAGCTATAAATAGATCCAACTGAAGACTGCCTGTCTTATCCTCCTCTTCCTCTCCTGCTACACCTGTGATCAGCTCTCCTTTCTGTATTTTTCGCACACTAAGCAAATTTTTTTTTTTTTTTCTGTTTTCTTTCAAAGGACAGTTCCAGGATAACTGAAGCAAACTTCTACTAATATAAAACTGTCTGAGTGTGTCTCTGACTCAGACTTTAATTGGATATGTGGGATGTCATGGGTGCCAGTTTGTCCAAACTACCTGTGCGTCCGCAGCCGCCCCGCCTGCCTCGGAAGAGTTTCAGTAAAAATTGTGAGACGGCCAGGCAGTTGGTTGGAGTTGATGAATCAGTACGTCTGTCGCGGTTCGCCTTCCCAGTCTGGTGACAGGCTGCCTTTAAGTGGTGGCCAAACATGTAGGTGTCAGTTGGAAGCTGCTTGAAGCTAATTGATTGCTGGACTAGAGAGAGGAACCATTTAGTCCCATAAGAACTGGCTGGCATTCACACTGGGAATTTTCCCAAATCCGGTCCAATTCAATAACCAGTGGCCACAATTTATATATCAATGCAAATAATTTGTATATACTTTTGTAAATGTGTGAGCTGCAGGTTTTCTTCCAGACAATTTGCAGTAAGAAAGTCATCCATTGGCGTTTTTGAGTTGAAAATGTATTAATGTTACCAGCAAATTTGAAAATATGATGAGGTAATTATGTTATTGGAAGACATTATTTCCACTAACTAAACTATAGACTCTTAAAAAAGGGAAACGTATAAAATATAATTAAAATAATTATAAATTTCTTGCATTTCAGTTGTTTCGTCCTAATTAAAGTGTTTAACATTTTTTGATTCTTCATTTGTGACTTGTCACTTTATTAGATGAAATTTTTAGCTTCTAGATCAGTTAAAATAGGCAGCAGTTATGGAGTTCTGGTGAATAAAAGACACCTGACCTCAGTCTCCCTGTATATACTGACTATACAGCATCGCCATTGTGCTTCCAACCTTTTCACCCAAGGGATTCTTTAACCCGTCTTTGCTGGTGTATAAAAATACCTAAAATAAACATGTAGAAATAAACAGCTGAAAATGCCATTTCCTTGAATCACAGTCCTATCATCTGCTGGCTGCTGTTATATCATCAGTGGAGCAGGGATTGCTCTGTCATGTGTTTATCAGTCTGGTGAGATGGATATTAATACCAGTGAAAATCAACCCAGGTTTCAGAACCATTGATCTTTAGAGAAAAACATGTCACCAGTAGCTGTCTATGTTGCTTTAATAAACCAAGAACAGGTCCAATTTGCTGTCAAAGACACAGTAAATATGGAGGAAGGAGTTTGGGTCAGATTGGAACTTTATGGCCATTTGGCATCAATACTGTGTCGTGAAAATGTTGCATTTGGGAACGCAGCAGCCCCATTGTGAAAAATTGGTGTCTGAAATGTTTTGAGGTGATGCATTTCTTAATCAGGGGCAGGGAGGCTCTTCTTTTGTCAGTCTCAAAAATGATTCTTCTCAAATGCTTTCTATCCAATCTGGCTTAGACTGAGTTATTTTGCAAAGTAGAATGAGCAAATATCACTCGGGGTGCACCGACTGGAGTTCTCTGGTCAATCAGCAGATTTTAAAAGCCTGATCTGCTGATTCCAACTTTGGCTGATACCAATTTTTTTTTTTTTTTCTTTTTTGACTGGAAAGTTACTAATCTCATCTGAAGTGTGGTTCTACAAAATATTTCCTCAGGAGAACTGAGTACAAATGTACTTTTTTGTAAACATTTTTAAAGCCAGGCATTATTTTTTCTTGCCTTTCATTGATAAGAACAACATTGTGATGGTCTTTTGCAGGGAACTGAGTCAGTCACCACAATGGCATAGCATGGAACTTTTCTCAAGTAGAATCTGGTCCAACCTCATTATGACGTCTCAAACTTGTGACACAGCCTCTACTTTTATGGTATTCCTTGACATTTTGGACAAAAATCCAATATGCATTAGATATTGCTAACACCTGTTAGTCTTGCTTGTTGGTTCTTTGATGGCATCTCGTGTTTTTGAGCCTGCTCAAAAATATTCACTCCCGATTTTCCTGTCATCCACTGTTGCCACTTATTCCCCTCAATTTTTCGCCTCGTGACTCCATCTGTCTGCCCTTGTCTATGTGCCTCCCGGTGCTTATCCTGCTGTGTCCCTATGTGCCCATCTGACTTTTCAGAAATTGTTGTTTTGTGCTGACATTTAGCCCTCAGTGCAATCCAACAGTAGCAGGAGCCCCAGAACTGCTGGCTGGTTTGAGTGGCAATGGATGTTAAACTCAGCCTCGCAGTACCCTGTCACTCTCTGCCCTCAGATAACCCTTCTGTTTCCACCACACTGGAAACCATCATATTAATCCCTTCTTCATTCTTGCTTCTATCAGATTCATTGCTAACTTGTGCAATACAATGTACATATAGCTTAGCAGAAAAATGTAAATATATTCAGGGTTTCCCTCAGTGTATTATAATCCAGGCAGGGCACCAGGCTTTACTTGCATTAAAACACATTCAGATTTAGAGCGGTAGATACAAAATGGACGTAAGAGTTTGCAGGAAGTAGAGCTAAAATCCTGTCAAACACTAAGTGCCATGACATGCCGTTTTTGTTTGATTCAGCTTGAAGAGTGCGTGCATGACTGTATTTGTGCATGCATAAGCATGTCTGTCTCTAAGAAATGTTCTCCAGGCTTCATGTCAGAATGATTACTCAGTAACAGACCACACATAAATGTATGAAGTAGATGTATGTTGTTCCAGAAGGAAGGCATTTGAATTGGTTGTGAGAGCCGTGTTTCATACAAGTTAGGTGCAAATTTGTGCAATGTATGATTCAGACATTTTTGAAGTTCATATCCAGTTTTCCCTGCTGTACCACTTCTTGACCCACACTCAAGGTTTCCCCCAGAGGAAGGCGAAGTTTTGTGTGTATGATTTACATTTTGCCAACAGCCACAGCAATAGAAAGAAAGGACTGGATGGGAGAGCAGAAAAACAGAGAGGGGGAAAGAAAGAGGAGGGGGCTCACTCACTCCACCACAGTAGGCAGAATCTAGGAACTGACTGTGGCCAATTGAAATCCACAACTAGGTCACATGATGACTGCAATAAGCCATGAGGACCAGAGAGGGAGAAAGAGAGAGAGAGAGAAGCAGCAGACTGGTTGAGTTCGTATCAGTGTGTGATTGAGTTCAGAGCAGAGAGCCACACTGACACAGGAAGCGGACCACACCTGAGTGACCAAACACAAAAGATCAACTACGGAGGACAACAAAGGATTTAGGCAGAAAAGTGGTGAAGATTTCTTTTTGTCATCCAAGACTTGGAAAGAGACAGACTTGGGAACATAGGAAGAGGTCCAAATTGAACAGAAAGGAGAGACACCATGTCTTCTCTCTCCGACCAGCAGCCGGGCTCTCCCTTCTCAGAGTACAGTGAGCTGTGCAAGGTACCACCCACAATGCCGGTTCAGGGTTGGGATTGGCAGCAACCTTCAAGCATGGAAATGGGCACCCCACAGGGCATGGTGATGAGTAGTGGACCTATGTCAGTCGGACTCACAGATGAAGATAAACTATGCTTCTTTGAACAACCAGGCACAGGCAGCATGGATAGAGCACTGAAGGTGCCTGGTGGAGGTGGGGGCATCTCAAGTAGCATCTCTATGGGTAACACCTCACTGGGCAGCACAGGGGAAAGCCCAGACAGCCCTGTCTCCTCTTCCCCATCACCTTCCCCTGCATCCCCTGGTCGACTACCTTCTGCTTTAGGCAGCACCAAGATCTCTCTGTCACCAGTTCCTGGATCTCCAGTCAGACATATGGAGCAGTTATCATCCATAAGTGCAGCTCCTCCAGACTCAGTTGAAATCTCTTTAACAGGGGCTACAGTATGCAAAGACCCTCTGCCTGAAACATTTTCTGAATCCTGCCCAAAGTTTGCCATGCCTCAGGTGGCCCCTAATTATCCCATCAGTGGAGAACTGAATGATAACCATCTGCAGAAAGGTGAAAAGAATGCGACAGTAAAAGTGTCTGACCTCGGAGATGAAAGGTTAATTGAGGGCTTGTCAGACAATAACAGTGAAGAAGAAGAAGAAGAAGAGGTTGTGGAAGATGAGGAGTTGGAACCCTGTTTTATGGGGCGAGCTCAGCAACAGAGGAAGGCAATGAGGCGAGCAATGTCTGAGTGTTCCCACTTGTCAGTGCCCTCAAGTCTAGAGCTGCCTGGTAAGTACGCACTTGGAGATGGGCCAGATTCTACCCAACTGCCATCATCTATGGGTGGCCTCCACCGCTCACCACACTCGATGAAGCGCTCACTGACTGTTGCAGAAGATCAACCACCAACACCACCCCCTACCCTTTCAGCAGCTGGTGCCACACATCTTGATTTGCGTCAAGCCGCACCCGAGCCCCAGCTCTGTCTGTCGCCATTACCCCCTCTGAAGGACCAAAGTGTTGGCTCTCCTCTCTCACCAGTAGAGGTCACAGGAGAGGGCCTTAAGGAAGAGAGGGAACTGGGAGAAATTGTCCTTCCAGTGCCCCTCTGCCCCAAAGGGTTGATTTGTGAAGACATCTGCCCTACACTAATTGTTGACTCATTAACTGAAGATAAGACTGCTTCTAAACCTGATGACCCCAAAGATGTAGAGTTTTATGGAATTGAAGTTGAACAGGAACTGAGCACAAATGCAGAACAAGATTTTGATGCTGCCAACGTAGGGACTGTGACAGGTCACATTGATGACCTTCCAACTGGTGGCTGCGTTGGCCTGGATTTCAACTACAACTCAAACCCCTTCATAGATGGTAGGTGGAGCCTGCGCTAGTGTTTGAGCTCTTCAGATTGAGGGGGTTTTCTTGTGTATTTGTGAAATGACTTGTTATATAGATGAATGGGGAACATTTCTATCTAAGGTTTTAGGAGCCTAAAAGAGCCTTCCAATGTGCACAAGGAATATTGATTCATAGTGTTGGTAATATTATAAATTCATTTTTTTTTATGTCTCAGATAAATTTGAGCTCAGATCTGGGTGTCTGAACTCAGGATGACCTGCAATTTGGAATGCATTTCGATTCAAAGACAAAAAATGTCAAATGACTGCTAAGGCAGAAAATACCATAAAGGCCAGTTAGGCATCAAAATCAGCCGGCTGGTGAAAAGCCTGATCATTGATGATATTTAGTTGTTCTTTGCTCATATGTGATGCTTTAAACCTCAGGTTTGCACAAACTGAGCAAACAAAATCACTTGTCAGATTGTGACTAGTAACCACTAGGGCGAGGGGGTAGGGTTTTCTGTCTGTTCTCCTCCTTTGAAGAGCATAGGAGACTGCAGTGATCGATCGTATAGGTGCTATACAATCAATCCCCTCCAGGTAACACTGGGACTCTGGGTCAGCCTGGCTCATTGTAATAGATGGAGTGAATGCGAATCTTTATCTAAACCAATTTTCCAAACTGCTACGTTGCTCTAGATCTTTCCTCTTTTCTTGTTTTCTTGTTGCTCTGAATGCTCCTCAGTTTCCCAGTGAAGACAGGCAGATTAGGAAAGCAGAATGCAGTTGACTGTCACATCAAATGACCACCATTCAGTTTAAAAAGGACGTTACTGTCATTGAAAAATGGCTCACAACATTTTCTCCATCGGATTGTTTCAATCCCACACCATTTTCATTCATATCATGCTGGCTCTCTTTGTTTCACTTCCTCCTCCTTTTCTGTTAACATGCTGAGGTTGTTTTCACAACCAGGCACAAGGCTGAGTCTGGCAGAGATGGCCAGCCTGACCACTAGAGGATTAAAGGGACATCATTCTTTATGTTCTATTACAGTGAAGTTTAAACAGAAGCCTGGCAGAGTCATGTAGCCTGAGGTTGTGTTGTGCTGCATTCCTAGGAAGGTCATTGGTGGATGTCTGTAGCCGCTGATGTGTGTCAGTGTTACAGGCTGAAGCATTTTCAGTCTGGGTTTTTAAGCTGTTATCCAACAAAAGCAAAGTATGGATCTGTAGTGGTGGCTTTGTCTTTGCCGTTTGTCTCCAGAATGGATGAAAAGCAAAACAAAGGGGAAAATGGAGGGGTGGGGTTTCCAGACAGTGTTAAAAGGCGTTAGCAGAACACATGAGTGCAGATGTGCCGATAATGAGATTAAATATAGCATAAGGCATCAAGAAATTTGGTGGATAGTTTTAACAGATGTGATGAGTTAGAAAAATAACGTTTTTAGATGAAGAAATACTAAATATTTTCAGGCAAGGAATAAAAAAAAACTTACCTGGCAAAAAATAAATAAATAAATAAATAAAGCTGGTATATCTATAGTAGCCACTAGAGGGCAAAGGTGGTTCTGTCTAGAGTAGAGTTTTAGTACAAGAATGTCTGAAGGTCAGTCAAACCGTGACTGAAGGTCATGAAGATAGGTTTCGCTGTTGATTCGAATGTGGGATCATTTTTATTTCACAGCAAGTTAGAACTAATGGGGATGTGAAGTCAATAGTTAACTTCCTAATAACTTGGTCCCTTTAGGCAGACCGCACCAAGAGACGTTTGACCCATTATGCACAATCTGTTTCAGATGAGGTCATGCAATCTGGATAATGGTATTTTACTCTTTACCACACCCTATTTTATCTTCTACCATGAAGTTTGTCTTACAGTTGTTGTCCAGATGATAACTGTCAGTGAAACTATGGCATTACAAAGCATAGCAGCTGCAGTAACATCTATGAAAAGTCTGACGTTGCAATGAGAGGTCAGACTGTAAAGGTCACCTGCCATCTCATTGCAATGACAGGAAAACCTGCCTAAGAACTTCTTGTCTGCTGCCAACCTGCATCAGCCTCCATGATAACCATTCATTTTTACATGTTAAAATGAATAATTTTAGAGATTCATATTTAAAAAATCTAAAGTTTAATGTTCATATTTTAAAATAGAATTAACTACTGCATTCAGTGTTAGAGGGGCACTAAATTAACTTGTGACTCGACCTCGATGTTGTTGAAATGCTTTTGAAAGGGCTTTGTGTTTACCTCAGTCATTAAGAGAAATTGTTCTAAAACTGGTCATCTGTTGCATAAAGGAGCAGAAAAAATAACATTTTATTGTTTTTGCAAACGCAAGCCTTACAATGCCAATTATTTTATTGTGAAAATAATTGCAATTTCTTTTCAGAAAAAACAAAAAAAATCCATGTCTGTTCCATCACTTTCAACAGCTGCTTAATATGTCAACCAAATGTGGCTGTATCAGTTCTTAGATTGTTTTGATTCCATCACTTTAATGTGTTTTGTTTTTTTTCACACTAAAGAGTGGCGGGTTTCGTTGGGGCCGTGTCTTGCATGGCCCGATTACATAATCCTCTCGGGGCCACTAAAAAGTGCTTCAGAGACTAGCCTGCAATTGTTTACCAAACTAAGCTGTGCTTCATGATGGGACGATGGAATAGAGCAGCATAAATAGCCAAGTTCCCAGCATGGATTTTTATTAGAGACAGCCTGAAGCGGCGCTAGAACAGAAGAGCAGAGTCTGCATATTTTAACGTGAAACAACAAGAACATAAACCACTGAGTGGAAGCAGAGCTCTCTGGGAGAGTTTAAGCTGTAACAGCCCTAAATGAGCTTTAAGTGTTCTCATTATGCTAATGAAACTTTGAAATAAATTGGCTCACTGCACCCAGATGCTCATTGTTCTCCGCTGCCAAATCTGGAGGATTATCAGCCTTGTCCTGTAAATCACTGCACTGTTAGACCTTACAGAACCTTCAGAGCAGTGATTATATTATCCTGTTTCTATGAAATCATGTTCTGAAGACCTCCTTTCTCCATGCTTCTAGTGAAGGAGAATTGATAGATTACTTAAAATATTACTGGATGTTCGGTTAGATGATATGAAGAAATAAAATGCAGAAATCCAGTTTGTGGGAATGACATGCTCGCAGGAGGAAAAGTGTTAGAGGGAGTAAAGTAGCCTGGGGGGGAAGCTCCCGCTGGCAGCTTTAATGAAGCCATTTTCTGCAGGCTTTTCACAGCTGTGTCACGTATCGGGTTTCTGCCCTAATTAAAAGATCAGGTTGATCTGCTGTCGCCATCCATGTTTGCAGCACAAAGTGAAGTCTTTGTTCAAGCCGCTGCATTTTACAGCGAGGTACCTGTTTGTGTTCTCTGGAAAGGGTCAGATGTCACAGTTTGAGGTTTCGGCCACTTTATGTTCAAGACAGTCTTCAAAACCACCGGTTCTGTTAGCAAGGGCACGAACAAAAGGAAGAACCATTCATTTCCAGGCTGGGATTATATCAAATATTCAGTTTTACCTGAAAAAACTTAATTTATTCACAACTGTCCTGCTCCTGGTTTTTCTTCCTTTATTTCACTTTTCATCTCATGTATATCCTCCTCTCCACTCCCATCTTTTTATATGTGATTATCAGTATTTGCTTCTCTGTTGCTCAGCCACCGTGACTGAAGACCAGTCCCGTCTTTTTCTCTTTGTCCTGGTCCTCCTCTGATTCTCATTCTGATTTCTTCTTTCCTGTAAGTTGAGCTTACCACAAAGGAAAATGAAAAACACTCCTGGATTGGCTGCGATGCAAACACACACCAGTAGTGTGTCAAATAGTACTGTGCCTGATTATTTCAGCTTCCTAAACAGTTTTCTTTCAAATATTTTGTTTGTGAGTTTTGAAGGTACATTTATTTGACTTAGTTCAGTAGAGACATGACAGATTGTCTTTACATGAAACTGTGACAAGTGATTGTTGCACAAATATTTTATTTTATTTTTTTAATGGTTTTTAACTTACTGGACATGAATTTTGAGCTGAAAATAATCCTTTTGTTAGCATTCAGATCGATATAATTTCTTCTCTCGTTCTGAGCAGCACTTTTACTCTGATGCTTCAGCACTCTCAATTCTCCCAACAACTATTGTCCACAGGTTAAGTTAATTATTGATCTATCAAAACTTAGTGGTAGTGCATGGCCCGATTACATAATCCTCTTGGGGCCACTAAAAAGTGCTTGAGAGACTGCAGCACTTAAAGTCTTATCTTTCTGTTCCTGATCATGTGATGTTTTATGTTACGGTGAAAAATTAACCTTACTCCCAAAACTTTATATCAAGAACAGTTAGTTTGCTTATAACAGTGTTTAAATGGTGCTTCAACAAAGCGCCACACAGTAAAGTTGAACTGCAGATAGTCTGTTGTTCATTTAGCTCAAACACTTTAAAAAACACTCACTATTTCAGGTGGTTTTCACTGGTAAAACTATGCAGAGTGAAAATTTACAGACACTGGCGACTGATTTCATTAAAACAATCACTGAACCACAGATGATTTCTTACCTGACAACTTTATTCTCACAAACAGCAAAGGCTCCCTCAGTGATCTTGTGGCTGAATTAGTTATATTTTCTTTATCTGTCGTCATCGTAGCATTAGCTTTGGATTGCCTTTGTTTTGGGTTTTCTGTTGCTTGAAGCAAAGATTTAAATCGGCTCCTTATCACAAAACAAAAAGTAACTATTATTTAATTGCTTTTCACACTTTAAAGATTTTTAAGGTTATCTGGATTTACAATCTAATAACCTTTTTCCCTTTCCTTTGTCTGTAGTCAAATCTGACAAGACAGAGAAGAAGGACAAGCAGGAGGATGGTGTGCAGAAGGTGGAGGCTTTTGATGTGTTGAACAAAGCTGAGCACGGGAGCGTGAAGGTTGAATTCAACACTAATGAAAGTTTGGTCAAAGTGGCGAATGAGGTAGAAAAGGGCAAGGAGAAAGCAAATGCTCAGGAGGCAGAAAAGGTCAAAGAGGAAAAACAAGCAGACAAAACAAAGGAGATAGAGAAGCAGGCAGAAAGAGTGGATGATCAAAAGGAAACGGAGAAGCTAAAAGACAAGGAGACGGAGAAAGTGGAAGCTGTCCAACTGAAGGAAGAGAAGGAGGAGAAAAAGCCCAAGGTGGAAGAATCACCTGTCAAAGTGGAAGTGAAAGAAAAGGTGGAGATGATCGACAAGATGGAGAACAAGGATGATAATGTAGAGACCACTAACAACGAGCAACTGAAAAAGGAAGAGAAAGTGGAGAACAAACACAGTGAGAAAGCTGAAAAGGTGGACGAAAACAAGAAGTCCAAAGAGGAGGAGAAGAAAGTGCAAGATGCAGAAAAGCTGGATAAGAACCAGGACACCAAGGTGGAAGAAAAATCAGAAAACAAAACAAGCAAGATGGCAGAAAAATCAGAGATGAAGGATGACAAAGGCCAGCACAAAGTAGAAACAACTTCAGAGCAGCAGCTTCACCCCACCGACAATAAGACAGAGACGAAACCTGACGTGGAGCTGAAAACTGAGGCTGCAGCGGAGAAAGAAAAAGCCGACGCCGGGGAGGCCAAGACGGTGGAGAAAATGAACAATGCAGCCCCGCCTCTGGAGAAACCTGCTGAAAAAGAAACACAGAAGACAGAAAAGGAGGAGAAGGCAGATAAAAAGACAGTAGAGAAGAAAGACAGTAAGAAGGAAAAGTCTGTCAAAGCAGATGGAGACAAGGCTAAGAAACCTGTGAAGACTGCGACCAACGGAAGCAGCACAGCAGCAAGCAAGGACCTGTCCGCTGGAGACAGAAAGACCAAGGTAGGACATATTCTGCTGCTCATCTTGGCCCCACAAAATCCATCAAAACAAGACACAGTCATGTATTCAGAAGACTGCAATGCAGATAAGGATTCCTATATAATCCATCAGTCCAGTTCTAAACAGAGAAAGTCTAACTTACACCAAAAACCAAATAGAGTTATGATTCATCACCAAGAATTAGAAATTCTTGAGACATTTGGAGGTTATTACCTCTGAGCTGAGCTTTACCAGGAAACCTTGATGCACCAAATATTTTGTGACAAATTTCCACCTGTTGGCCCTGGTTTTATACAATTGTCAATTCTCTTTAAGAACCACATTAGGAGTGCATGTATAAATCAGACCCAATTTACTTAATTTTGGGTAATTATTGGCAGACACATTTGAAACCAATCTTATCTACCTCCACAGATGTCTGAATCACCAACTGTCCACTTTCTCTCTGCCTTGAGGCAGCACTGATTGACCCTCCCACCAGGTCATGACTGCACATGTGCGGTTAACAATAATCATCCCACTGTTGCCAACTGAGTGACTTTGTCGCTATATTTAGTGACTTTTCAGACAAAAGAATATGCGGTTGACCAAAATCTGAATAAAGCTCAATAAATCAAAGTTTTAACCGCCTTAAAGTAAAACGCTTAAGCTAAAACAATATCTCTGTCAAAAACAGCCCACAGCTGGAGAGCACGCCGTGTCTTGCATCACCAAAGATCTGTAAATACAGTAAAATCCTCCAGGTTCACAGTACAGAGCTACATGGGAATAAAACCCAACGTAAACATGAGACTTACACTATATCAGGAAAACATGTAATTGTAACACTTATTCCTTTTTTCCACCACAATGTGTCTTATCAATTTATTTGCTTTAGCCTCACAACTATTACAAATTATGTACCAAGCGTGGGAATTGGAGACAGTGAAACCCTATCCATGAAGGCAGAGATATCGGCATTCAGAATTTGCATGCATGGAATTCAATACCCTATGAAAATATTTTTCTCAAAATGAATACTTGCAAACAACTTTGTGTTTGGATGCACAAAGTTCTGAAGTGTTGCTAAATAAGTTTAGTCATTCAATTCTGGTTGTTAATAACCTAATTTTTCAATGGTGGTTACAAATCAACATCTTTAGAATCTTATATGAGTGAATCGCAACTTAGCACATTTAGCACACTCGGCTATGCTAGCTGCAAACTTCTACCTTAAATGTGAGATTCCAATAAGACTGCCAACATTTTCTAGTACAGCATCTTCTGGATGAGATTAAATTGGACTTTTCTAAAGGATCAGACACAGCAACTTAGCCAAGTTACATTCAGCCTTCCTGAAATCTGCCAACTTCTCCCTGCTTGTTTTAGTTAAGTAGCAGCTTGAATGAACATTTAACACATCTTTTGCATTTTACCTGATCACCTCACTGATCCTGAATATAACTGAGTGCTAACAACATGTAGCACTCAGGAGGGTTCAGCGATCGGAAAAAAGGCTCAATATTTGATTTGTAACTCATCAGTCATCAAGCATTTACAGTATGCATTATTTATGCTTCAGATTCAGTTTTCTTTCTCTTTATTTTAAGCTCTTATCCTTGTAATAAAAAATTCACAGCATTTTACTTTTTAATTTATTTTATTATTTTTTTTAAATGCTGCTTGCACTTCTTAGCCCTGCTGCCGCTACCTATGATTTGATGTTGTATTTTTTTTTCTGTTTGCTTCTTCTCTTTATTTTGCCTTCCATCACTGACCTGTTGTGGCAGCCCGCCACAGGGGCGACTAAACCGGTCAGTGCTGCCAAAGCGCGGCCAGCCACCGCTCCTGCCGGTGGCTCAGCCGCAGCCACTGCCAAACGCCCCACACCCACCTCCACCAGTACTACCACTGACAGAAAAACAACCACACCCAAGACAGCTTCCATAAGCGCTGCTGGGCCTAAACGACCCCCTGCCAGTTCCACCAGTCGCCCATCATCCCAACCTTCCACCACCAGCACAGGCACACGAGACGTTAAACCGAAGGTAAGCATGCAGGATGAAGGTTTACGAAAAGTTCTGCAGGAACAATCTCAAAGTTTTCTTCACACAGAATAGAACTAGATACATATTACATTTCTGCTATCTCTCATAGATGGCAAGTTTCTTTGGCACACTTCCATAAAGACCAGATTTATGGAACACACGACCAATAGCTCTTTTATAAACAGATTCTCCTGCCTGAGATTTGAATCTCTGCAGTTTGTCCAGAGTTAACATAGGGCATTCAAGGGTTCAAAGGCTGATAGCTCACATGTCTTAGATGTCACCTTTGGTCAACACACCATAATCCAATGATCAGTTAATCCCCGGGCCTCTGGAGAACTTCAGCAGATTCTCCTGCTTTTTTGAGGAGGTAATCTAGCCATTTAAGGATGCACATCAGCCCTGTTTTGGGCTCTTTAATAGAACTCTATTTTTGTTTTGCTTTGAAAAAAACCTCCCCTTCATTTGGGGACGAGTGAATGTGTGATGAAACTCTGATGCCGATCAAAAGCAGTGAACTCTGGTCCACCTAAAAAGCTCAGTCTCTGTTCGGTTGAAGTGAACTTGTGAACGCCAAATGTTCCAAAGGCCACTCCAAAAGCAGGAAGCGGACTATACCCAAGGGTACTCTGGGTAAATACAACCAAAACAAACAGGCGAGTCACGTGCTAGTTGGAGAAATAGCTCATGGTCTTTAGCTAAAGACAAAAGAGAAATCCTACAAATGCTAATATATGATGCCTTCCCTTATTGGTTGGTTTGACGCTGTGCATTGAACAGTAGTAGCTGAAAATGGAACAAATGGGACAACTTTTACCGAACTGAACCGCATCTATTGAATTATCAGAGCTATATTGGAACAAGGAGACATCTAAAACCTGCAGGACTCAAGCCCTGGAGTGCGACATGTCTGTTGTCTATTTGTCCCAATAATGCATATTTGCATTTGTCCCGTTTTCAGATGAAGGATTGAACAGCGCTCTGTGAGCATGGAACAGGGATCTCTAACCTAACCCTGCTTTAAAAATCCACTTCTGGCCTGAGTTACTTGTTGAAGGTCATCACGTTGTTGTGAGTTCACTAATGAACTTATTCTGGATTTGCAGCTTGCTCAAATTACATAGAGCTGGACTCATTTTACACTAAGGTAACAGGGGCTGACTGAGATGCACATTACACTTTTCATTTTTTATGTGGAAAATCATTTTCTTTTCCAACAGTTTGCCCAGGTTTTATAAAACCTTAGCTAGTTTATTGATTGATGCCTGCCATTTTCACAGCATGAGTCTATTTAGATGTTCAATCTTGGGAAATATATCAGCTTCAGTCATGCAACTTGCATTGGTTATTTTACTTTTTCTCAATTAAAATGGCAAATTTCTTGAAGCATTTAAAAACTTCCTCAGATTGCACAGGAGGTTTCAGTTGTATCAAGGTTGCTGAAATTTCTTGAAATCTACCTCTCTGTCCCCATCTGTTGGTGACCTTCTTAAATGCAGCCAGTATGACGGTAACCCAGGCGCTGAGGCCTTTATTTAGGCCCTGGCACCCTGGGGTGGAGGGTGACTCAGTTCAGGATGGCTCAGCTGGATTTGGAGCATGGCATCATCAACAGGCTACATGGTGATGCAATCATGTTTAACAGAATGCAATCCTCTTTCCTCATGATGTCAAATCATAGATTTCAAAAAGGATGCATTTATAGTTTTATCAACTTTGAAATCCCTGAGGTAGGGGTTGGGGGCAGTAAATAATCTAATATCAAAATAGGTGAAAAAGTGACCTGAATTTCAGTCAGTCAGCAGCCTTTGAATCACCGCTTCTCTGCTCTCTTTTCTCCCATCACAGACCACCACAGAGAAGCGCCCCCTGGTGCCGAAGGCCGGCAGCGGCACCACGAGTCACCCTGCCTCCGGCCCCGCTGCCAAAAACGGGACGGTGAGCACTGCAGCCAGCAAAACCACTTCATCGGTGCGCACAGCCGCGTCTACTCGCACAACTACTACGACTGCAGCCAAAAAGCCTCTGGGTACGTCCAGTTCGGATGACACAAACCAACCTGTTGCACATCGGCATGTTTCTCATTGATTCATTTACATATTTTCTCACAATGTCTGTTTCAGCCTCTAAAACTGACAGCAGCAAACCAGAAGATAAGAAGTCCACCACTGTCAGGACTTCAACAGGTATCACAAAACGCCTCCAGTTTGTATTAATAAATTATGGACGCTTATTTATGATATGACACATCCTGATTCATAAAAATACTAAGTGATATCAATCAAATTTCTTCAAAATGACTCTTGAGATTATAAGGTCAGACTTGAATACACCACATTTTTACTGCTTCATTTTCACTCCAGCTTTTGGCTGAAATATATTAATTTTTTAGACTTAGACTTAATTTTTTATTTCCAACATCTTAAATCCTGTATTCTCCTCTTCTATCTTTTCAGTTATATTTTAATGTCATGCACCTCTGGGATACTTTAGACAGCAATTATAAGTCTGAGTGACTAAAAATCAAAAGTGAGGTTCTTCAGGGCCGTCTTCTTGGGCCATTTATATTTAGTGTTTGCATGCTAACCTTAGCTGTCAGTTGAAATGATACATTTTAAAACGTATCATAAGATTGACTTTGAATGTTCTTGCAAATCAGATAAACTTTCTTTATTTTCGTTGACGGACGATGGACCCCAGTAGAGTGGGGTGACTGAGCCAGACAGACAGTCCCACCATGACTGTGGGTCTAGTAGAGAAAGACTTTGCTGCTGAAAAGCTCTGTAGTCTTTGAAAACCTCCAGCACAGCAGCCTGTGGATTACCAGCTGCTTGCTGTTGACAGGAGTTTGCAGCTCTTGCTGATGCAGCCTTGAGTTGTTTAATCTGCCAGGGTTCATATATAGAAAGTCAAATTACTCTTAAGCTCTGTCAAAGCAACGGGGCGGATTTCCTCAATTAAAGATGTCCTGAAAAAGAGTCAGAGATATTCCCTAAGCTTTCAGGGAGGATTGATAACACAACATGTGATTCAGCATGGCTCAGCAGTATGAAGGAATAGCTGACAAGAGGGGCCAAATAAATATGGATGACAAATTTTCTTTGGCACAAATGTAGTGCCTGAGTGCATCTTGCCTGTGGATGCTGAACTCAAAGATATTATGTTAAATCGGCTTTACCCACACAAGAGAAGATTTTAAAGTCAAGCCGTGAATATTTTCCTTTAATAATGGTGATTCCAACATCCTTCGGCTTCTTTTTGTCTGTCCTGTTTGCTTTTCTGCTTGTTTCTCAGCTTTCTCCGTTTTTCATTTCACAGCTTCGGTCTCCTTTGTGATATCTGTCAGAGTTGAGAGACAGAATGGCCTTCCTTTTTTTCTCCTCTTCTATGTGTGGCGACTTGGATAATTCAGCCTTGTTTTCTGCAGTTATCTGTTCGCTTTCAGATTAAGCAAGAAATCTTTGAAGTTCTTTAAGAAATCCTTCCTTTAATAGTGTTAATATTTGTCTTGAATGTGATTTTCTTCCCTATGAAGTAGTTTACTTTATAGGGAAGAAAAATTCTTCACCAAAGGTGGTGAATAATAGCTTCACCCACTTTGTGAAGCATTTATTGACACAGAAAGTAGATATAGAATGTTTCTATTCATAGACATATCATAAAGCATGGTATGTGCTAATGTGGTCATTGTTTCTTGTCATCTTGTTATCATAGTGCTGACAATTAGTAGCCAAGTATTGCATTCTTTTTTCCTCCACATATCATGCGTACATTTAAGATTTAGCATGTTGTCTTAGCAGCTTGACAGTTAAAACCACTGGTAGTTACTGTCATTTGCCCTTCTTGAGGGAGTTACAATATAGAGAAACAATGAGACTACAAATTTCTAAACTTGTTAAAAAAATTATAACTACATTAAGGAGTTTTGAATGCACTGTGTAAACTTTCCCTCCAGCCGACTCTACCAAGCCCAAACCCACTTCTACCATCTCAAGGAGCACGACTTCCACCACCGCTGCGCCTCGCACTCGAACAACAGCAACCAAACCGGCTCCGCTGTCCTCCACCACGGCCACAGCAGCAGAGAAGAAGCCCCTGGTGCCCCGCACCCATCGACCCACTGCATCCACGACAGCGAGCGCCACCAGCAGGCCCACAGCTCGGCCCGGCACAGCGCCAGACCCCGACATCCGTAACGTCCGCTCAAAGATCGGCTCCACTGATAACATAAAGCACCAGCCTGGTGGCGGGAAGGTAGGTCCTACTGTGTCTGATGGACTCCTCATGCAACTGCCTTACTCCCGGCATGCAATTTCTGATTCTGATTCCAATTTCTCCCAGACTAACTGGAAGTGTTCTCAAACTGAAGGGGCTGTGATTAAAATGGTGCGATGTCTCCTGGAGTTGTCTCTTTACTTTTGTTTCTCCTGATGCTCTTCTCTTTGAGCAAAAGTGTCTTCATGTGCAACCAGTTCTAAACATGTTGGCTCCTGGTCAATTTAGCCCTTTGTGGATTAGTACCCATAAACAAACCATTTCTTACTTGCACACTAAAACCATTTTCTTTCTGGTTATTTTTGTTCGAAGTTAAATGCAACAAAGAATTCAACCATGAATGGTGAATAGACATAAAAAATGCTTAAATCTCATAGCATTTTGCATGAATTATGAGAAGCCATCATGGCTTTCTCACTGTTTGATTATCTTAATTAAAAATATGACAGTTGCTGTCTATATTAACAGAAACATTTCAAACAAAATGTTTCTGTTAATATAGAAACATTCAGCTTCATTCAGGACCTAATGAAGCTGAATGTTAGTTCTATTGCTTGTGTGCATGTTTTACCACGGAGTTCTCTCCTGGTGCTCTGGCTTCCTCTCAAAGTCCAAAAATATAAATGTTATGCTAACTGAGCTCTATAAATAGCCCTCATATGTAAGAGGTGTGTCCATGGGGATGGCCACGCCCCCACATCTGATGGATGGTCTCCTTGCTTCTAGTTTAAACAGAAAGCCAAATGTTGTTCGAGAAGATCTTTACATAAAAAGTAAAAATAGAAAATCTTTTAATTTTTTAGGCTTTTTTGTGTTTTGAAAACATGTAAATAGCTAAGCAAGTCTTCTCTGTAGTCTTGAGAAAAATATTCATTTTACTCTTGTTTCAGCCAGCTGATCAGCAGTGAACAAGAAGCAGCTGGGGGAGGGGTGGTTCTGCAAACCTCTCCCTCTCTATTTTAAAAAGATTTTGAATGAGATTTTAAGCTGCAGGTAAAGCTTGTCGAATGTTTGTGTGTTAATTTAAAACTTACAATTTGAGCTCTGATCAAACATCACATCTTAATTAATGTTAATTAATGAACATAAAATGGAATATCAGTAATGTAGTCCACAAATAGAATAAATACAACTAATTTCAACCATATAAAACATAAAATATGCCTCCAGCTTCTACAAACTGATGAAGGAAACATTGAGTCTGAAACAGTCAAAACTACAAGAGCAGAAGTAATGAAGGGCCAAAATGACCAACACCCAACACAAGTAGAAATGATCTCTATCACCATCATCTTCTCACCACTCACCTTTTCCTCTGCATGTTTACTAACTGCAATAAACACTCCATATTAAGGCTTTCACCCATCATGCCATGGCACACATGAGCCACCCCCATGCATAAAGACCTTTCGTCTGCTTCAGGAACAAAATCCTGAAGCAGGATTTTGTTACTGCTTCCCAGATCAATGCTTTTGAGTTTTGCTTCTTTTTGAGAACCATGGATCCCCATTTTTGGAACGGACCACAGCTGCCCAGGAAATGGCTAAAATCTAGGAATGTTTTAGACCCGCTCTAAGAACGCTCTTTTAATTGTTCAAACACAGAATACACCATCTTAATCTCTTTTTAGCCAATCCCAGCCAGCGCATGTAAATTAGTATTGCGTCAGTAGCATTGTGCCGAGGTATTTTGGAAAAGCCCAAAACCACCTCAAGAAATCACAAAAACTTTTCTTGTGAAATTGAGGAAGTTATTCTGGATGTTGCCATTTTCATCAACCTTTTGTCATCTGATACTTAAAAAAGCACAAAAAAACATTTTGTATTTATTCTCTTGTTTCCTCCTATCTGGGCCTAATTTTACTAATATTCTTTCCACCTTTGGACTTTTTGGAAAGTTTCTTAATCTCTCTCGATCTTTTAACCCACTATCCGCTGACATCCTCAAACGTCTTTGCGCGCCAGCCGCCTCCTCTCAGTTTGTCTTTGCAAGTGGCTCTCATTGATCGGGGGTCGGCTTCTCTTCCCAGGTGGCCTCTGCTTCTCAGAAAAGGGGCGTCACCGCCAAAGAAAGCAGCCAGGGCAAAGTGAGTCCCCCTCCATCCACCCCAACACACTCTTCCTAATACTCTGTTCATTCATTCATTCATTCATTTTTTCATTTGGTGCTTTTTGGAAACAGTTTGGAATTTTGGAAGCATACTTAGCTTCCCCTAAATATGTTTTTATTCTAGAGAATTTGAAAAGCACTAATACACTTGGTAATTTTGTGAAGGTTCAGCTGAAAAAGGATATGACATCTGTGTTGAAGGTTTTGTTATTAATTGCTAAGAATTCTTCAAGTAGATTGATTATATCGATCTACTTGAAATGTGTAAAGACTGTTTACACTCTTCACAGCCAATAGCGAACAGTTTCTTCTTTTCAATTTATGTATTCACAATCATTATTATGCTTTAGGGGGGTCAAAATAGAACCCAGTATTATTTCAGCACTTTAAACAAGATTTTATGTTTTAAAGCTTTTTAAAATAATAAAAAATATAGATACTTTTGTTTTGTAAAGTTAATATAGAGTTGCTTTGACGTAGTGGGTATCAACTTCAGTGTCAGCTTCTTGTCATCAATTGGTTGGGATTGATCACAGTTCGCTTGCCTTTGCTTCTTCCCCTGCTTTTTAAGAACGATCTCAGTGTGTGGTTTACAACACTAGTCCCAAATTTCAGTGTTTATCATTTTTGCCTTATAATATATTTCCCACAATACTGAAAAATGTGCAGGTCATCACCAAATTGTTGTGGAACCACCCCACTTTATGTTTACCAGTGTTCTTGACTAGAACGTTGAGGAAGCCCGGTTCACTTTGGACGATAAGCAGCTCTACACATGATAGCATCAGAATGCTTTGCCATTGGCACCACACTTACTAAGTCATAGCAGCTGTTTTTTTGTTCTTTGTGTCACATCATTGTTGTCCTAAAGTCTTTTCCTCACTGTGCATTCACACCAAGCTCTGCCATGTTGGTAACCTGATCCCAGACTCTTGATGCTCACTGGCTTCCTGGAACCAGACCAGCGAATCATCTCTTCCATCCATCCACCCATCATAATGGGCAATGTTCATATCCCCAACTCCAACGTCTTTTTGCCCGGCTTTCTATCTAAACGGCCAGAAAAAGATTTAAAGACTGGCGGGAAAATCAAATGAGATGGATGAGCAGTACTCGCCAACAACTGCTGGTGTCGTCCAGGACACGTTTGTGTAAAATGTCATCCCAAATATTGAGCTGTTCGCATGTCATGAGACTGTTATACAGTGCAGTGCTCAGTCTGAGGCTTTTTTAGATTTAACTTCTACTAGAGGTCTTTCCTGTCCATTGCATCACCATTCATAACAACCCTGACTACATGAGTTATACCAACATTTAGTTACTCTTCATGATGAATAAGGTATCCTAGAATAAAATTTTTGAATGTGTATTAGCAATCACGGTAGGATTTGCTCTGTTGAACCTTGCTCTCTCCTGCTGTCTTGTCCTTTCTAACCTCAGCTGTGGTGGTTGCCTCTCCTATCCTGTCTTCCTCACCCTCTGCTTCATCTCTCCTGTCTAACTTCCTCCTCATGTGCTCCCGATCCCCTCCTTGGCCCTTCTCTGCCCTCTCCATTCTTGCCGCTGTGCTGTAGGTTCAAATAGTCTCCAAAAAGCTGGACTTCAGCCACGTCACCTCACGCTTGGGCTCCAAGGACAATTTGAAGCATGTTCCTGGTGGAGGGAATGTAAGTACTGTCTGGCCCACAAGCCCTGCTCAGAAGCTCCAGTCAGGAAGTCAACAACTCGACTCAAACCAGAACAAAGATGATTTTAGACTAAAATCTAACAAATTAGATTTTAGTCTTCTAACCAAATTTAATTAAGTTCATTTGTTCACTTTTCTAAGTCAGTTGACGGTTCCTTGAAAAATCATTTTAAAGGATTCGGGTTCTTAAGAATTTCATCACCAAATGAGGTCCATTCTGCTTTCAAAAAAGCCAAAGCAGGACTCCAGGTTTTAAGTCCATTCAGAAAACCAGTGGGTGACGTCACTGAGGCTCAAAGCAGAACCACACATCCTATGGCACCAGCTACCCCCACCCCGAGTGAACCTGCTTCACCTTCCCCGTGCTTCCTTAAACTCTGTCACCCTGTTCTGCCACTAACTCTGATTGGCTGTGACTGCTTTTTTTTATCTTAATTTTTTATTTTTTTTTTTCACCTGTCACTGTGTCACATTTACCCAGGTGTTTTTGGCAGCACTGAATGTATAGGATGCTTTTCTGGCCCTGTTTTCAAATACAGTTTCTTCTAAGACCGGGGATTTAATGCGTTCCTTTTGATGAATTACATAGATTTTAACATGTTAATTTTTTTTTTGTTTGTTTGTTTTAATAAAAGTTCTGACCAGAACCGTTGTATCCGTGAGTTTCTGGTACACTCATAAATCTGATGCACAAGCAACATTTGCAGAGGACAGCGATATCCAATGAATTTACTTCTCGTAATTTCTGCTTCAAAAAAACGATCTGATTGGATCATGTTGTGATCAAGTTGTGCTAAAATGAGTTAGCTCATCAGTGAAGCTATTCAAGCTTAAAATATCTCAATTCTAAACATGTAGCAGCAGCACAGATGTCCCCAGCGCTACGGCAACTTCCACAGTCCACATTTCTAAAGAAGCTCCAGGAAGTTCTTGAAACACAAAGATGAATGGATAAAATAGAACTTTCTGTAGCTTTTTAAATGAAGCTCTCATTTTTATAATGTTTTCTCAAGCCTGAAACACTTACTCTTTCTAGTTTTCCTTCCTGAGATGAACTAAAACTGGCAAAGGATCCTAACACCAGCCTGTGCATTCAGAATAAAAACTGAACTAAAAAAAATCTTTTCATCAACTTCAACAGGTGCAGATACTCAACAAGAAGGTGGACGTAAGTAAGGTGACCTCAAAATGCGGATCCAAGGACAACATCAAGCACAAGCCTGGTGAGACAAGACTTGCTCTGATCCTGTTGTGTTGGTTAACTTTGTAAACAACATTTCCTCTTGTCAGCTTAAACTTCTGAAGCCCGTGAAGTCATACCAATCCTTTACTAATTTCCCTAAAGTGTTAATTGGCTGGTGAATAGTAGAAACAATGAATAAAGCAGAAATGTGTCATTTTAAAAAGTACTGTTAACTGAAGGAAATTTAACACCTTGAATGGAAATTTTGGGCTTTCTAACTATTTTTCTGAGCTATAATTGAGGTAAGGTTTTAAGACTTTTAATACACCCAAAGTCTCCAAAAACCTGCATGTAGAGCTATTTGGCAGGAAAGGTCAGAACTATGTTTGAAGAGAACAAAACACAGGATATGCAGGGTTTTCCACCAGAAAACGTCCTGAGCCCGGTGGTCGGGGCGCCGCGGCGGTCCACCGTGTTTTGATTTAAAAGATGTTAAGAAGACAGGAAATGTAAAAATATTACTGGGTAATTATATGTTACGGGAAAACATCTCCAGTAAAACAATATTTAAACCCACAACTAGTCTTAAAAACAATAAATCAAGAAAACACAATAAAAATTAATATCAATTATTTGCACTTCTGTTTAATACGAATTACGTTAGCGGCTCCATCAGGCCCCCCAGATCTTCAGGGGCCCATGCATGCTGATATATTAACACAGACACATAAATGTAACATTTGTTTATTGAGATGATCAATGCTGCTAAATTTGATTTTAAATTGTTTGACATTTATGTGTAAGATTTTAAGCAGCTGGCAAGTTTAATTTGTTAAAGTTCAAAGAACATTGTTCATAATTACCTGATATGAACACCTCCAGCTTATGGCATGGCCAGGTGTAGCTGTGGAAAACTAATGATTTGGGCTCGTTTTGCAGACAGGACCAATATCTTTTGCAGTAATCTTGACAGTCACTAACTCGTCTGTATACCAAGCTACTCTGGAGTTAAATGTGAGACTATTTGTTAGAAAAATGAAGCTTGTTGGAATTAAGTCATCAACAAGACAATGACACCACTATGTTTGGTGAAATGGTGAAACTTAGTTATTCTCTTGTTTTTGTGATGTATTAATAATCTCCTCTTGTTTGCATTGACCAGAAAATGCATGTATTCATTTAATGACCAAGTATAAATTCATTAGACCCTGGTGAAGTTGTTTGCTTCGCATGTTCTCTTGACGTTTGTTGTGCGCTGCAGGCGGAGGCGTCGTGAAGATCGAGTCCAACAAAGTGAACATTCGGGAAAAGGCTCAGCCCAAAGTGGGGTCAGTGGACAACGTGAGCCATTCTCCTGGAGGAGGGAACGTCAAGGTGAGGCTGGCGTGGAGAGTCAGCCTCTGGGGCAAAACCCGCTGTTTTTACACTGCTGATATGTGAACAAAGTCAAAAGCTAAATGTCTTCATTCCCTGCATGTCTGCATGTAAATACTAACCAATGTGGTTATTCCTGTTGAATTTACTTCTTTGCCCAGATCAAAAACAAGTCATACAATTAAATCAACCAATTTTAAAAGAAGATATCTTTTGGAGATCTCACTACTGTATCGCTAAATATACAGGCACGATGCACTTTATGAGTACATAGAGACTTCTAATAGAATCCATCCATTGTTTACTCACACCTTAAATTATAAAGGTGCCTTTGTTGGGTAATTAGTAAATTATACACATCCAGTTCTTGAGAAAAGTCAATGTTAGGTTCAGGAGGATAAATTGAGACGAGGAAACAAATCATTTCTATTTTTTATTATACATAACTCAGCTATAAACTGTATTTTAAAGAATTTGTAAGCTAAATTTTCCATATATACATGTTTTAAGTTTGTCCCATTCAAAGATTATTTTTTAAAGCAAAAAATGTATTAAAAGTCTTGAAGCTAACTGTCTTAAAGTGCTTCATACATCTCAACCTACATTTTCATAAATCTGTTTTAGTACAAAATAGACTGTTTTTAAGAGATTTAGACTGCACTTCATACAAAATTAAAAATAATGTTTTTTTTTTAAATCAAACATTTTAAGGTATTTGTTTTAATTCATGGCTATATAACAAACTAGTTGTTTACTCTGGTTTCAGTTGTAACCAACGGTTACCCACTCAAATCATTCTCAAAGTGTTTCCAAAATATTTGGATCTTACACATCAACTTTTCGGGTGTTTTTTCATGTTGTAGTTTGTTGTTTTTTTGTTTTTTTTTCTCTTTTTGTAGATGTAGGAACAAACTTCTAGGGTTTTGTCTTGTATTATTTATATCCTTTTTATTTCTCCTGCACTCTTGTCTCCTTCTTTCCCTTTAAACATTTTCTCACACCTTTTCCTTCTCCATATCTATTACATTTAAAATGATAGAGTCTTGCACACTTGTGAAAGTAAATATGTTAGGTCTCACCTCAACACTGAGACAAAATACCGCTCTAAAAAATGAACTGGATTTGATCAAAATTTTAACGACATTGAATTCAAGCATCAAAAGGCGTTTGGATCACTGCTGAAACTGCTGGCAGAGCATCCATGTGGTTTCATAGATGAAAGTCTTTATGTTTGGTGAACTTGGTTCTAATGGTTGCTTCAGTTTGTCATCAATAAGGAAAGAGTTAAAACATTCCAAATGCTCAAAGCTGTGTGGGTTCAAGGTTCATATTCAGTTCAAGGTTCATATTAGTTTTTCCATAGCATCATATTCTTTACATATGTTGGTCATTTGATGCTAAAACCTAAGCTCTTTTGGCTTTTTGTCATTCCATCTCTTACCAAAAGCCTTAAGTATTCACCTTCACAGGCAAACTTGTCTAACTGGAATTTTCTTGCCAGGTTGTTCCATCCGCACCAACTGACATGCCTCTCTGTGTGTTTCTAGGTTGAGGGACCGCAGGAGACAGAGGGAAATGCAACTCCCATGACTAGCAGCCTGGCTCCGGAGATGGGGCCTAGGGCCCAGGAGAACGGGCTGAAGGACGGGGCTCCCAGTGATGGTGAGGGTGTCCGAGAGCCCCAGGCTCTGGACTCTCTAATGCCCGAGACAAGTAAGTTTCTATATGCGCTCCAAGTTTCCACTTTAGGTTTGATGACCTCATTGGAAACTCAGATGGAGGAGACTGACAGAAGAAGTCAAAGATGCTCACAAATGTTCTTTTGCAAGGAACCATCCCCAAAACCAGGGGCTCCCAGAGCTGAGGGTCTGATGAGAGCTGCTCTTATTGGTGCAGCTCTCAGTTGAACTCATTTTATTTTAAGGACAGTCCACAGCATTTCAGCAGGATTGAGCCTGAGGACATTCCAGGAGGTTAATGTTAGCCTGCTATTCCTTCCAAAAGTAGTTTAATGTGTACTGGGTAACTATTGTCCGCACTCTTGACATTTTATAAACTGATGATTGGTCCTTCATTGTCATGATTCCACCAATTCTGAAGCCCCAAAACAGGCTCACACCATGAGCTCAAACTGTGCTTTGCAGTTGGTGGTGTTCACAGGATTCAAAGCCTTGTGTTGACTCCACCACTGTGTTAAAACTCCCACATACTCAGGCACACTGTACATATTCTGTGAGCTGCACACATTGTCTGCTCACGGTTGAAAATTCACAGTCAAGCTTACCGATTTCCCACATTTCTCATGACAAATTCATTTTATATATCTAATTCGAAAGAAGCCAGCTGACATGACTCGGGCGTCTTCCGGATCTGCCTCAGGTTTCGCTATGCAGAGGTAGCAGGGGAGACAGAAGTCTGTATGTATGAAGATCTCCCTCCATCAGATTCCAGATGAGTGGATAACAAGTACTTCCACAAGATGGCGTTGACTCAACATCAACACCTCGGTACAAAACAGCTGTTACCACTGAGTAATTTACTTTGAGGCACCAAGTACGGAAAACATTTGAGGGGACATTGAGTTTGCCTCGATTACGAGGGGGTGAAGTTTGCCGGAGTATGTGGGAGCCTTTAGCCATCATACAGTATCATCTCTGCGTGTGGTGTGTCTGAATGCATCTGTATCTCTCAGGTCTGCAGTCCATCTGATTATACTTTGACTTTTTATCTTACAGGCATCTAATTCTGCTATCCCTCTGCCCTCCTCATTTCAACTACCCCCTATAACGTCACCACCTCTCCCTCCCCTCTTTTCCTCACTGTAAATATGTTTTTTCCCCTTCTCCTTGCCTCACTTTTACTCCCCCTCCAACCCCACCCAAACCCCTTATTCCCTTCCCCATTACCCCTCTGCTGCAGATTGAGTCTATCAAGCTCAACTTCCGCGAGAATGCTCGCTCTCGCACGGACCACAGCGCTGACATCATCATCTGGCCAGCCCCCCACAGGACAACGGCAACAGTTCCCGCCCACATGGTTCCTCGTTCTCCCCGCATGGCCAACCAAAGCAACCACCCAATTTCTTGCAGTGTTCCCCCATCGAGTCTCAACTCCCCCTTTCACCCATCCTTCCCGCACCTACAGGTGGAGGTCCTGGGGGACGGCAGCGGCGTTTCCGAGAAGGGATCCCAACTTTTTTAACCCCATTTAATCTGATATTCGTTATTGGAAAATTAGAATCATTGTGCAGTAGTGCTTCTTTCACATCCTCATGCGTCATTGCCTTCATCATCATCACCACCACTTTCATGTATTTACCTGAAGTGACTTTCAACTCTGACTGGTCCTGACCGGTACTTTATGTGAAGGAAAATTCCATGACGGCAATGATCTCGCTGAGTCTGGCATCTTGGAATCGCCGGCTTTCACGTGGTTGGACCTTCTAGAAAAACCACCATCATTCCCCCCTGCACTCCTGGTGGCAGCAGCAGTCTCTTCAGTAGTGACCAGAACAATTTGGCCCTCCTATTGGATTCCCATCTCTTTTCCCTTGTGATTTTAGGAGCCGTTTTTTCCCCCTGCAGACGCTTCTGTAACGTCGTAGTAATTCAGCATCCATTTCATCATGGCTTCCTCTTTCTTCATCATCATGCAACCATATGCAAACTGACTTAACAAAAAAGAAGGCTGTTTGAATCATTTTAGCCAGTTTAACTCTTTATTCTCTGTGTTTGTGATGAGGTGTTTGATTGAAAAGATTATATATAGAAATGAGCATCTGTGTTCTGTTTGGATCCTCTTTATTTCCTTCTTTCCATCATGTTCCTTGACAATAGAACTAGGTTGTATTTATTATATCAATGCTATTCTATTTTATTTCCTTGAGGTGTCTTATTTCCTTTTCATCAAGTAGTGCTCAGAAAATCTATGAAACACGCACATGTTCTTGCAAACTAAGACACACAGTGTGAAGGAGATGAAGAATGTCGCAGAACGTTGAGGAAAAGGTTGATAGATGAAATACAAAAGGAATTTCAGAGTCCTGGTTAAATATCAGATACGAGGTCAGTGTTGTGACTGAAGAGGTTTTAAATAATATAATACGGGACGTTTGCTGAAGCCGAGAAGCTTTCACTAAGTCCAGAGGGAGAAGAGCGAGATGCAGTTCAGATTGCTTCTGAATGGAAAGGATCAAGTGTCTCATATGTGCCTCCTGTTTGTCTTACCTTAACAAAAACAAAACAAAAAAAAGAATCCCAGTAGGTGAGAGTGATGCAGTTTCACGCCTAAAACAGCTCAGAGAGAGAATATGGTGGCAGATGAAGAGTTTGTCTGTTCTGAGCAGTCCGATTGACTGTTGTTCTATTTTTAGGTGTTTCTGTGCGGGTTGGGTTAATGTGGTTTTGGGAGTTCGCTCAAGATTCAGTTAAATTTAGAAATCATCTACAGTACTGTGTGTCAGTGCTCTTCTTGTTGGCGAATTGCCATTGGGAGATGGTCTTACTTTATTCTCTTCTCTTGTCTTGTAGCAACCTGTTGCCTCCTGATGCCTTTCTAATGCATGGCTAGAAAACAGAAACTCAACCCCAAACTAAACGCTCATGGGTTTTACTCCAGGTCTTCTGTTCTGGTATTGCTTGTCTAATTTTAAAAATAGAAGTTAACAGGAAGTTCTTGTGATGGTTTGGTGTTTAGATTTAATCATGCTGCTCCAACACTGTACATACTGAATACGCAACTTAACTATTGTTGAAAATCTTTTAGCCGAATGATATTTTGGTAGCTTATCAGTGCTCATTTGTTTATAAAATATGTTTATCAATACTATATGTTGCTTTGATATAGCCAGGATATTATTGGAAATATATATTATTCTGTTTAGCTAATGCATACATATCAAAATATATACTTATTACATGGAGCTTGTTGGCAAACAATGCTACATTAGCAATTTTTTCAACACGTCAAGCAAACAATTTTAAGCTTACAATTTCACTTATAGCCAGCTTTTCAAAAACTATTTGTCGTCTTAGAAACTATTCATGTTTCCGTCTTTTACAGGCTTTACCATGGTCACCTACTAACTAACAGTTCCACCTGCTACCTAGCGAGACTAATCTAATTTAAGCATGAATTGACTTATTTTTGCTAGTACACCCTAAAAAATGTAATTGTCAATATAATTTGGTTCAAAGCATAGAGTTCATGAAATATCACCAAAATGCAACATTTTACTGAATAAGTAAAAGTGCTTAAATATTATAACAAAATTAATAATTGTTTTTGGATTAAATTTAGAATGTAAATTGTCTATGTAATAGACTAAAATGACATTTTGTTGAATATCAGTATCATGCCTGGAGTTGGTAAAGGGCTCTGCATGGTCGAACCAAACTGTCGAAGTTGATTCTCAGTGTTGCTGCTGCCGCATGACAAAAACCTCATCATTTTGTTCTCAGCTTTATGTCATCAGCCCCCACTGCAAACTTTTCACTCCTCTCTCTGTGGAAAACTATCATGTGATTGGTCTTAACTTTGTGGTAGCATTTATTCGGAAAACAACTCTACTCAGCGGTTCAACCATTAGGGGCCCTTAACCCTCTTGTTGTCTTACTCCTTTTCATGAGCCCAAAGCTAGTCAGCAGGTTTTAGATCAGACCAAATTTACCATCTAAAGACTGTTACAGTCTCTGAAATGCCACTTTAGTTCATGAAAACTCTGAGAATGCTTGAACTTCTTGCAAAAGCAAATGCACACTTGAACAAAATTTTACTTAACTATGTATAATCTCACTTAAAAGTAACAAACCAAATTCATTTTACTAAGTGGTGCAAAACTAAAGGCAGATACTGACTGGTGCTTAAATTCTTAAATATTCTTCTTTTTCACATAGACGTGAGCTCTGAATTTTCTAATAGCAGGCCTACAATTTTCACTGCAATTTAATATACCTGCAAAATATTTTTAAAAAGAATATGTTATACAAAATATTTGACAAACCTGCCCTTATCTCTAAATCTGTTAAAAAGTACATGACTTTAATCTCTATGCCGACTTCACATGCTTATTTTGGATTAGCTTTTCAGATCCTGAAGTCAAAATAACATCATCCAGTTATGATGGATCAATAAAGCTTTGTGACGAGAGTTCAGAATTCAAAGTCACACGTCAGAATCTTTATGTAAAGGAAATTTTTTATCGAGTTGATATGTTGCTGTTGCTTTGATGAAACTAAACTGCACCTTAATGCTTTTAATCAAAGAGGATTAACTGTGATGTAGTGGTGATTCCACTTTTTATGAATAGTAACTCGAACATGAATGAGTTTTCGCTTGGTAACAGTAACCTGTTTGTCAGTTTTACCTGATTTCTTCATATCGTCCTCATTACAGTTCCTGTAAGACTAGTAATAAACTGTACACATTCTGACACATATAGGCAATAGCTTGTCATTTCATACAAAAAGGTGTTGTTGCAAAAGGCGTAGCTTTGACCTTGCAGCTGTTTTCTAGCTGAGCTCTTCCACGTGCCTGTCCATAACGAAAACCCAGCTTTGCTTCTAGCCACAAGTTTCTATTCGCCTCTACTTCTGGGATTGTTCATAGCTGCACTGTTATTCGCCCTGAAAACTACGAACAAACGACGTACAGCTGCAGTTATGGATCTGTGGGCGGGAACGTTGCTTTTATTTCCACGTAGCTTTGCTAGTTTTTATGGGGGGAAGGGTTTTTATCATGACTGTTATGGCTGTTATTCTGAATACTTGTGACAACATGGTAAGCTTTGGCCTGTTTTTTCTTTTGTTTTATTTTTTCGAAAGGGGGCCACTGAAGTGAAAGAATGTCTGTCGAAATAAATTGTGCTAAAGACGCAACACTTTTGTACATGTATTTATCGTTGTGTTCCTGTAGCCTCGTGGCGGTTTCGCTCTCATGGTTGAAGGGGCTCGAGGTGTGACTTTTTTTTTTTTTTTTGCTTCAGTTTTACAGTTAGCATTGGAGAAGATACCTGTCAACACAAATCTGTATTTGATTTCATTTGAAGTGCTGTAACGGCTTTATACATAAAATACTGAAGTGGTATTATAGAACCTAATCAATGACGATCTTTCTAACATATTTTCTTGTACTTGGTGTGCTGCCACAAGAAGCCCAGTCTTAAGAGATGAAAATGATGGAGAGAAAAGCTGGAAAAGTAAGAATGCAGCGACCCCTGCTGGTTTGAGGATAAAGTTAAATGGAACTGAAGCTAAACACTGATGTAGGTTAAGGGAGATAATGCTGGCTAAGAATGGCACTTACAGAGCAGCAGCCTGTCTAACACACAGTTAGAGGTAGACAACTCACTGTATCACCTAAAACCTTTCTGAGGAGCGTCGTGGAGCTTCAAATAAACATTTAACACTCGCTTACTGCTATACCTGCAGAGCATGCTGAAAACCAACAATGGCTTGTGTTAGGTAGACTTTCTCTCATTTACAGAACTTCCTTGTTGTTGTTTTTTTTTTTTTTTTCTTGCGTGGGATTATGTTTTTCTCAATATTTTGAGTTTTAGTTTTGGTTTTGAAAAAAAGAAGTGTTTATTGTGATTACTTGTTAATTAGTGATGTGATTATTAAACATAAAATAAATTGGACTAAATTTCATATTTGTGTTCAGTTGTATTCTTTGCAGTTGGGCCTCAATCATGCACAGTGACCAGTTTTTGCTAAAGACTGCAAACAAAAGTTATTAGTTGGAGAAAGTCATGACAAAAAGCCTTTTTCACTATATTTTAGCCCTGGCACAAATGATCGTCTAACTTCATATGAGAACATGTGAAGTTGGGAAAGAGTCCTGCTGAGTCTTAGCACTAGAACAATCTTCTCCTGATTGCAGATTTCTGTAGCCGCCAGTGCAGAGCTTGCGCAACATCAATAGCGGCTGAGTGGGTGCATCTGAATGCACCTTGAGCTGCATCTCTGATAAGTGCTCAAGTGACTCACAGGGAAGAATATTGAAATTTTAGACCTGCTGTCTGGAAACTTCTTAGATCTAAACGCCACTGAGAATCAGGATGACTTCACATAACAGGGAGAGGAATGTTGTTTACCTCTTTCCGTTTTAACTTTTTTCCACCATTTCCCTCAAAACCCCCCGCCCCCCCTTCCCCCTCCCACACACACACACACACACACACACACACACACACACACACACACACACACACACACACCACCCCCCACACACACACACACACACACACACTGGCGTGTTTTTGCATTACTTCTGTTAGATGCTAGGGGGCAAGCATGTTTTCAATGACATATAAGAAGGAAGGAGGCGACACTCCCATACCAGTAGGTGGCGGTAAAACATACTTAACGTTCCTTGCTAACAGTCGAGAGGAAAAAAATCAAGAAGAAGACGACGGTTACCGGGGTAACGTCAACATCGCATGAACGTTAGCTTTCGTTGGAATGGTGTTGCTTTTCTGTTTAGGTCGGAGAACTTCAGCAACCACAGAAAATTAAAGGTTCCGAACTGAGCTACATTGTCCGAGGCTAAAGCTAAAGCTAAAGGTAATGTTAAGCAATAGTTTGTGGCTGGAATAAACGTCATTTTGACATGAATGTTCTCAGGATTAGAAAATGTTTAGATTACAGGAGCAAAGAGCTTCAAGACAAACGAGGATATTAAAAGGAAAGCTGGTCAAAAAGGCTACCGTAATATCAATGTGAATGTTCGCTCGTTGTCATTTATCCATCCCTTGGTTTCAGGCATCATGGCGAGCCAGAGACCACCTTCCGGCATTGCCAGGCCGATGAGTCGGAGTGGGACTGCGGTTCCTGGTGCCGGGAGACCCCCGACAGCAGTGCGACCTCCTCCCACCGCGATACGAGTATCAACCGGGGTAAAAGCTCCGCGGCGTCCCGATGTCTTAGTTCTCATTGCTTAACAGCGAGCCAGATATGACGACTAAACTTTCACAGTTTACCTTCAGTGAGATCGAACCACCGAGGGAACTTGAGGGAACTTTTGGTCATCAGCTTAAGAAAACGCAATACTACTCATCAGTCAAATAAAGGCTTGAATGTATGATTAAATAAAATTAAATATGAGCTCTAAAAAAATATCGAATTCATAAGCTGCTGTACTTGTATAAAAATAAGAAAATGCCAAACAGGAAAGATATCAACGCTGTCCTTACAGGACAACTGCTGCTGCACAACACTGGGTTTTTAATCAAAGGGTCATTCTGATAGTGATGTTTTCCAGATGGTTCCAACTACCAGTGGGCACCCAGGTATGAGAGGGGCCATCCCCTCTCCTGGAGTCCTGGCAGCAGCCATTAAAGTGGCTGACAGGCCCATCACCCAGCAGGGTCTCAGTGGGATGAAGACGGGAATGAAAGGTATAGTTAAAGAGGCTTGTCTTTGCCTCTAAATAAACTGCTGTTTGTGGACGGGTTCCTTTTATATGAGTGAAAGTAACAAAGTCACCGTTTCTCTCTCTTGCTCTCTCTCTCTGTTTTTTTTTCTGTCACTTTTCAACTTTGTCCCTCCTGGCTTTCCTTTCTGAAGGGCCTCAGAGACAGATTCTGGATAAATCCTACTACCTGGGTCTCCTCAGGTAACATGATAACCAGCAGATTGTGGCCACATTTACCAACACAATCATTTCTTCTAGTAAGCTGTTTAAGTGTGATTATTATCATTATTATTACTTTTAGTTTATGTAGGGAACAATATAGTTAGGAAAATAAAATGAAGCAAATTCACATGTAAAAAAAAATATACTTGTGTGTTAGCTAAAGCAGTATTACATCTCATCCCTTCAATCTTTTCACATTTTTTCACCACTGTCTTCATTTAATTAAGTATCACATTCAGTAGACAAACAAAATTATTAATATCATTATATGTTTAAAATTATCTTTTAACTCCACCAATCATATCCGATCACCCATCTTGTCCGAGCTGCCGATTCCGATTTTGGCTGATACTGTTTTTCTTTTTTGTTTTTCTGTCTGAGTGAGATCTGAAAAGTTGCTTAATTTAGTGACAGTCACTCAGACCTGGTGGGTCTGTCAGTCAGCTCTCTTTCACAGCAGAGCAAAAAGAGACAAAATACAGAGAATAAGAAAAGGTGTGAGTCATTTTGCAAGGCGCTGTGCTGGGTTACTGCAGAATATTCCATAAATCCTTCCATATTCCAACTTTTAGGTGACATTATGACGTGAAAATGAATGTTTTTGTTGTTTTCACCATTAGGAGTAAAATCAACGAACTGACCACAGAGACCAGCAAACTGCACAAAGAGATAGAGAACTACAACCAGGAGAACTCCGTCTATGTCTCCTACGAGAAAAGGTCTGTGATGGATTTAGCCACTATTATAAAGATGCAATCAGTGAGTCTGAGCTCAAATCCGCTCGTGTTATAAACCTTTTGCTGTATGTGTGTGTTGCAGGGCAGAGGGTCTGGCTGCAGAGCTCAAGGACTTGCAGGGCCAGCTGGCTGATTACAACATGGTAAACAGGAAGTACCTGGCTGCTGTCACCACAACTGTAGCGTCAGTCTTGGTGGTGATCTGGGAGGTTGTTGGGTTTTTTTTACTCTTATTTATGTCAAATCTGTTTTCAGCTGGTGGACAAGCTCAACACCAACACAGAGATGGAGGAGATGATCAATGACTACAACATGGTGAGCATGACCTGGAATTGCTTAGAAAAGTTACCCGAGACCACATTCAGCATTGTTCCTCATTGCTTCCTGTTTGACTTTGTGTTTTCCCAGCTGAAAGCGCAGAACGACATCGAGGCACGAAGCATCGACAGCATCTTCACAGAGAGGAGAGAGTATGGATCATTCAGTTCATTTCACTATGTCTTAGCAGGCAGTGGTATAACACAGGAACTGACTGAGGTTCCTCAAGGCAATATCACAGTAACTACGCTGGTTCTCATATTCACCATAAGTACTTGTTCAAATCAGGGAAACCTCAACTTTTTCATCAGATATTCAGAATCAGGTCAGCAAAAACTTGTTGGGCACAGTTGAAGGAAAAAAGGCACATCCGAGCCTGTTTTTCATTTCCATCTTTTAACTTTTGTCTTTGATAGTGACAGCTGAAATCTGTCATTAATGGAGTCAATTTGTGTCTGCATTTTGTCCCTACCGACCTTTATTTTATACTATAACTCTGAACATAATATTACTCCTGGTAGTTAGATGTTGTAATAATTTCCGGGAGTGGACAGTCATAGCCATAGCTCTGTTTAAATCATCTCAAGCCACTTTCAAGACATACAGGTCAGGTTCATATCGCATCGCATAGAAATACATAAAAAATAAACATAATTCATGAAATTCCAATTATATACACACATTCAGATTGTATTTATTCAGTTTTATTCAGTCATAACTAATGGAATAAAGTTATATTAAAGTTAAGAAAGCCCAGCTGATTTCTTCAAAATAAGCATGTGCTGACAATGGATAGGAAATAGTTTTAATCCCTAAAATAAATGTTTTATGATTTAAAAACAATAATTACAAGTCTTAAATTTTGCCATGACAAGTGTACTTAATTTCATATATGTAATTTTTATTTGTCTGTTACTGGAGGCAGTTGAGGCTACCATTAACTATCTGCTAATATCTGCTTGCTACTATGCACTAGTATTTCAGTGTCAGTCATAATAAGTAAGTGTAAATTTATAATCAGTTGGGTGGATGATGTTCGTTTTTGTTACTCACATGAGTGTCAGTGCATTTTGTGGCATAGAAATATCGATTCTTGGCACTATGGGGGTTAAGGTAATAGAGAGCTGTAAGCAATATGAGAAGCACAAAGCTGCTGCCAAGAACCACAAACCAACCCAGAAATTTTATCACTTTTGCTACGTTTGATTGTAAAACACCAGAATCCCTCAAGCATCCCCTATATTTATAGTTTTTTTTGTCTTAAATATTATTTAATGTTGCATTAAAAAGGTCTGAAAATTTGCCTAAACCTGCAGATACCCTGTTCTTAACATGATTTCACTGCTCATTTAATCAGACACGATGACATGGAGAAGGATCAGTAAACCTCAGACAATAATTATTCACAGTATATAGAAGCTAAACAACAAGCTTAGTTTACATAAACTAGTTCTTTCCCTTATGTAAAGGACTACATAAGTTCATTTACAGCTCTAACATTTATAGATTCAGTCTAATTTGATACCAGCCCCTCAGTGAGATTTGGTTCCTTATTGTATCTCTTCCTCTGAATCCTCCATTCTCTTGATGTATGGATCCTCAAAATATCCATCCTGGTCCTCCTCTTGCTCCTGTATCCGATGACTCAGTTCCTCAAAAGTGAACGTCTGCTGGCTCTTGCACCCTCCTGTCTCGGTTGTCATGGTGTCCTGGCCTCCTTCTTCATCGTCTTCAACCAGTTTTCGATGTCTGTAGTTGTGGAAGCTTTTGTACCAGGAAGGTCCTTTGATGGCAGTGAGGATGAGTATGCATGTGGTCAGGCCCAAGGCAGCAACACAGGCTGTGAACTTCCACGTGTGTCCAGGTAAAGGTTTCTGACCTGGTTGCAGAGTGGAGATAAAGACAATAAAACTGCCAGTTTAACTAGTTGTTTTTTAGAGGCTTAGGAAATGTTATGACCCAACCAAGGTTTCTGTGTCAATATGACCTTTAAGAACGTTTGGGTGCCACGTCAAAGGGAAGAATGACTTGCATAGAAGAGAGGTGCATCATAGAATATGTCTTACATTTGCTGACGGTACAATTCTGACTTGTTGAAGTGGTTGTTGGCTTATTGTTGATTTCTTTAGATTGTTGAGAGGTGATCGGTGGTGTTGGAGATTTATGGTCCGTATGCACAATGACTGGTGATGATGTAGAACAAAGATTTATAGGATGCAGGAGATTTCTTCCTTTCTGCTCTGCTGGAGATGCACAGGTGATGTTTGGTTCCCCTAAAGACCAAGACATAGATAGTAGTCATGAATGTTTAATTTAGATTTCTTAGTAACAACTACAGAGAGTCTCTGTGTGTTTATACAAAGAAATCTTGGTACCAAAAGGGATATTTGCATCTTTCATCCTTCCAATGGTGTCAAGCAGAGGACAGGAACAGTTCCATGGGTTTTCTTGTAGATGCAGTGTCTGATGATAACACCCGGGTTAAAGTTTGTAGATGCCAGGAAACACTTTATAAAATTTGAATCAGTTTAACTTACTTAAGATAAGCAGTTCAAGTTGTTGCCATCAATTAACATAAATGGAAAGCAGTAATTGGACTGACACCTTGGGAAGTGTATACCTCTAGTGCCAGAGTCCTCTTTTATTTCTATAAAGCATCCTCCATTATAATGTGACGGTCACTATTGTTAGGAAGGTCTATTACACACTTCTACAACCATTTTTGGCCAAGAATCATATTTATCACCAAAACCTGTCTGCATGTACATTCTTTCAGGATTCTTGAGGTTATTTAGGAAATCTGGACAGGTTAGGCATTCTTTTTGCCTTTTCAAAGCCTACCTTTAGACTTCTTAACTTAGTGAATGTCTTGTCACAGAGATCTGTCAACTTGTTATTGGAAAGGTCCAGCTCTTCTAGAACATCCAGTCCAGAGAAAGCCTCAGGGTCCAGACTGGAACAAGAACCATAAACACATCAAAAGTCATCAATTGATTGGAATTTGTTACAGAACTGGACACCATATCCACTGCATTCAGCTTTCAGAGTTACCTGCTGATGTTGTTTCTGCTTAGAGATAGGACTCTCAGGTGTGATAACCCAGAGAAGAAGTTGGCTGGCACAGTAGTGATGAGGTTCTCACCTACATACAGTTCTACTAGTGTTGGATAAGTCATCAGGGCTTGTTTGTCCGTCTCATTCAAAGTGATCTGGTTGCCTTTGATCACCAGAATGGAAATATTTGACTTGTCATTTGGAGGGATGACTTGTAGAGGCACATTTGTCAGGTTTTTGACCAGCTGAAGGATGGACAACAATTAGAGAACCACAATGAGGAGAAAATGAAACATGGACATCAAATATGTTGGAGACCTGTCTATATTGGAACATCTTTTTCTTCGAAAACAAGAACGATTGTAACTGTGTACGCCCAGCATCAACACAGAATCTACTTTTTTCCTTTCCAGTTCCAGAGTGAAAACTGGAAAGAAACTATTTTGTGAAAACACCAACTTATTAGCCAACCTCTAACCCGACCTGTAGCGCATAATTCGATATACGTGTTGTTGTTTGCCGTTCTTGTTTTCTTGTAGTGTTCACCGCTGACCTTATGTGGAGGCCATTGTGTGTGTTTGTTCCATTCTCCCCAGGCGGGTTTTGACGCCTGTGTTTTTGGTAACTGTTCCTGTATGGATGAAACCGTTTATGGAGACAGACCTGGGTGGATTGCGGGTGTTTTCGAAACGACAACCTGTTTTAGAAAGAGCGTTCCCATACAGACAGGGCCTAAAACTTTTCATACCGCTGCATCATTTGCTTTTCCGATTTCAGCCACTGCAGAAAGGCACATCAGGAGGAGAAACTGCCAGCATCTGTCCATCGTTTTACTGGGGAGAGAATAAAAAGCAAGATGCGTAGAGGAAATCAAACTTTAATGAAGTAGAAAATAATTATTGAGTCATTCAAATGGAGAACAAAATATTCGCCAAACAAGTCTATACAAAAAGCTAAATATTTACTCATAAGTTTCTTGCAGGGCTTTGCAGTCGTCTAAAGTGGGATTTTGATCCTCATATGAGTACAGAAACTAATTTTTACTAGCTTAAAGCTTCATCATCAGATTTCTCTTCTTTAACTACTCCTCTGTTGCCAATGCTAAGGATTCTGATTTCTGTATAAAATAGAAACTAAATCCAAAAATGTTGAATCCACAAAACTTATCGGTGCAACAACGGCCTGGACTTGTGGCTAATAGTGTCTTGCACAAGAATATGACCAGATCGTAAAGATCAGCTGACACACAGGAGCAGAAGTTGCTTGGAAATGAACATTAATGCAACACAGAAAAGCTGATACAAGCTATTTATTTAACCGAACACGCACTGAGAGTCTTTAGCACATATTTAAAAATACTTGAATACTTAAAAAGACACTTACCTGGGTTTCTGCACTGACACATACAAACTCCTTCACCCGTTGTCCATAAGCAGCCAGCACACCTAGTGACCCTTGCTCCCTGTAGCTCCCTGTATAACTTAGATTGTGCTACACTCTTTACTGTGAGCAAATCAATCAAGTCAGTCCTCCTAACTGGACTTCCTCATTGGTTTACTTCCTGTTGAGGCTGAACATGTGCTGAGGAGAGATTGTAGTTACATTGAGAATCCTCAAGGATTATTGATATGGAATAAATCAGAGCACAATTTGATCATGACACTAATGTGGATCACCAGCCCAAGCGGCTCATTCAGTAACGCTTTAAAAAAGAACTAAACACAAGGTGAAATTTTCAATGAAATGAAAGTTGTCAAAAATAGAAGCTGACTATTTATCTCTTATTACCTACATCATTTGCTTTGAATTTAATTCTAAAACCTCAAATATCCAGTGGTCAATATTTGTTCCTCTCATAAACACACATGTATTAAACCTGGATAAATAAAGCAAGAGTTTCAGAAGAAGGATTGAGCCATATCCTGCTCTTGTTACCGAGAAAACATGCAAAACCACTGAACAAATCAGATCGCTTTCTTTGTTTCAGTGATTCTGTTTTGATTTGTATATTCTTGTAAAAATATAGGAAGTACACCCTCTTTCTAGTCTGAGGTTTTCCATACTGATACATCAGTATCAGTATCCAGTATGTCCTTTAGCATCAGCAATCTTTTTATGATTTAATCTGTTATGGAAACATTTGAAACAACAACCTGTTTCTCGTTTGGAGTCTCATCACAGCATTACATTTGATTTTAGGGTGTGACTGTGACTTGAAACATTAGTTTTTTTTCAGCCAATCAGTGGCAGACATGCTTGTTTGACCTGCAGGAGAGAAGAGGTCATCCGGGCAATCGAGGAAGAGATCAGAAGGGAGAGGCAGGTGGCTGAGGAAGTTGTCCAGGCAATGCCTTCTGCAAAGCGGGACGAATATTTCTCCATGACAACAACCAATGAAGAACTGCTGCAGGTATGTCTAGAAAAAAAGCAACAACAAAATCTCCCCAGAAATAGTTAGAGATAATCGCGCCTCCTTGTTTTTGATTTGCTTTTGCAGGAGCTTGCGGTCCTGCAGGAAGAGTTGGACGTCCTGGTAACCAGGAAGGAAGACTATGAGACAGTGAGTTTGGGCCAAAACAACACAGTGCTGAAGCAGGTCCAGGTCCATCATTCGTCTTCCGTCTGCAGGAGCTGTCCCACTCACAGATAAAACAGGAAATGGTTCGGCTTCATGAGACGTTGGCGTCGCTGGAGGGGAAGCGCAACGCCATGGAGGACGAGCACAGGAGCCTGGGCTCCCCCCAGGAGGAGAGGGAGAAGCTGCTGAAGCAGGTGGAGCCTCTTTGGGACCATGTGTTTAGGGTTACGGGGCAGAAGGTTCTGGTTTGGTCTTATCTGACCAAACCAGAACATCTTTCTACTTCTGAAGCAAATCGGTGGTCTTTCTGTGATGCTTTGTTCCTACTGACCTTAAAATTGCATAATTTGACATTTAGAAAAAACTAATCTGTTGATATGGAGCTCTGGCTTTTTTAAATGAGGTGGTTTTTCAGCCGCATCAAAATCATTCCTGTATTTTGCAAAACTGAAAGGGACCACCTATCACATGATCAATAACAGGATGTTACTACCAGCAGAAAAGACGAAAACAACAGGAAGTGAAGAATGACAGCTTGGCATGTTTTGTAATGACTTTTTCACGTGGACTTATTTAATGGAAACAATGTAACTGTGAAATTGTGTGTTTCGACTTTAGTGGGATCTCAACAAGGTTTTGCGCACATTTACATTTGACTCTGCGATGAGGAAGATAAGTTTCTAAAACCTGCAGTTTTTCTTCCAAACTCAAAAGCTGCAGTTTCTGCCTTTAACCTTTTATCCAGAAACAACAAACACACAGGAAACATGCAGAGAGCAGAATATGACATCATCCTCACTGCTGGGGGAAACGTTCACATTGCGCTCGCTCCAAAATGAGAAACATTTTGGATCACCAGGAATTAAAGTAGAAATCTTCAGGGAGGAGCCGGAACCTCCCGCAGACCAAATAGGGAATAATACATCAACAAACTGAAAAATATATGCATCTATTAAATTAAAATTTTGATTTTGATATTAAATTCACCAATCATTTGAAAAATGTGTAAGTAGACTGATTCTGTTCAATCCAAATGAGTTTGATTCATTTTTGTCTGTTTTTTTTTCTTCTTCTCAGGTGAAGGAGGACAACCAGGAAATAGCCAGCATGGAGAGACAGTGTGTATTCACACTTTAATTTCAAAGCTTAGAGCCAGCTGGGTGTAATCATGTTTGTTTGCATGCGTGTGCGCGCACGTGTGTGTATGTGTGTGTACTCAGGCTCACTGAGATCAGAGACAGGAAGAGACAAATTTCAGAGGACATCCGGAACCTGGACCAGGACTCAGAGGCAGCTCAGGGTAACGCTGCTGCATGATGCTCTCAGCTCCCTATGTGTCTTGAACTGTTCTTATCTATTCATTTTTCAAATGAAATATACAAATGAATGATTAGTCTTTTTTGTGTCATCAGGCGAGTGCCAACAGAAGTACAAGGAGCTGAAGAGGAAGGAGGAGGAAATAGACAGTGAGTTACAGTCAGACAGACGGTGACGAATCCATCATGATCAACAAAATATGACATTTTTTAGCAGTTTTATAACAACTGATGGTAAAATGATACTATAGACATAATACTGCCCTTTCAAAGCTACATCTTGTTGATGATGATTGGTTCATTAAAGGATTACAAGGGTAGAACTTTTTCCAGACACTGTGTTCTAATGGATGACTGTTTCAGGGTTCCTGGACTCGTTTGAGGAGTCCAGAGCCGAGGAGCAGCAGAAACTGACCAGGAGCCAGGAAGACATCGTGTCTCTGCTGGAGCACTGCAGCAGGGTGAGCGCGAGAGACTGATGATGATGAGGAGGAGGACGATTAAAACTGCAGGTGTGCTCTGTGTGTCCAGAACATGTTGCGGCTGCGCCACGTCGACACGGTGACAGCCAGCGAGCTGAAGAACATGCAGGAAGTGCTGGTCAGCAAGGAGACGGAGGTGGTCCAATCAGAGAGCACCGCCAGAGGCCTGACCACAGGTCCTTAACTCAAACGCTCCCAAACCCAGAGGAAAGTCAAAGATTTGACTGGCTGACCTGTCCTCCTGCAGAGTCCCGCCGGCTGCAGCAGGACCTGGAGAAGGTTCAGCAGCTGGAGGGGAAGATCAGCGCCGAGCTCAGCACCCTGAAGGAGCAGGTCAGCACCATGGAAACGGAGCTGCTTACCTACAGAGACCTGGACGCCCTGAGGCGGAGCGCCGACGACAAGAGGAAGGTAGGACCCGCTGCTCCTGGGACACAGCAGCAACCCTCCCCAAACGCTGAGCGCCTGCTGTGTTCTGCTGCTGCAGAGGCTCCAGGAGGAGCAGCAGACCCTGAGTCAGCGCAGAAACTCCTTCCTCCAGCTGCTGGAGGAGATGAACCAGAAACATGAAGCCCTCAAGACCAAGCTGCAGGAGAACGAGACGCACGCTCAGGTTAGAGCGGCAACATGTCCAACCGAACGCTCTCAGCACGTTTGTTTCTTTCTGGAACTCAGTGGTGTGTGTGTGTGTGTGTTTGTGTCTTTGGTGTCTCAGCTGACCAATCTGGAGAGGAAATGGCAGCACTTGGAGCAGAACAACTTTGTGATGAAAGAGTGTATCCTTCTCAGAACGCACCAAACAGTTCAAGTTCAAATATTTTTTCCACTAAAGACTTAATAGCAAAGCTTAATTAGAAAGTTGCCCTTTTTGATAGTGTTGAAGATATTTGGCACTTAGCCACCTATAAATACATTTTTTAATGACTAACTTATTAGGTGACAGAGCAGCAACTATTTTAGTAATTGATTACAATTTATTGATTAGTCATATGAAAAATGTTGTCACAATCTGCAGATTTTTTATTTGGCCTCTTTCTCGAACATACTCTAGTTAAACAATTTGACAGGTGTTTCAATCATCATGATTAATCTGATTAATGTTTCAGTTCTGCTTGGTTGTTCTGTAAACGTTCAGCTGAGTAAAGTTTGACATCTCTAAAATTTCACAAATTTAAGTAGTTAGACGTTTATAAAATGTGTAAATTATATTAATGTTAAATTGATGCCCAAGAGTTGGGAGTCTTTCAAGGATAGATATTAGTTGTAGCATTAGCATTAGCTTTGCTAATTACCATACTGGCAGCGTTAGCAAAACTTATTAGTATTTTAAGGTTAGCACAACTAACGTTTTGTTATCTGTGTTCACTACAAGTACTTTCATATCTCTTCAAAAGTAAAAATTAGTCTGAACTATAATTGTGGCCATTTGAGTTTATTGCTAAGGAATCTTCCAGCTATCCTTCTTCAGGAATCAAGAGAATTTGATTATGGTAAGTAGGAACATTGTCTTAATAAACTTTCTTTAACTTTCCCTTCAGTCATCGCTTCCAAGACTCAGGAGAGCGACTACGAGTCAGTTGCTAAGGTGGTCTACCAGCAGGTGGCAGACTACAACAAGAGCCTTATAGAAGCGTTACAGAACAACAGGAACTGACTGCAGTTCAGTCAAAGTGGAAACTACTAGTTAAGGTTAGCTTTGTGGGAGCATTTCAAATTGTTAATGTTATTTCTACTGTCAGATTCTTTTCCCAAATCAGTAGAAGCTTCACTTTCTCTTTGCCAGACGTGTCATGATGTGATGCTTAACAGAATATTTTCCAGACAAATTTATATTTGTAAGTTGATGATTGCTGGTGAATCTTGAATAGAAATGTAAAGTGGTTAATATAAATCCCAATACAGCCAACTCTTGAAACAATAAAGTCAAAGTAATTCAAAACTTTTTTTTTTTTTTTTTTGCATTTATTGCTTATAATTAAAGAAAAAAAAGATCAACAATTTTCATAAAATCCAAATTCCACTCTAGAAATATATTTTTGACCTTTCCAAAGTACAGTAAACATAACGGCTGAGGGTGGCAGCAGAGGGACAGTACGGCAGTTATCAAACAGGCCGTTTGGAGAGACGTGTCCTCAGTATGTACACCGGATTTCCTTCTTGATCCACACCGGCAGTCTGAGCGCTTCTGATCTGGAGCTCAACACGACCTTCAGGTGGGAGGAAGGACGTTTGACCTGAACTGCTGGAGACAGATCAGCAGCAGGAGACGGGCTTCTGGACCGGAGAACAGTTTCCACTACTGGAATCTCAGTCCAGTCACATTCAGGAATAACAGGCGTGAATGCATAGATCAGTTGCAGTGACAGTAGGCCGACAAATACACACACACACACACACAAATAAAAAAAAATCAAATAAAAGCAGCATGTTGACGAAGCCCTGAAAACGAGGTGGTTGTAGGACTGAACACTTCCTGAGCCCTGACCTGTCCAGGTTTAAGAATCACTACTCCGAACAACGAACAAAAGCAGGAAAAGGTTTGAGCCGACGCTCATGAAGAAATTTCTCAGCTCCGTAGCTCTTAGTTCCACTTAGTTTAAAATCAAACACATGACAAATTGAGGCTTTTTATTTAAATGGGAAAGCTCTGCTAATTCTAGAGATGCACCAATCTACGACAGATTTCCAGAGCGAGGGAATAAAAATAGGAGCAGCAGCTCATTATGACAAGAAACATTCATTCTTAAATGACATCAGATATGAGAAACTCCTGTAATCCAGCTCTAATCTGTAAACATGAATTTTTCTCTTTTTAAAAGGAGATATGATTTTTTTTAAACACGATAAATCCCCCTACGGGGTGATGCTACGTGCTTCACAACAGATGGTATAAGAATGTTGTTTTAAATTAGGTTTCACAAAAAACATTTAAACAAAATCAAACTGGATTGTAAGTCTTGCTTTTGACCTCGTCTGCATTGGAATGAAACCTCAATAAGCAGAAATTCATTTAAACATTGAACACCATTATAGAGAAAATTACCAGCTTTAGCAGAGACTTTTGTGTTTCAAACATTTTATGTAGTTATAAAAAGTCATTTTAGTGAGATATAATACTTGATGTCCAATTCAGTACTTAAAAGTTTTAACAACAAATTTTCTCTTTGGGAGAAGTTCACATTTTGTTCTTCCCATCAGTCGGTCTCTTGGTGCATCTCCAGTAATCTGCTTCCACTGTGGGGCTCCACACTCTAACACTGCCTAACGCCTTCCAAAAAATAAGAATAAAAACATTAAAAAGATACCACTGCTTCAAATCAAAGAGGGCTTTGAAGAACTTTCAAGTTTATCAACAAATATGTAATCAAGTGTCAGTTAACAAGACTGGTGTACATATGAAAAAAAAAAATAAAGTACAAGAAGTTAAGATTAGATTCCATCCTGGGACTAAAGAGTCTGGTGTTCCCTCTCAGTGTGCTAATTTGATCAGAAGGCTCCTCTTCTTAAAAAATAAAAACACTCGACGTATTAAGAGATCTTGCCCAGCATGCAGACGTTTCATCCGGAGGCGAGTTCTCCGTTCTGTCGGTACATTCGGCTCCTCGGATCGCGCGGCTGCTTCTCGTCTTCCAGTGACGTCGTCATGCTGTGAGGATTCTGACAGAAATCTCGTCCAGAGGTAAAAAGTCTGTAATAACCTGCCACTGTTCTGGCAGATGAAACGCCTGCAGGGGTTTGACACGGAAAAGTTCTGTCGGATTTCCAATTTTTATCCCTACTCCAGCCTTAAATGTTCAAAACATAATGTCGGGCAGCAGGTTTCATTTGTTTAATTTAAAACAGACGTCTCCTATCTAAAATATTAACTATGTATATATATATATATTTTTTTTTAAAAATGAATACTTTTGTATACTCTAATAAAGCAAAAACTGATCATCTCTTGTGGATTTGAGGTCAAAAGAAAAGAAAAATCCCAACATGAACTCTTGCGGCTCCTACAGTGCGCTTGCGTCAAACAAGATTCTCCGGATTTGAACGGTTAGAGGCCGGCCGTCCGCACAGCAACCACAAAACCAGCAAAACCCTCAAATATACAGATTCCTGTCTGAAGGTGTACATTCACAATTGTGCACAGAACCCACATGTACAACTCCTCCTGCTTATCGATTATTGATCTTTGAAAGCCGCTGCACAGTTCTTCCAAACAATAAAATCAGAGATGAACAAAACCACAAGAAGGAAGCATAAATAGACTCCTTAAGAAATAAGTGGATCAGAACATTTAAGCCGAGACTCAACTCTTCATTTTTGAGTTTAAAAAAAATCTTCCTAGAAAGTAATAATTTAATATTTTCCAACCCTCAGTGCAAAAAATGTCCAAAAGAAACTGAAAGGGAAGAGAGTGGGAGTCACATGACTTCAGGTGAGTCGTCCCCATGGTAACCAGGTGTTGGTGAGGCACTGTCTGCTGATCTCTGTCCAGATCTCTGACCAGATCTCTGTCCAGATCTCTGTCCAGATCTCTGTCCAGATCTCTGACCAGATCTCTGTCCAGATCTCTGACCAGATCTCTGTCCAGATCTCTGTCCAGATCTCTGACCAGATCTCTGTCCAGATCTCTGTCCAGATCTCTGACCAGATCTCTGACCAGATCTGTCCAGATCTCTGAACAGATCTCTGACCAGATCTCTGTCCAGATCTCTGTCCAGATCTCTGACCAGATCTCTGTCCAGATCTCTGACCAGATCTCTGTCTAGATCTCTGTCCAGATCTCTGTCCAGATCTCTGTCTAGATCTCTGTCCAGATCTCTGACCAGATCTCTGTCCAGATCTCTGAAACAGATCTCTGACCAGATCTCTGACCATATCTCTGTCCAGATCTCTGACCAGATCTCTGTCCAGATCTCTGACCAGATCTCTGACCAGATCTCTGTCCAGATCTCTGACCAGATCTCTGTCCAGATCTCTGTCCAGATCTCTGTCCAGATCTCTGACCAGATCTCTGTCCAGATCTCTGCCCTATAGAGAACGCTTCACTGCTGTGGTACCTGTCGTAGTCATGACGACAGGAGGAACTCGTCATCGTCGTGCTTCGTCTTCAGTCGACATTATCAGGTGCTTCTGAAATGTTGGATGCTGCATACTTTATCCTGAAGCCTCCTGCAGCACACACACACACACACACACACACACACACACACACACACACACACACACACACACACACACACACACACACACACACACACACACAGACGAGAAAACAGTATTATTTTCATGTAAAGGTTTTGACACACATGTAAAGAGTTAAATTGGGGCCATAAAGCCCTCTGACAAAAAAAAAAAAAATAAATAAATAAATATATATATATATATATATATATATATATATATATATATATATATATATATATATATATATATTTTTTTTTTTTTTTTTAAAGATTTTTTCAGTTTACAATACATTTTTAATTTTCAATTTTGTTTTAGTTTAAAAACTATTGACCCCAATGTAGCTCCATGCAAATGCCACACCCTGATTCTTATTTGTGAAGAATCACAAATCACAATGATTCTCTACTTGAGTTGATCAGTCCCATGAAATCCCAGTAAAACAAGTGAAATGTGACACAAAGTGATGGACCGCTGCTCCTTCCTTACCCGGCTGGCTGGAGTCCATGCTGGGCTGGTTGCAGTCCTGAGCAAAGTGTCCGTTCACTCCACAGTTGTGGCAGGACACTGTGCCGTTCTTCTTGTTGACCCCGCCGCCCCCCAGCACGGCAGCAGGCAGCATCCCCAGGTGACCCGGGTAGACCGGCTGGAAGACACGCTGAGAGAACGATGCCGCTGGCGCCATCTGCTGCTGGAGGCTGTAGTTGGTGGCCGCCACTGCCACCGGGGCCTGGCTGCCCATCATGTGGGACGGGCCCTCCGCCTGGCTGTGGGGGTGCAGGTAGGGGGACGGGTGGACAGGGGGTGGGGCGGCAGGGAAGAAGGGGGGCATTGTGGGGGGGCCGTTGGCCTGGTGGGGGGCCTGGGTCTGGGCGAGGTAGAGGAGAGACTGAGGAACACTGAACATTTGCCTCGCTACTGCTGCCATCTGGTGGTGGAAGTAAAGGGGCGGCTGGCAGCCAGAGGAGCCCACCGCACTGCTGCTGCCTCGGTTACCACAGTTGTTATGGCAACCGCAGGTCCCACATCCCACAGGGGGCGTCTGCTGCTGCGGGGGCATCTGCTGCTGCGGGGGCATCTGCTGCTGCGGGGGCATCTGCTGCTGCGGGGGCATCTGCTGCTGGGTTTGCTGGACAGCTACGGGGTTGCCAGGGGCAACGGGACCGCTTCCACAGGAAGCACTGCTGTTGCTGTAGGAATCGTTCTGTGGCGTGCTGAGGCCGAGCGCCGGGCTGAGGCTGGGCGGGGGCCCGGGGGAATTAGAGGGGACGGCCGAAGGAACCGCCACTCCAGGGGCCCCTAGGCTAGGCATAACAGAGGGGGGCACAGGGGCCAGGGCGTAGGGAGAGGGCATCCCAGAGGGCAGGATACCATGCAGCTTGGGGTGGGGTGGCTCTATGTGGGGCAGGGGTGGGGCCAGGCTGGGATCCTGGCAGGGCAGGGAGGGGGGTGAGTACACAGGTGGCCCTGGTGACATTGACCCCAGCGCTCTGAGAGGGGCCTCCCCCTCACCGGGCCCTTGGCTGTGGGGCAGTGCTGTCTTAAACCTCTGGACCAGAGGCTGGACCGCCCCACCCACTGAGTGGTGCATGGCTAGTGGGGGGCCCCCGAAGGTCGTCAGCACCTCCCTCTTCTCCGGATCACCCACAATCCCTGGGGTGGGGACCACCGACAGTGGCCCTGCTGCATGGGGGTTCCCATCTGGGGCCACGGGCTCAGGGCCCCCATTGGGGAGCAAGCAGGCCAGAGGGGGCAGGTAAGGGGATGAGACGAAGTCTGGGCCCTGGGGAGGGCCGTCTGCCAACCTGGCGGAGTCTGCCTGCTGCATGAAGAACAGGCCAGGGGCCACGCCCTTACTGCCGTCCTCAGAGTGGCTGTCCGAGTCTGACAGAGACAATAACAGCTATCAGTTAGAGATCAAACATGACTATGGATTATTGCTAATAATCACTTCCTGAAAATGTTGGAATACTTCAGAAAACCTTTAAAAATCTTGATTTTTATTTCTTAAATGTTACAGAAAGAAGCTTTTTGCTCACAGAGTGCTATATCCAAGCATAGTGATGAAAAGTTGAGTGGAAGGAAAACATACTTTTAAAATCAGTAGCATGTTCTTACTTTTTACTGATAATTTCAGAAGCTGCTGTGGTTTAGGTGGAGCGGTGTGTGTGTGTTGGTGTGTGTGTGAGTGTGTTTCACCTTTGTTGTCGTCGTCACTCTCCAGACTCTGGCGACTCCTGTACTGGGGGCTGGAGGGAGAGCTGCAGCTCTCGGACGACGTTTCCCCAAATGTATCTGCATGAGAAGGTCCGACTGAAACAACATTGTCGTGTCAGTCACAACATTTCCCACAGCAGCTTCCATCTTCTCATTCATTTGGGTTTTCTTGTTGCTCTAGCAACTTCTGTAGTTCCTCACCTTTCCTCTGAGGTGACAGGGCTGGTAACAAAGTGCCATTAGTCAGAAAGGCAGCGCCTCTACCCTTCACAGTCACCTTGTCCCTGCAGACAGAAAACATCAGCACCAGAACATCAGCTGGACCTGAAATATCTCTACACTGGGATTGCTGCTAAGCTTAGCACTAGAGGACAAAAGTGGATGTGAAGTTTCTACATAATGTAAGGACTGCAAACATTCACTCTGTAGTTGAAAAAACTTGCCAGGAAATTGTATGTATTATTACGTAACTTCCATTAAATCAGTGTAAAAAGGTCTTCAAACAATATTATTGTTTATCGTAATAATTTTTGAGACAAATAATCCTTCAGCAAAATCTATTATAGTGACAGGCCTAATAATATGTATTATAAATCACTGAAATTGTGTTAATAATTTGATGAGAAATAATTTTTGTCTTTGGTTTTGCATTTTATGTCAAAACCTATTTTTGATAAAATTTCATACTGCAGCTTTAAGTCTCGTTTGGGAATGTCGGCGGCGGCTCTTCCTCTTCCTCAGGCCTTCGTCTTTACAGATCCCAAAGTAACACATTATGGCCCCGATGAGTGCAGCTGCAACAGGCGTCCGTCAGAGGCTCATGTACAGACAAAGCTGTGTTAAAGCCGTCAGACGGCTCCCCCTGGTGGTTCACTAATTTCTAAGCAGTTTTGTTCCAGTCTACCTTGCTTTTTTTTTCTCTTCCTTTTCTGCAGAACCTACCTGTCTCCGGGCAAAAATCTGCTCTTGCTTTTAGATGCTGGGTGGCTCCTTCTGTCAGGATCCAGGTGCTGGAAGGAAAGTCAGAGGTCAGAATGAACAACAAATGACTGGGACGACGTCCAGCAGCTCCATGGTGGATGTTCTCCGTCAGCAACGTGTTCTCTCACACATCCCGTTCACGTGGCAACCACACACACACTGCTGTGTCATTCCTAGCCTTACCAAATCCCTCCACATGTCTGCGCCTGCAATCATTAACCCGTCTTCATGGTTAGCTCCGTGAAAACGGAGGAAATCATTACAGCAGCTGCATGTGACAGCCAATCAGGAAGCAGCTCCTGGGCATTCCTCCACAGGACAGGAAGCTTTCCTGATTCTGCTTTAAACTGCAAAAACTCTCCATTTTGTGTCTGCTGAATTTTTAACAACAGGACACAGAAACTATTTTGGTCGGTTAATGGGACTTTAACGCTGAGGGCAAAGTATTTGATATGGTTTCATCCATTGTGTAATCAGAAAAATAATAATAAAATAATATAAAACCACCGTGACTACCAGGCGAGAGCGAAAGCTCTTCACCGGGTTGATCCTGCATGATGAGTGATTAGCGCTGGTTTGTTAACCACTAATGCACCGGCCATCCGGGAATACATAAACTTTTTCAGCGTACACAGACACAGAGCCACACGTCAGGCAGCATGTTGAAATGTAAAAGCCGAAGAAAATTCTTTGTCCATAAATATAAATAATTCTCAACACTCCTCTGAAAGCGCAACTACAAGTTATTTCTGCAATTCACGTAGAGCTGCGCCACCAGAGTTAACGCGGTGGGGTTGAAACTCCTACCTTAATCAAAAACTCTGGAAAGAGACATAATTCCTCACAGAGGCTTGATGTAAATATCCATAAAGGTCAGCCTATGTCAAATGTATTTGAGTGAAAGGAGGCATGCGCGATCCACGCTGAGGTAAACTTAAGACATCCAGCTGCTGCAGCGCGCGAGGAAACGAGCAGAAGCGCCAGCGGTATGATTGGTCCAGCTTTAGATGAATAAACTATTAACATATCTTCTACAAACATATCTTTTTACTTTTAGGAATAAATCCGCTCCATCAGTGAAACACTCAGAGCAACAGCTTGCAATATGGCTTTTAAAAAAAAGCATTTTTTTCCCCCTAAAAACATAAATAAAAGCTTAGCCTGGCAGTGGGGCTAGTAAAGCATGGCGGGCCGCCAGGCCTAATACACTGGGCGAAACCCTGGAAAATGAACCGGAAAAAAAAAGAAAACTGATTTCATTGGTGATAACAAGGAAATAATCAGAATAATAAGGAAAAACCTTTACTATGCCACACTAACAGGGATTTACCAATGAAAGGTTGTTTGTTTCCTGTTGTCCTACCTGCTCAGTGTCCTGGCTGCTCCGCGCCACGCTGCTCTTCTTCCTTCTGTCTGCTGGCCCGTTGAACTCTGCTGCATGGCCCCCTCTCCATGTGTCCCCCTGGGGGCTTTTGGCCCGTGACAATCTGGCACAGAAGAAGAATTGTCACTACGTGCATCCAGAAAGTCATTCTGATGAGCGAAAAGGCCGTCCTACTCACAGCTGACATGGACTCTTGGACGCGTGTTTCTTCTTGTGTCCCTGAACATACGAGTCTGCGCAGAAAGTATATTAATAAACACACCAACATTCATATTCATACCAACATTTATATTCATACAGCTTATATCTGCCTTACACTGTATTCTACTGGGATTTTGTGCTACACATATAAACCCTAAACATGTCCACTGGTCTAGAGTAGAGCGCATTCCAGAGTTAAAATGGCCCAGTCAAAGTCTGGACCTAAATCAGATTGCGGATAGGTGACTGGAAAATCAATTTTGGAGGCCTGTTTGACCTGTGACCTCAGCTATGTCAATGTTAGCATTTGGAGCTGTCGTTGCTGCGGCGACGCTGACCAGAGGCTGGCAACGACGGACAGCAAATATAGCCTTGAAATATGATGACAGGAGCTGTCCAAAAATAAACCCACCACCCCACCCCCCACCACCGTGGCTGTGCTCAGCATGAAGGACAGGCTTCTGGGCAGCAGCTTTAAGATTCTCATCTAACCTGCAGGTTCCCTCCTTACTGTCACAATCAGAAACAATCAGCGCTCCTCCCACCTTCATCCTGACTGGAGGCGTCAGAGCAGTCTGGCTGGTACGTCGTCCCAGGATGTAAGGTACCTGTTGGAAGACAGAAAATCATCAAAAACAAGTCATGATTGGTTCTAGAGCAGCAGCAGCAGCAGTTCATCACACAGCTGGCATTTGAATCATAGAAAGATTTACCTGAAAAATTGGAATAGATTTACTTATGATCTCACTGACAGTTCAATTCTGCATCACTGAGTCGGGAATATTAAGCAGATTCAATAGAAAAGTGTTGGGCTGCACAATAGTTCAGTAACAAACAGAAAAGAGGTGTAGTCCACGTTTCAACATTTGAAGTGCCTAGTTAAAGCCTTTACTCAGTGTTCGTCACAGGTTCCTACTCACATCTGCAGGCCGGTCTGGAGGAGCTGAAGAAGCTGCAGACCTTCCTGGTCTGCCTGAAGGGAGGCGGGGCAGACAGAAACCTTTCCCTGCAGGCAGACACAGACGCTGTTGTCATGATGTCAGAACTGAACCGCTTTACATTCATGTGTCTGGGTTTGAACAATTCAAGGGGGCAGCCAAGGGGGAGACACTGGGGAAAATGTTTGTCCATCATAATGAATGAGACATTCAACAATAATATGAGAGTAACGTTTTCCTGACATGTGGCAGCTTTCACTAAAACATTTCACAGCAAGAAGAAATACATTTTAAAGAGGAAGTAAAGAATTGTTTTTCTGGTTTCATTCACAGAAACGTATCGATTGTGAACATTTTTGTTTTAAAAGATGACATAACTACTGTCATCCCTCTCCAGGGTGGGTGTATTGTTTTATAATTTATTGTGATAAATTTCTTTTCACAATAAGATTTTTTATTTCTCATTACAACTCAAAATGATCATTAATAAAATAAAAAAATGTTAAAAAATGTCAGCATTGTCAGCTTTTTTCTCCACTCTCCGTGAGAGCAGCAGTAAATACCAATAAGTTTGAAAACATGATTAAATGCAGTAACTGTGTCCAGTTCAGTGATGTAATAACTTTATGTGACTGGTGACCTCAAGAAGAGTGTTTTTAAAACCAGTATGTGCATTATGCAGTCGCACACAGCTACCTAAAAATGAAAAAAAACTCATATTATCACTTTTATTGTTATCACACTGGCATAATGAAAAACAAAAATGGTGATAAAACTGTAAGTACATTTCATCCAAATCTCTCTAGTTTCCTACTGTGAGAATCTTCTACAAGCATAAAGCCAACAAACTCTAGAGTTAAAACCAGAGGGAAAAGAATGAGAGATGTGATAGGAGAAGAAAGAGAAGGAGGAGCAACCAGGCTGGTTTCATTTTCCAAAGTTTCACTTCACAGGAAATGAAAGCTTCAGACAGGAGGACAGGAGGTAGAGCTGAGGGAGCTGGAAACCAAAACCTACAGAGTCCTGAAACCAGCAGCTCCAGCTGTCTGCAGCAATGTCCCACTTCACCATGACTTCCAGTGGTCCCAGTTTGATTCAGGAGCCTTCACCTGAATCATCCGGACAGATTCCAGACAGCCTCAGAGCAATTATATCAACCCTTTTATCAGGTCTTTACCAGGCCTGCACCAGTTGCACCTTTCTGGCCGATCACTGAGCTTAAAGAAGCCTTACAGTACTTAATACTCTTTTGTTTTTGTTGACAAATTTTCTAAGTTGGTGGCAGTGGCTGATTTTCAGACCTTTCCAGAGGTGAATAAATAAAAAAAAAAAAAAAAACGATTGTTTCACATACAAATATTGCCAAACTCCCAGAATTAAGAAAAACAGAGTCGATTGATCAGAACACCTCTAGTTTCCAATAACGCCATACGAAGAACAGAAAAAAAATCTCTTTATTCTATATATTTATACTGATACTTTCTATTATTTATTTACTTATTTTATCATTATTGCAATAGAATTTGGCTCAATATGAACATTTTAAATGAACAGCTAAATGGCAGTGAAGTTTGTCTATGTCAAAAAAAAGTGAAAGAATGTTCCTTCTGCATTGCTTTGACTGTAACCAGCGTTGTCAGGTCTGCTTGTTATCAGCGACTGAACTAGCTGCTAGCTTGCCGTTACCTGAGGTTCTTCTCCACCTCCCTGCTCTCGTACTGGTCCCCCTGGCTCAGGAGCCTCAGGATGCTTTTCTCAAAAGAGTCCGTGCACTGATCCTTTGGAAGCTGGACAAAAAGAATCTCACTGATATGATCTCTGTCTGTTTGGTCTGACGTCAACTTCTAGGAGCAGAGTGCTCACCTTCAGCAGAAAGTTCTCCAGTTCCTGGTGGGTTTTGGTGACTCTGCTGGAGGAAGAGTCTGACCACTTCACCTGGAAGCCAGCAGACAGAACTCCATCATCCATGCAGGACAACAACAAACACCAGTTCTGGTCAAAAAAGCTCCGGTGGCTACGCTGACCCAAATCCGGATTTTTCTGCCCATATCCGACCCATATCTGACTTTTTCACCACAGTCGGAACAGCCCAATTCCAATATTAATAAATTCTTGCCATAAAATCATTGCCAAATCCCACATTACACATCAATCAATCAGAGCTATGTGCCATGATTTACCTCAAAGCTGTATTCCTTATCTGTTGCCGTCCGAGAGATCCCCCTGAGTACGATCCTCTCGATGTGAACGGCTGCAAAACGACAAAAAAATTACTTCTCCTCTAATATGCATTTAGAATATTGTTCCTGACATCTGGAGGAATTTAAACATCCCATCCCGTGAACATCCATCCTACCCGTTTCTCTTACCTTCTCTCTGTGTTGCCCAGCGACCAGAGCGCCGGCTCTGGCAGGGGGGATGGGAGGCTGGACACTCTCCAAAGTCCTGCACTGAGGAGGGCGTGAAGTCCAGCTGCTGGCCCAGCATCTCCTGGAGGACATGAACAGCTCAGTCAGTACATCAAATCAAACGGACGTGTTAAGTTCAGTACCAGTCATTCTCCTGCAACTGATTAAGAATAAAAGCAGGACAGGATTCTTTTGATATTATTACCCTAAAAAAACAAACAAAAACAAACTGGTATATCATAGCTCAACTTGAGAAGCAACATAGAATCAACAACAGATTAAAATGTGCCACTGACCAGCCCTGAGCAGCGATTGGACAGTCAAAAACTATCCTGTCTCTTTTCTAGTCAGTAAATGAACCAAAACAGAACAGCTACAAGTTTCGCTAAGGACAACACTCTTCAGTGTGGAAGTTATTGAGTGAGGACCACTAAGTTAGCTGTTTAGTAAAGTGTTTCCAACAGCTGTGCAGTTTTCTGACCGACTTTGATTTTTTTATAACATGAAACGTCTTCAATAACACAAAAAGAAGTCACCAGGCTTGTCGCTAGTCTCTTTTTCTGACATAATAATACATTTTAAAAAATGTCACTGACTTTGTCCGAAAAGGCGGCCACTGTAGCATACAGGAGGACATGTTTACCACACACAATTTCAATTAGTCAGTAACATCACTGACATGCATAGTTTGATTAAAAGGCCTGTTAAGACAAATTTATGAGTTGCTATGAACCCGTAGCAGCAAGCCAGGAATTTCTCCTCTGAAATATTAAGTTGAACATCTGCTAGAGGCTGAGGACGTGACTTCATAAGGCATTTCTGGCACCAGATTAGATCTGGTACTCCGGATCTAATCTGAGCATGAACTTGTCCTTATTTTGACTGTCAGGCGCATTTTCTGCCTCAAATAGCTTCCCACTTCCGTATCTCCCTCCACCCAACACCAGCCCCCCATTCTCCACATGTGGATCTCTGGCTACTAAGCAACAATACCGAAACGATCCAGTAAGATTTCTCTTTAGTCAACTACAGTTTCTCTTCAAGGCCCAGTAAAATGTTGTGTGTGGCAAAACTAAGAACATGCTTAAGCACTAATTTGTTTTTTATTGTGCCAGTGTGATAACAAGAACTAATTTAAGCAGCACATGTTGAATTAGTGTTGAGGTTAAGGAGAGGTAAAGCATATACCTTTTTGTTAATTTGAGAAATAAAATGGCAGCATGACTTCAGTTTCCAAAGCAGCTTCTGACTGAACAACACATCTGTTACTACGGCCTTAGGATAGACAGGTAAAGTCCAGATGTTCATCCATAAAACACAGTACAATGTTTGGTAAATGAAAATAATTAAAATAGTGATTTTTATATTTTTTTTAAAGTAAATGTCAGTTAGTTTATGTAATGAATCTGTAAGAGAAGCATCAATTAAAATAAAGCACCAATCAGACAGAATCTGTTCTTTCTTGTTTTTACAACTGTAATCCTTTTTTAAAATATATATTTTATAATCTTGAATTGTACTTTCTTCATTCGACGACTGTATATAAAGAATACATATTTCATTAATGGAATCAATCAATAAATACAACTTTTGCCATAAGCCTTCCAAATTTTAGCTTGAGTAAGGGCTATGTACGTTGTAAAAAGATAAGCCTTATTATTGTTTTTCTTTTCCATATATATAATTATTATTTACTTCCGGCCCACCTCAGCTTAGCACCGTATGTCCAGCTTGAGCTGCTTTTAGCTACTTTCGGCTGGCTAACGTGTTAGCTAACTCGGTTAGCATCATTAGCATCATCAGTATAAACAGCTAATGCTAAAGCTAAACTACGATGTTAAAGAGCCTTGAGCTTATTCACTGACTACAGAATTCACCGCTAGACTTTGGTCATTGTTAAAAACAAGTTATATATTTAAGTTTTGTATCCACAATTTTAAATTTCACATCTTTAGTGAGTTTTCCTCGGCTAGCATGAAAAACCCCCACCACTATAGCAACAAGAAAAGGCCCCGACATCAGTAAACTGTTTATTACCGTCGACTGGGCGTTTATCCTGAGCTGCCTCTGTCGTTTTTCCTCCTCCAAGGAAAGCTCGATTTTGTCCAGTTGTCCCCGGATAACTTCCCGTTGGTGAAAATGTAAAGCTGGGTGTAGTGAGGCCATGGTATAGAGCAGCGCCAACTGCTCCAGAGCCCCTGCCGTTGCTTCGTCCCGGTTCTGCTCACACACAGAACCGTCCTGGCACGGTGGATAGAACGGGTGGAGGTGATGCTGAGGGTCCCTGAAAGGAGGCAGGGAGTAGTCATAGTTCCTATACGACAAGGCCAAGTCCACGCTGCTGAGTATCCGAGAGAGTATTCCAGCACATTCCCTCCTGTCAGAACCGAGCAGCGACAGGCAGACGATGAGTTTGGACCGAATCACCGGGTCGACCACGTCCGTTAAAACTCCCAGATCGTTCGGGTTGTTCGCCCTGCACTCAAAGTCCCGTAAAATGTGGTAATCTTTTCTAGCGAGGTCCTCCAGGTATGATCCAAGAAAGCGGAGCTCCAGGGGTTGGCACATATGCAGTAGCCCGCACATAAACTCGATCCGCTTGGCGGGGTTCAGATGGTGGCCGAACCACTCAAACACACTCTCTCTGTCCAGAAGCGATGCGTAGACGCGGGGTCTCGGCGGCTCCTGCAGCCTCTCGTACACCGAAGGAGAAGATGCCGCCCTGGGGATATGCTGCCTCTCGGATGGATCCAACGAATCGTCCTCCGCCGTCTCGTCGCCTCCTTTCTCGCCAGTTTTCATCGGTAGCTTCATTGTTATCATTATCAGCGATAAAGGAGAGTCTTCAGAGTGTAAACAAAATAACCATATGCATTATAGAGCAATATCACCGTTTAGTAACACTAACACGACTATGTATTTTCTGTTAGCTAATCATCAGACACTGCCACAGCACTCAGTCCTTTTTTTCCAAGGGTTGCCTTCTTCTTCGACTCATAATTTCCGGGAGGGTGCTTCAGTCTTCTCAGCGACTGCTGCCACCTATTGGATTTTGTCCAGACGACACCAATTAAAATTAGAAACACTACGGGAAGATTATAGCTACAAGAGTTTCTTGTGAAAGTATCCTTTTTAAACTTTTGCACATTTTTCACATTGCAAGTTCACAAACGTGATATTTTTTCCTACAAATAAAAAAAAGTCATATCTTTACTCGAATTATCCTAAATAAAACTGCTATGAATTATCTTCAAAGGTTAGATGTGATCAACTTGTTTGTAATTGGATCTAAAGAGAATCTACCTTTGAACATAGATTTCACACTAATCAGAGCAAGTGTAAAAAAGTAATTTAACAGTAAATTCATGTTACAATGCCAAGAAGAATAATTTCTTCTCAGTTTTGTGAAGCCCTTGGAGAGTATTTCATTACATATGTAAAATAATGACAAGAATGAAATGACAAACATAGACTGACTAGCTTTGAAAGTATTTCTGTGACAACTTCAAATTGGCTTCAGAAAAGGCAGGAATATAATTCGTCATCATATGCCGTGTTGGGAGTTTGATATTAGAAACCCAGGAGTTAATAAAATAAGATATATGATCTGAAGGGTTAAGCATCTTACAGAGCTCTGCTAAATACATCACATGGAACAGAAAAAGTTTAACACAGCTGCAGGTTCATCATGGTCATGGAAGCATTTTAATTGGATATGGGTGAGTGTCAGAATTGAATGAAAAGATGATTCATAAACTATTTTCTCAACACTTCTAGTTTTTATTTGCAAAGATTTAAGAAAGCATGTAGTTTGTGGTAACACAGTCTGAAAAAGTTCAATGGATGTGAATAGTTTAACAAGGGACTGTATGAAGTGATAATTATGCTATTATAAATAAGATGGAGTCAGACTGTAGCCAAGTTAAATGAATGAGAGGAACCTAGCCTTGTTTTGCTCATGGAAACTTACTCATGGATGTCATTTATTGTAGTTAACTGCCCTCTAGTGGAAACTTGTGTTAAGTAAAAGTAAAATCACGCCAAAAATAATAACGAACAGCGTCACCTTCTTAAAAATTGGCCTATGTCCCTACCCTTCCCCCCACTTCCTCCCCTCCAAAAAAGCAACTTTTTTTCTAAAAGTGATTTTTGAGAAAAAAAAATCACTTTTGGCATAAAATGACCAAAGACATTATTTTGGGGAGATGACAATATGTAACTTTTTGTACAGTAAACATGAAGAAACATGAACAATGTGAAGCACATTCAGTGTATTAGATATTAACTCCGTGGACAATTCTCACTCTCCTCTCAAAGCCGAGAGATTAGGAGCATTGGGTCTTGTTCATTTACGTCCCCAAATTGAATTGGAGGAAATACGGATTTTACCACTATTCTCCAATAGGGGGCAGTGACACACCAGGTCTCCTTCACAGTGCAGAATTTCGTCTTTCAAAGCTTTTCATTTATTTAGAAAGTATTTCACAGAACACACAACTTGCTTCTACATCCTGCCAAGTGTATGCTTCATGTTGACTTTTCAAACCCTCCTCACTGTTATTACAGACATAAGCAACATGCAAAATGTACATGAAGTGATCCAGACTTCTCAAAAAAAATATATGTAGTTGCATTTTATTCAAGCTGCAGTGTATAACTTTGATAAAAATATATGATTTCTCCATATTTGTTAAAGCTGTCACCATGTTGCGCCAGTTTGTTCTGAGACAGATAATCTGTGAAAACAATCAATCTCCCCCACCTGCTCCCTGAGTTATTATGGTAGCTAAAGTAATGCAACGTTCCGACCAAAACAACCAATCAGAACCAGTAGGACAATCAACCTCATTCATTCACTGCTAAATGTGTTAATGGTGGAAAAACAACTCATCAATACAGGAAAAATTTTTACCTGGTGTCATTAGTAGATATGTGAACTAGACTGAGCATTCACAACATGACGCGCAAGCTGCAGCATAGGGATGAGCAGCCACATGACATTGTGATTGACAGCACCAAAACTCTCCTGTCTCTGATTAGTTTCTAGATAGTATTGGGAGAAAGCAGAGGAAATAGATTTTTCACAGATTATCTCTCATGCCATAATGTCTCAATATAATGATAGTTTTACCATATATATATATATATATATATGTATATATATATATATATATATATATATATATATATATATATATATATATTATATATATATATATATATATATATATATATATACATATATATATATATATATATATATATATATATATATATATATATATATAATAAACGTTACACACTGCAGCTCTAATTTCGCTTATAAGAGGATGGGTCAGGAGGGACTACTGTCTGACTCATTTATTGTTAAGTGGTAAAAGGTACAGGGACATGTTAAATATGTCCCTGTACCTTTTACGTTGGTAATTTCTGTCCTTAATTCATGAAATATTAGTGAACTGGAGGCAAACAGTAGTCCATAGCTAAGCTAACTATGCTGAATGGTTGATAATGTCAGACAGTCTAACCACCTCATGGAGAAAAACTGGGTTATAAATTGACACTTTTACCTTTTTCTCTCTCTCTATCTATTTTTTGAAACCTAACTTTATTTTTTTTGAGCAGGATAGTAACTGCCACAGTCATTCTTGTCTTCCACTGTCTTCTGCTGCTGAACGCTGTCACCATCAAGGGCTCCAAGCAGGAACAAACCATTTCGCTTTGCTAAAAACAATATGAGAAAACACAATATAATTAATTTTTGTTATTGAGAGTCCCATTTATTTTAATTTCTATGAACAAATAAATAAATAAATAAATAAATAAATATGGAGGGCCCTCTCTTAGTCAGGGGCCCTTAAAATTTTCGTAACTTTTCTCCCCTATGCAGCGCCCAACTTTTCATTTTCACCAACGGGAAGTTATCCGGGGACAGCTGGACAAAATCAAGCTTTCCTTGGAGGAGGAAAAGCGACAGAGGCAGCTCAGGATAAACGCCCAGTCGACGGTAATAAACAGTTCACTGATATCGGGGCCTTTTCTTGTTGCTATAGTGGTGGGGGGTTTTCATGCTCGCCAAGGAAAACCCACTAAAGATGTGAAATTTAAAATTGTAAATGCAAAACTTAAATATACAACTTGTTTTTAAAAAGAACCCAAATCTAGCAGTTAATTAGCACGGTTCTGCATGATAAGAATTGTCCTGTTTATAAAAGATGTGTTCCATAGAAAGTACATCCTTAAATATCTTCATTTCATACATCTGCATATTAGGGTTGCCTGAAACCCTGGGTAGCTTCTGGTCACCATTAAATTTCCACTGATGTGAGGCCTGTCTGCAAGGATAACACATCCAGGAGGGAGTACCAGGCATTATTTTCCCCATTGACACTGCGACTCCTCAAGAGAGATTCCAAGGTGTTCCCAGGCAAATTCACCTGGAGATGGGTTCTTCCAATGAGTTCTGGAGTTTTTCTTGGATTTTTAGCCCAGAAGTTCTGGAAATGTCCTTGAAATTCCATCTACAAACCCCATAAACAGGATGGGTACAGGACGTTTTCCCAGTGCATAGTCCAAATGAATTATGTTCAACACACTGAAGCCAGAACACTTGGTTTGGTGATACCAGATGGCCTTGTAAAAACAACACTGGCACTCACCACATTGCCACTAAAAACACAATTGCAAGCCTTTTCTACATCCATAAAACATATGGAGCAGACAATCAGACTTCCATAATTTTGCAAAGGTAAAGACCTGTTACGGTGTTCCAAGACATGGGAAAAAGCCAGAGACTGTTCCTTCTGAATCTGATGGTCAGTAGTAACACAGAGCCCTGGATCATAAAAGTTGACCTTGGAAAAGAGGCCGAAAAACCTGGGAAGAAAAACAGGCATTGCTTATTGTTGCTACAGACAATCAGAGCAAAAGACAGACTCTCCTTTGCCTCAACACAAGGGATCTACTGTAGGATCATCTCTTGCAACATTCAGGTAGCAAAAGTGTACACTTTTTTAAATTTCTGCAACAGGTTGCTTTTTTGTAATCAGTAAGTGTGACATTCTCTATGATCCAGCATGTAGTGCTGATTCTTTTTCATCTCTTGCCATAGAGTTTATGAACCCTGTAATTTACTTCAGCCCCTGAGCAGCTGCAGAGAAAAGATTCTAAACCACACGACTGACACATGCCATCACACAACTCTTGCTAAGTCAGTTAACTCCTCACACATGATCCTGTCATCTCTATAGAGAAGCCCAGACTGACTATCTGCTGCTCATTTCTTATCCAGCTGATGACTGAAAAATCTTAACAACCTTTTCCATCTCTCCTCCACACTCCACATTGAGAACTACTCTGATTCTGTCATTTTCACACTGTGGTTTCTCCACATGTCTAATGTGAGCGTGCGCAGGTTTCCACATTGGATCCACACTGGTCTATGTTGTGTCACTTTGTGCGGTGCAGTCGGCCACAGTTTACAAAGGCGGCCCTGACACTCCCACCGCTCCCTCTGCCAACCAGAGAGAGGGCTGCCACTGGTGCGTCAGGACTCCTCTCCTTTCACCTTCTGCTTCCACAGTGGTATTCATCACTGACTTCCAGCAGCTGGAAGAGCGAAGGTAAGGTTCTGTGATTATGTTGGTGTATTACATTGTGGACTCCATGCAATGGATGTCTTTCCAATCAGGTTTTAGAAACATGTTTGAGCATGGTGGTGCTTCGATGAACTCCTCAAATGTGTCATTTTTGTCTTCTTTCGAATTAGACGTTTCTACGTTCAGAGTTTATGTTCGGCCATAGGATTCCAGCAACCATAACAATAGGACAAGCTAAATACACTGTGTACCAGAGTGCATGAAGCGCTGTGATTATGGGTCAGAGAAATTTTTGACATTTGGAGAAAAAAGCAACGATTCCTGTCTGTGTCTTTTGGCACTCAAAACATATCCTGGTAGTTAAGTCTGGTTCCTGAAATAACGTCTAATTACAGCGTGAACATGTACAGAAACGATGGAGAAGTTTCCAGGAATGCTTTCTAACATGGTCATTGGATAAGGAAGAGTCTGTTCAAATGCATATGTCTTCTCTCATCCTCATATGTGTACAGTTATCGGTCATTCTGTGGTTTTTGGGGATCCTCTTGAGACATCCACTTTGTCTTTGTAATGATACCTGTGCAAACTGTGGCAAACTGGGCAAGACAGTAGAAACACTGAGCTGAATGTTGGTTTCATTTTGGCAGGGAGCTGGACATTTGTCATATATATGTATATACGTTCAGGGCTTTGCAAAAGTATTCACACCCTACCCTTTGTTTTCTACAATTCATATTGCATCTGCAAACCTTCAATGTATTTTCCTATAATGTCATTTGCTAGACCAAAATATAATGAAATTGGAGGCAAGTTTTGTGTAGCATGGATTTCTATTCTCAAGGCTTGGCAGAGCCATTTTTCTATATAGCTACATTTGTAAGTCTTTGGTGTCTGTTTCTACCAGCTTTAGACAACTAGAGAGTAAATTGTCATTTGTAAAAGAGCTCAGGCTCAGCCAGTTTCGACAAGAAGCATGTGTTGGATTGGACTTCGACTGGACCGCTATAGCACATCAATATACTTTGCTCTAATCTGAGGATGAACTGATGAAAATTTGGGGCCAATATCGATATCAAATATTGATATTGCTGTGATAACCGATGTTTACTTATATATATTTGTCTACCCCTTCACTATCATAAAAAATGACCAATTAAACAGCCCAAATCCTTCCATGCATCACCATTATTGTCACATGACCAACCACCTACACTCTTCAAACACATACAAACAGCAATAAGAAGCATCAGCTACTAATAACAACAAATTTTTACTTATTGAACCAATACTGACATGTTAATGAATGACTAACACTGACTGATAACGATGTTAGTGCCTATTTATTGTGCATCCCTCATTTAAACCAGAGGTGTCCAATTTTTTTTCTGTGTGCCAAAATCAAAAGTGACAAAACTTTACAATTTTTTTGGGCTGCTCAATGACAAACTGAGCATGTAATGTTTTTATCAAAAAATTAAAGCTGTCAGATTGTTTTTATTGGAAAGGTATGTGTTACTAACTTTTAGAGCAATGTTTGCTGCAGTAAAATCAAGGCAGATTATTTTGAGCTCAATTGAAAAAAGAAAGAAACATTTGTAGTATTTTCTCAACAACAACAGTATGGTTTTGGGTTATGGTTTCTTTGAAGAAGATTGCTGTATTTAGCCAAGTTTAATACATAATTAGAAAACAAATACGGATGCAACAAAGTCTGCTTTTGAGTAAAAGCAGACTTTTATTCAAAAGTAATTTGTGATGCATCTATTTGTGGATCATAAAGAGATGCATTTATGAATTTAAAGATAATGCAAAATGTCTGGTTAATAAAGATAAATACTGTGTAGAAACCTCAGCCAGGCTTCAGAAAGAGCTTAGAGGGGCAATAGCTCGGGGCCCTGAGTTTTGGAGGTTGCCCAAAAAAAGCTTTTTTTTTTTTTGTGCACTTTGACCATATATTAACAGGCGTTTTAAATCAACCATCCAGCTGTCCGAACCTCCCCTAATGCAACATTGTGGAGTTTTTAGGAGTGAAAGATTTGTTTATTTACCACAATTTTATATTTTTTCGGGCACCATAACAGGTCATGGACCCTTGTTCTTCTAAATCCAGCCCTGGTTATTCCTACCATTTTTTACCCTAAGATGACTTGAATTTGCTGCAAAAAAAAGTTTGCCCAGATTAAAAATAAAACGAGAATGTGTGTGTATCAACCAACAGCAGTGGTGGGCCAAATTTTTGTCATTCTTGAGCTGGAGTTGTGTGTCTCACAAAGTCTATCCAGGGGGCACAAATGGCCCCCTAGACCCTACTTTGGAAACCCCTGATCTAAACCATTCTTGTTGCTCTGATTAGATCTGGGGTCTGCAATATTTACAATTTAAAGAGCCATTTTGCCTTCAGTCCAGCTAAATAAAACTTTTTAGAGCCATTAATGTTACATGATTTGATGACTTATAATTTTGCTATATATTTACAACAGGAAATGTGTTGACATCCTTAAAGGACAACCATTAAATTACAATTTTCTGGATTTCAAATAAACAATAGAGCAGACCTTTTACAAAAGGAAGATAAAAAGGATGTTGTGAACATTTTCAGAAATTCAAACGGTTTCTAACCAAATGACAACAAAAATACATCTAAAAACTTTAGTGTCAATTATTCCACGACAAAAAAAAAAAAATCTAAAACCTACTGTTGTTATTATGTTATCTAATATTTTAAAATATTAGATGATTCTTTTTTTTTTTTTAAAAAAAAAACCTTGTTACTTAGTGCCATTGTGGAAGGTGAAAAGAGTCGCTTGTGGCTCTAGAGCCACAGGTTGACCACTGGGCTTGATGTTTCAAGTTTCTTCACTCCATAGTGTTCTACCTCATCTAACAGAGTTTCTTACACCATTGCGATGTCTTATTTGTACCCCAAAGTTGGTGTGTGTGTGCAGTTCTCTTTCCTGTACATCCTCCTTTTTCTTGATTTGCAGTTGAAATTTTATGAAACCAACTTGAGTTTTTCAATAACTAGCACAGGTACATTTTAGCACTCCTTACACTCAAACAAGCCAGTAAATGTACGCAGCATTTCCAGAACAGCTAATTTTAGTCCAAGTTTCTTTTTTTTTTTCTTCTTTTTTTCCATGTAATGGTGGACAGCAACCCCAGCAGCATCTGCACATAAAGAATGCTGTGTGATCTGCAGAGCCGGCAGAGGCAGCTGATGTGGTCAGCGCGCTGCACTTCATGGTTTTCCAGATGTCGGGTTGGGTTTTGAAGGAATCCTGTTTCAAAAGCCACCTAGCCACACATATGCGCCCCTAATGAATAATGAAGGTCTGAAGCACCGTGCTAGAGTCAGAAAGGTGGATATTGGAGTGAGGTGTCTGTGTGTGGAGTTTTTGATGCTCTAAATAGAGATCAGTATACCATAAACAGTCTCAATGTTTCTCTAGTTTTTTTCCCCTTCTCTTTTCAGCACCAGTGTGTGAGAGGGAGCAGTTGCTGTAAAATAAGGATCTTATTCTAGAATAATGATCAAATTCTTACAGATATGACATTTTAAGCTGGCTACCACAGGCCTGAAGAGACCAAGTAAGAGGTTGCTGATCAGTTCATCAGGAGGTTTTGGCAGTTTGCTGGTCCACATGTATTATATATGTAGACTTAGGAGTGAAATCAAAAGAAAATAGTCTTTAATACCAAAGAAATTATTCAGACATCCATATTGTGGATCAATATGTTGTGGTTTGATGAAAACATGGCTGAGCTTTGTGGACAAAATCACCAGAACAACACTGAGGCAGTTGCAAGCCTTTAAAATTGTGACACTTTTGATAGGTCAGATTGACTCAAAAAATTATAACAGCAGCAGTGTGTGTGTGTGGGGGGGCAATTTAATTTTTAGTCATTGGGCAGTGCCCCTGGCTCAAAGGTAAACCTTACACTTTAAATGCACAACACTATCAGTTTAGACTTTGAGCAACTTACTAAAACTGTGTCATGTACCATTAAAACATGGTTGTGTGCAACTGTATCGATGGCAGCTCTTCTTCTCTTCAATGTTTGTTAGCTTCTCCTTCTACTTGTTGCTCCACTGCATAAGTTCAGAGTTACACTGGCTGATGACGTTGCTGTTATTCACTTGTCTGGTGTCTGATTTTCAAATATTTTATGTTTTGTTGAGGGTTTTTGTACATATTTTTTGGCAGTGCTGTGATCATGTCAAAGCAGCAACTTATATAAAAAAGTGTTTTAATGCTCCACTCCTCTACAGAAGGACAACGGAATATCGTCCTTATAAACATGTATTGACCTATCAAACAATAATTAACAGAGGATCGTATGGCAAGAATAAACAGTCATTGTTTTCAGATAAAAGATAAAATAATATTGTTAAAGTGCCATGAATTTGTTGAGACCACAGCTAACACTAAGAAGAAATATATTTTACAGACTCTAACAGTGAGGAACGTATCAGTTATTTATGTTTTTAATTAAATTTTATTTTATTTCTTCCATATTATTTTTATGTCAGTGTTAATGCCATGAGGCCTACTGACTCATAACACTTTCAATTTGACTCATTAGGTATTTATTTAAAAACCAGCTTTGTTCTGTGTAAGTTTTGTCCAGTAAAACCATAAATCTATAAATCATTAGACAGGTTAATATAAAAATATAATCAATGTTTCTGTCCCATATTTATATGGCTTCAAAGAATCTGGAACTTTTGCTTTTCCACTCAAAGTTCTGGTTTACTCAGTAAATGCCATGTGGGTGAAATTTTATGGACGATACTTTGATGTCCCGTTCTCTTAAGGCAGCACAGAGCTGCAACCCCAGAAGCTGACAGAAACACTGAAGAAAAGAATAGTTAAGATTATGTAGTTGCAGTTCTACCCATGTTTTAATGTTAGAGAGCAGTCTTTTTGCAAATAGTTCAAAGTTTTAACTAGCATTGTTGTACATCTTTTATCTGATCATTTTGAGTAATATTTAACAACTAGGAAATGTTATAAACATTTCCTAGTTGCCTAGAATATGTTTTCCACTCTGATTGGCAGCTGATAGGCCTGCCAATTTTAAATTGAATGTCCATTCATCGCATTTTTCTACATCCTGTAAAAATAATTTCTATTTCTGATAACTCCAGAAACAACCATAAAAATTAAAACATCAACAATAGTGATAGTAATATTATTAATAAAGTAATGTTCAGTGAAAAGCAGCCCACAAATTCTTTGATTTTTGCCCAAGGAATAGTGTCACATTTGATCCCACACATCTCAGAAACCATCATGGTTGAACCAGAGTTTTACTGAAAAACCAACTTCTGGAAGTTGAGCAGAGCTGTTTTCCACATAAATAAACACACTCACAGAATTCAGTCCAATCACACAATAGGTTTGCATTCAGAGAGGAGCAAAAAGAGGCACAAGAAGAGGTGGACGACACGAGTCTGAGAACAAAAGGAAGCAATTTTAGTTACATAACTGTGACCATGAGAACCAATTCCATCACCTCAACCATTTAAGTGTCTGCAAGAAATCAGAAAATCTGTAGGAATGTCCTCATAATCCGATACATTTGAAAAAGTTTTGCAAGGTAGAGCAAATATTGCCAAGTCACAATAAAAGATGGATATGCTGATAGACCCTTACTGAGAAACACTGAGCTCTAAAACTGAATGAAGTGTTTGCATGAACCAAGCTGTTGCATTTTTAAATTATTTTGTTTCCTCCCAGCATATTCTGTTAGTCAGTAAAATGTTACTTATATGTCACATTTAACAGGTAAAATCAGAAAGTTCTTCACAAAACTACAGGAAACGCTCATCAAAACATAAATAGATTTTTAACTTCTTTAGATAACGATCAATGGACTCGACACAACGTAAAAGCAGAGATAGAGAATGCCAGTTTTATTTCCTTACTAACAAATTATTTTGTTGGTTTTGTTTTTTTCAAGTGAAAAAGCTCGAAATCAAGCGCTTTCTATTGGATACATACTGTTTTAGATCCAATGTCCTTCATAAAAGAACAGCGTCAAACTGTTTGTTTTTTTTTCAGCTCGTAAAAAAAATCTCAGACGTGTCTTGACCCGATGTGAGTTTTTCTTTAGCAGCACATCGCAGGGCGGACAGGGAACAGGAATTACGGGGCTCCAACTCTCGTCAGCTGGCTGGCGTCGCGCTCCCTGGCAGCGCGCTGCAGCCTCGCGGCCTTGTTTGTGTTTGTGCCGTCCCTGTCCAGCGCGACGCCCGCACTGTTATTTTCTCTGGCTGGCGCTTTGCGGTCGGCGGAACCATGTGTGCTCTGAAGAAATGAACATGGAAAGAGCCGTGCAGTAAACGCTCTGCTGCGCTGTGTGCGCACCAGATGGAACAGGATGAAAAGTCACGGAAGCAGTTTTTTTTTTGTTTTAAAAAAAACGGGGGGACGGCAAGGAAGAAAAGACTGACCAGTTTACAAGGTAGTCTGGATGCTCAGGCCATATATTTTATAGAGTATGTGTTAACTCATGATTACAGCAGAGTTTGGTTATGAGGGCACTGATCTGTGTCCACAAACATGCAGTCAAATACACGAAGAGCCTCATTCAGCCTCTTCTGGAGCCTCTGCAGACACAGACTGCTAAAACCACATTTCTTCCTGTGCAGTTGCCATGGAAGACCAGCACAGGTGCCGCTGCAGGTGCACTGTTTGTCTGCAAGTGCAAAATGAAAACAGACATATTTCTAGCTTGTTGTATAATTTAAAAAAATGTGACAAGCATATCAAAGTCAGTTTTATATGACACTTTATGAATGTAATGCCTGGGAAGGCAAGAAGGCGTCTTTTCATGTTTATTCTTCTACTGGCTTCATCTCAAATCCTGTGAACAATAACCTACTTTGACGTCAGAGAGGGGAAAAAATAGAAAGGTTTAATAATTTATTTTTGTGATTTATGGGTATATTTTCAGTTTCATTATGCTTCTGTTGCATGCTCGCGAAGTGGCTCAGCTTGTTCTTTCTTACTCACTTATTCTATTAGCCCAGTCAAGAAACCCAACAACAGTCTCAGACAGAACCTGATTCATCCAAAGGATGAAGCACCTCAACACAAGCTCTGTGGAAAGGTACATTCAGTCCAGCTCTGACCTCCACACTGGACAACAAAAACATCAAGTCAACAGTTGGTGACTGTCAAAGACAAGGGAGATGGCGGTATTCACATCTGGAACAGACATCATAGGTGGTTTGGGAGAGAAGTCAATCAATCAATCAATCAATCAATCAATCAATCAATCAATCAATCAATCAATCAATCAATCAATCAATCAATCAATCAATACTACTTATATGGCACATTTCAGCAACAGTTCAAAGCCTTTTACATGTTAAAAACATGAGAACATCATAAACAGATCACACACTCACCAAATGTGAAACCAGTAACAGACATGACATTTTGTCAAGTGCCATTGTTAGAATCATTTATACACATCAAATATGGTCCATTTATTACAGTTCAAAAGCAACTCTGACCAGGTGGGTTTTAGTCTTGATTTAAAGGAACTCAGTGTTTCAACTGTATTTCAATTTTCTGGAAGCTTGTTCCAGATTTGTAGAGTGCAGAAGCTGAATGCTGCTTCTCCTTTTCTGTGAAAGGAACCATCAATATTAGCTATGAAAAACCAACACTAAACAACTGAGATTTCATCTTTCTAACTCCTCCTCTGCAGCCTTGACTCAACTCCCCAAGAAGGTTCTTCAGCGGTCCGCACCTTGGGACATGTGATCAAAATAACTTACATGGTATCATTTGGGGCACATTGGAATCATCAAGCAGCAACAACTCAAACTCTAAGCCAAATGAAAGGTACTGCCAGTGACTCATATGTCTGAATTGGACCTTAAAAGACCCTAATATCCCTAATAATGTGATTGTTCAGACTACAATTTGTAAGTCTGTTACTTTCAACCATGTTCAGGACTGAAGAACCCTTTTGGATGAGAGGCAAAACATCTTGCAAGGGAAATAATACAGCTGCCCTCACGCATTTAGGATTTAACAAAACAAAAAGTTGATGAACTTCAAAGTGCAGGTCAATTTGTGCTCTACCAAAGTGTTTGCTAAAATGCTTTTTTATCTGTATTTTTGCAACAGGTTGTGACTGAGCAGAAGACGAACTCCTCTCCACAGAAACATGTTTCTGTGGGCAGTATGGAGTGTGATGTTGCTTCTGGCAGCAGTAGAGGCTGTGGAGGATGAAGATGTCCGAGCTGGTACAGATGAAGTTGTTACATTGAACTTTTCAAGAAATAGACACACTGGACTACTAAAGTACTATGACATGAAGGAAGCTTTGAATTGACTCGGGAGGTTTTTTGCATGTATTTGTGTGTGTGCCCAGGGTGCAGCACAGCTGTAAATGACCTGGTGTACATTGTTGATGGTTCTTGGAGTGTCGGCCCGGATGACTTTGAAACCGCCAAGCTATGGCTCATCAACATCAGCAGCCAGTTTGACATCAGCCTTCATTATACACAGGTAACACTAAAAACACTTTTCACAGTGGTGTCTGGAATTCTGAGTGTCACATTCTTAACATCAACCAGTAGAGACCATAGAATTCGACAACCATGAAAATTTAGAAAGACAAATCCTGGTGAATGATGCTTCTTCCCAACTCCACGTGTTTCTGCTGTAGGTGGCTGTGGTCCAGTACAGTGACACACCCCGACTGGAAATCCCGCTGGGGATGCACCATAGTGGAGAACAGCTTATCCAGGCCATAAGCAACATCGACTACCTGGGAGGAAATACGCAGGTAAAACAGCATCTTTTACCTCAAAGTGTGTCCTGACTTATAACTCTGTCCAATCCCATTGGTATCCCTGGTAACACCGCTTTAAAATATACCAATCTTTTATTGTGGTCGAAGAATCTCATATTGAAAAAATTATTAAAATTAAACCTTTGATTTGAGATTATTGATGCAGTTTGGATAAAGGTAAACTTTCAATAAGTCATTCTCTAAAATGTGAAAAAACAAGAACACATGGTAAGGCAGCTGTTCAAGAATCTTCACACACTCCATGAAAATAGTTAATACAGTTTAAAGGAACTTGAACTGCAACAAATAAGGACATCTGAGGACTTCAGTTATGGAGATTTATGGTAAAAGAAAAAAACCCTTCAAAGCATGCACTAAATCCCCCCCTTCATTGTGAAGTCTCACTCTGGTTAGTCAATGTTTGGTTTGGTTCTAGCAAAGTTGAATGTGTCACCATTGGTATTGTGTTCCTCGTTATGTGGGCATGAATATGAATCTAGAGGGAGAATGTTGGAACATTTTGTATCCTAATGTGGCCAGCAGTTTCTCTGAAATTTCTTGGTGTATTTGTTCGCTGTGATTTGCTACATTGACTGGATGCTGCGCTATTCCCCCACGATTGATGAAAAAGCTTGGATCTCAAGGTTTGACCAAGAAACCAAATTCAAGATGCTGGGGTGAAATGTTGTTGTTGACATAAATCCACAGGCTAATCAAGGAGTGAAGTTTACTGTCAATCAAATCTTTTATGTGCAATTCCCAGCTGGATTGCACAAATGGTTCCAAAAACAAAAACAAACAAAAAAAAAAAAAAACCGGGGAGGAACCGCACAGGTTCTGCAAATGAAGATGAATCTGGGGAAGTTCAAACCCCGAGCATGGAGAAGGGGCTTTAGAGAACTGCAGCAAATTGTGCCCACTTGGGGATCATCAGGTCTACATAACAACCATTCAAAGCAATCAACTTGCCTCCCAAAATTTAGGAAGCAATTTGTCTCCAATCCTAACAATTGTGAACATGTGGCATTTGCTAAATTACTGCTCAATTACTTGAATTTAACTGAGCATTTCAGCAGACAAAGAGCTTTGGAACCACATTGGACAGCATGGAGTCTTCACCTATTTGAAATTCCACATAATTATTTTATTACTTATCAGAGTATTTTAAAGAGGCTGTAATTTGTTATAATATAGTTCCCTCATTAGTTCCCCCGTAGCCCTCACCCTTCCCCTTTAGTGAGGACGAGATGATGAAGCTCCTTCTTGGAGATGAAGTTACCAAGCTTTCAAGCTTCCGCCTCACAGAGCAGCCCTTCCAGGTGACTCGCCCCCTCAACTTCTTCAGACTAGCCAGTAGCAATTAGCAAACACCTACAGAGCTCATTACTTGAGGTACTTCTCAGAGCAATGCTGGTAAAAGCATTGCAGAAGTTTTAATAGAGGAGCCATGTTGTGATGACTTTCTGGAGGCAGAGTTTCTTAAAGAGACAAAGGCCCAATTTTAAGGCAAATGTCTTCTCATATGTATCATATTTGATATCTGTAGTATTTTTATAACTGAAGGTAACATAGTTATTTAATTTTGTGGTAAAATGACACTAGGTGTCTAGGATATACATAATACTGCCCCTTTAACAAAAACTTTTTTTTATTGTAAGTAAATACATTAATTGAATCCCACCCACTGCTGAGGACTTGACCAGAATAGAACAAAAACAGCAGGACAATTTAAATAAAGATTTCATGGCTTAGGCCATCAACAGAAAATTTGTCATCTTTGGGTGCTTCTGCAAAGTAATTATCCAAAACACTTAGCTAAATTAACACAAAACAGGCTGAGCAAAAATCTCCACCTTCTTTCATGGACTTTAGCAAACAGTCCTAAAGGATTTGAGGGATTGTACAAGGTGGGATAGTCAAAGACCCCTCTCTGTGTGCTGCAACAATATGAATTTGGTAGATTATGAATACCATGAGAGTCAATAATTATAGCACAAGTGAATTATAAAAAGAGCAACAATAACAAACAAAAAAACTCAACAATTATTTGCAAATGTGTAATGGAACAAATGCCCAAAATTTAGAGGCTGGGTTTGACACTGTGTTACTGCAATAAAGATTTTTTTCTGGACGCCCTCTTTAACAGTGGCAAAATGACAGCGAAGAAAAGAAACTTGACAATACAAAAATATATTGCCTTTTTGTATTGTCAACCAATGCCAGAAAATGTTGCTCATTTATTTTATCTGTTTCTTCTGTTGTACAAACAAATCACATTGTGTTGTAGCCACTTTGTTCCGGGAGAAACAAACATAAAAACACAAACTTTCCACTGAAGTAGACAACTTAAGATTTTGCTAAATAAAACAAAACCAACAAAGCCATGACAGGACATCAGATGGGATATTAAATCAAAGGGTTTGAAGCTGAAATCATTCACATGAAATGAGCTGAAGGAAGAAGAAACAAATGAAGATCAGTACAACAAATGAGCCCTACCAGGTCTCACAGACAGAAGGCAGCAAACACATTTTATCCTGACGTCAATGGGTGTGACAGTGAAAAATAGTACATGATCTTACTGTCCATCCATGCAGGGGTCAAAGGGTGACTGTTGCCTGTTTCTAGCGCTCACTGAGCGAGACGCAGGGTGCACACTGGGCAGTTTGGCATTCTCACTTACAACAATATAAAATCTGTCATCTTTACTACTTTTAAGTCCTAAATCTAAAGTTAAAGACCTGGGCTGGTTTTGGAAACAAATGTTCCATTCAGACAGGAGTTTGTGCTGCAGTGTCCCTAAGTAAACCAAAAAACAATCAGAAAAGTAAAAATGTTTTTTTTTTTTTACTTTAATAAACCTCCTATAAATGGATAAATATAATTTTGAGCTCAGTAAGTTGATATTGTTCTCGTCTGCTGACAGATTATTGAAACAGAAAATCAATAAACAAAACACACCCCTTGATTAAATTTGACATTGAACCACACATTTTTTGGAGTTTTATGTGACAAACCAACTCAAGGTGGTACGTAAGTTTTTACAATGTTTGAGATTTAAACATCTTACAGTAAGGTGTGTATTTGTATATAGTCTATATTCTACAACAGACAGATAATTACTTTGAATAATGATTTGGGAATACTGTACTGTTTGATAACTAGGATCAATTTGAAATTATTTTTCTGCGATGTACCTTCTAATGTGAATTGGCACTATATAAATAAACTGAGCTGCATTTAAGCTGAATGTAAATTGCACACAGATGGAGCCAGACCACTAATGAAATGACTTTTTGAGGATAATGGCACTATTCTTTTAATGTATGGGTATCAGAATTAAACGCATCCCACACATTTAATATTTTTATACACAAAAACTGAAAACCACAAATGATCTCAATGCCATATCAACTTTATGCACCATTTTTTTCTTATTGTATTACATAAAATGTTAGTATTTTAGTAATATAAACTGGTTGTACAGTAAAGTTGTAATGAAAAAGTTCAGGTGGAACTGGATTGTAAACATATTTCTGATCTTTTTTTGTTTTTGCATTTTATTGGTAATCTAAGTTGCTTTAACAGTATTTTCTGATTGTTTCTGCAGACTGGCAGGGCCATCAAGTTTGCAGTGGATCATGTGTTCTCTGCCTCCCAGAGGGTCAACCAGGTCAAGAACCGTATAGCTGTAGTTGTCACAGATGGAAAATCTCAGGATGATGTGGTAAATGCAGTTCTACCTCATTTTATGGACGTATTAAATGACTTGGAGAATTATCTTCATCGTTTTTACATTTTCTCCCTCAGGTGGATGCCAGCACGGAGGCTCGAGCTCAGGGTATTACAGTGTTTGCAGTGGGAGTCGGCAGTGAGATCACCACCTCAGAACTGATTTCCATTGCCAATAACCCATCATCTACATATGTCCTGTACGCCCAAGATTACACCAACATCGACCGGATCCGAGACTCAATGGAGCAGAAACTATGTGAAGGTCAGCAAATTAAGTTATTTGAAGTGCATTGCTTTATTAGTAGTATGTTATTGATCTTTTGGATATTTCAGATGTGTAACAGTTAAGGGCATTTTTTTCAAGCAGCATCAAAATTTCAGTGTACTCTGTGTGTTACTTTCTTTAATATTTTTCCTCTGTTAAAGGAACACTCTCTTGTCAAGATGACAATCCAGAATTTAAAAAAAAATGTAATACCCATTTCAGGGCAGTAGGTGGCAATAATGTTAAAATATAACTGTCAAACATCTATTAAATATAAAATTAAATATAAAAAAATAATTAGAAGCCAAATTTAACTTGTTTAGTATTCAATATCATTTAGCAACAAATGTTGCTCAATGTCTAATGCCAACAAGATGAGGAAACTTTGCACAAGGCCAGGTAAAGAATACTTCTTATTTCAATTACGAGAACAAAGCTTTACAACAGTAAAGTCAAAATACTATGCTTACAATAATATTTTGTCCAAGATATTATTTATTCAATTTGTCTATTTAGTTCTAAATTAAACCAAACTGTGGTGAACAGCCAGACCCTTCAGTGAAATGTTAAGAAAGCAAATTTGACAAGTTTAAGTTGCATGTTTTTATTCTACTCTCGGCAACAACTAAGTTATTATTGTAGAAATGATGAGAACTCTACTCTTGTCATGCCAACTAGCTAGCACATACCAGCTTGCCATTCAAAAAGACAACATGCTTGTGGATGTAACTATTTCTATTTTTTCCACTTATGAATAACCTGTCTCTTCAGAATCGGTTTGTCCCACAAGGATCCCAGTGGCGTCTCGTGATGAGAAGGGCTTTGAGCTGATGTTGGGCATGAACATTCATAAGAAGGCCAAGAAGATTTCTGGCTCCCTTGCTTCAGAGGCAGCCTACGCTCTCACTTCCTCCACAGACATTACAGAGAATACCAGGTATCAAGTCGTCTAAATCACCTTTTTATTTAATTAATTATGTAACAGTTTCATTATCTTTAACCCATTTCTCCATAGAGAAATTTTCCCGGAAGGTCTTCCGCCTTCGTACGTATTTGTGGCCACTCTACGTCTGAAGGGGAACTCTAGCCAGTCGATCTTTGACCTTTGGCGGGTTTTGTCCAAGAATAAGGAAATCCAGGCTGCGGTGACACTCAACGGAAAAGATCAGTCTGTCATCTTCACCACCACCAGTGTGACAGAAGCAGAGCAAAAAGCCATCTTTAAAAAAGGCTTCAAGGTATGTGAAAAGAGTGTATTACATGAGCACTTTGCATTAAGTCAGGAAGAATGGATGGATATGAATGTTATTATGAAAACAGTAATCTGTATTTAAATAACTTGGTTGTAGATTCTCCAGATGTTGCAGAGACCATAAATTGTTTGAACAAACAGAGTGATAGTCTGAGCAGATGGTTCTTATGGAGATGTTCACAATTAATTTTTTCCAAGTTAACGTCATGTCTTTAAAGACTGAAATAAATATTTTCTAATGAAATCCACAACATCTAGTTCACTTCTTACTCTCCATTGCTAAATGTTATGATTCCAACCATTCACTGTTGTCCTCAGGCCTAAATGAACCTTTGATAATGAGCTTTTGAGCTTTTATTATTTGTTAACAATAATATTTTAATCATTTAATATTTATTTAACCAGACGACAATCAAGAATTAATAATCTAAACAATTATTTATGTTATTTTGAACATTGTTCAAACGCAATATTTGTCCTTTTCAGAGCCAGATTCACCAGGATGTGGGCCCCTGAACAGGGGCCAGTTTTGGTGCTCTATTCTCTAAGAAAAATATATTTTACTAATGCAAATTACAAAACATTAGTTGGTATTGCTGTACATAAGGTATGAAGTGATGGATGATAATTTGAATTCTTCTCCAAGCCAATAACTCCATATTGTTCCCAAAGAAACTGACTATAACTTCATCACTTCCAAGTACTTGAACATTGCTTATATTCACAAAATATTAATATAATCATTTTGAGTCTTACATAAAGTACATTGTTTAGAAAACATATATTCATTTAAAAAAAATCAGTTTTTATCTTCAAGTACTAAAAATACATCCAAATTGTACCATTCTTGCTGGATCCTGATCGATTTTATTGCAAAAATCCAATGATTGTCTTTCTGACTTCCAACATTTTTTAAAGAGAAAATGTATGAGCAAGTCTAATAAGGAGGTCTACGAGCTGCCTGCACAACATCAGATGTTCGAAATCTTCAGAAAAATCACTTCCAGCTGTGCTCAATTTGTTTGGGGAGTTAAACACCATCCCTTGGACAAAACCTTGGAAGTTTTATCAGCTCCAAAACATTTTAAGCTCCTGAGAGGGGAGAGAAACACCACGCACTATACAGCCAAAAAATTTTGTTTGTTTTCCCTCACACATACAAACATAAGTGACATCCCATTATTGATACCTCTTCTCATCGCAGCTGTAACAGCTCCCACCTTTCCGGTGAGGTTTTCCACAAAGTTTTTACAGGTGTGTCGACAGGAAGTTTTGGGAATTCTTCCAGAAACAGTAAGACACTGATGTTGGTCAGAAAGACCTGGTGGCTTGCAGTCTCTACTCTAATTTACTCCAAAGGTGGTGTATCTTGTTGATGACAGAAACTGATGAAAGTCTGTTGGTGTGTTGAAACATTACAGTGGTAGTGCCCAAAGTTGGTCCTGGGAGAGAACTTAGTTCTTTCCCTGGTTTAGCACACCTGGATCCAGTGATGGCTCATTAGAAGACCAAAGAAGATCATTGACATGCTGAAAAGGTTACACAGTTGCTGTGATTAATATCTGGTAGCCTGGGTGGATTTTGGCCCTCCTTCGAGGCGAAGCTCCTCCACCGAGCTGCAATTTCCAAGCTCCTATACTCAGCTTCTTCAGACTAGCTAACAGCAATTAGCAAACACCTGATGGAACTGCACGTCTGCTGAGTTCACTATAGGAGCTAGATAGAGTGATGCTAATAAAAACATTGCTATTGGGTTAATGGAGGAGCCATGTTGTGATGACTTGCTGTATACAGGAGTTTCTTAAAGCAACAGAGGTCCAATTTCAGAGCGTTAGATTACACAGTCGAATTTCTTTCAAGTCATGTTTAATATATATGGCATTTCTGTAACTGAAGGTATATATACACTTGATTGTCCTATAGAATTACACTGTGTGACTGGAAAACACAAAATACTGCCCCTTTAAATCTCAAGACGTAGAACAAGAGACAAATTCACAAAGTACTAAAGGTGTTTGTCTAAAACGGCGGTGCAGAAGCTAATGTTCTGCTCTGCTGTCCAAAAAAACATGTTTTGTCAGAAAGCGGTTTTTACAAAGTTCAATCTTCCTTCCTTGTACCTGCTGTAAACACCTCACTGCTGCAACTTCCAGAGAGGTAAAAATAGCAGTTATTTACACATGGTGCGTTGTTATTTTCAATCCTCCGTTGAACCAGTCAAGATGGGATGTGACAGCAGCCGGGAAGATGCTTAAAGAAAATGTTTCGTCTTCTGGACCACTTCCGCAGTGGAAAGACGTCTGCGGCTGTGCAGCAGTTGGAGTGTGACTGTGTTTGTGAAAGGCCTACTGGAGGTTGATTTTTCCAACCCAACACTCCTACACCTCAGAGTGAGGTGAGGGACAGGGTGGCACTCCTACGCTGTTTATATTTGCTCATGTTGGATCTAATTTTGTTTTTGTGAGACACAATGGGGAAGTCTGTCATTAGTCACTGTGGAAATGGTGGCTTCCAATCCAAGAGAAACAACAGAGACTGTGTTTCTTCCTTCCTCTCTGTGTTTTAAAAATGTTTTGTGATGGAAAAAGGAAGAACTTTTTCGCTCCTAATGGCTCACTATTTGCGGATCATTTTGGGAATACATGTTTATGGATTTGTGAGCAAAATTACATGAGATGAAACCCATGTGCGCACATGTAAGACAGCCAACAGACGGACAGCCAACGGAAGGCTGAGTGAAAGAAAAATGAACACAAACCAAAGTGTTTCCACATTTGACTTTGTTAATGAGCAGATGGTCGCAGAAAGCTGTGTTTCAGCTGCTTGGTTTATACACCTTTAATGTGCCATTACGGATAATCTTGAAATAATGGCGGCATTGGTCTGACTCCTATTCTTTCACAGACGCTGTATGATGGGAAATGGCATCAGCTGAAGATTCTGGTGAGCCCTCAGCATGTCATCAGTTTCCTTGACGACGAACTGATCCAAGAGATCACGCTGCATCCTGTGGAGCCCATTTACATCAACGGAAAGACGCAGATTGCTAAGAAGCGGGGATCACAGGTCTCTGTGCAGGTATGTGACAAATTCTTATTAACGTTAAATCCTAGTGAACGTGGGCCCTTCCTGTTGGCCCTCTGCTGGACTTTGTGTGGACCCCAACTGTTTCAAATTTGTATCAAAAGTGATTTTACCCATCCACCCTAGCTTCTTCAAGAAGACAGAGAGTTGTAAACAGGGTCAAAATATTTCTGACATCATTTTCTTATTTTCAGTATTCCTCATTTTACAATCAAACTTTTATAGTAAGTAGAACATTTGACAAAATATTTTTACTGAAAATAAACTTGTTTTTAGAGGAAAAAAAAATTCTCAAACTTGGCAGTTTGAAAGAAATGACCCAAATTCTATTTGGGTCACTTCCTTGTTATTAATACAGTGCTAAATCCTTCATACGTTTTGGATTTCCAATAAAAAAACAACACAATTTTCTACCAATAAAACTTTTGACTGATTTTGGCCCACTTGACAAAAAGTTCACAGAGACTTTATGAGCTGTTGTATTTATGATTTGGGTTTTGTGTGGTTTTCATTCCCGTTTTATTTATTGTTTTTGGTTGTTGTGTTGCATCCTGAATATTTAGTTCCTGTGTTAAGTTTTCTTTAAAATGTTTAAGTTTGTTGGTGTCTGAGAGGCTGGTCTTACAGTATTGCAAAATTATCAATATTTTACTTGAAAATGATCTCAAAACAACAATGCTATTGTTTATTTCTCGGACTATTTAATGTCCTGCAACATCTGTTATTGTGACAGGCCTAAGCATGTATCATTTTTATTTGTCTTTTCTATTAAGCAGTACTTTGAGTTTGTCTGTCCAGTCAATTGGCTCGGTCTGGTTTTGTCTGAGTGTTTCTCCTGCTCTGCTGTTCCAGGTGGAGATCCAGAAGTTGCGTCTGTACTGTGATCCTGACCAGAGCGAGAGAGAAACTGCTTGTGAAATCTACTCTGTGGTGAGCTGCTTGCCATTTTCATCCCTCAAATATCTGAAAGTTGCCTACAGGAAGTTTGAATATATAAAATGTGTGTGCTTTTCTCTTTTTCTTTTATCCTCAGGATGATGAGAGGGTAAGACAGATTTTTTTTTCCTTTCTTCATGAATTTTAATTGGGCTTTTCTTCATAACTAAGCACCACTAAGACTTGGATGTCGCTACAGTGACATCACTTATTACCTCATTGCCAACAAACCAATAAGTGTTATTGGTTTGTTGACTTCTGTTCTGAAGCCTCAAATTTCCATTTTGGTCATTTAAGTCTTGGTTTCTGCATATATTATTTGGAAAAATATGAGGTAGAGTAAAGAACAAATTTTCTGTTTGACCCAATATATTCATATAAATGTATTACAGGACTGCTTTTAATAGAATCACATAACAGAAGTAGACTGTGCTTAACTTCTCGAACAGCTTTGCAGGTCAGGGCTGATGTTTATGTAATCAAAGGAGACTTAGCAGCACAAAACTGGAGTGACGTACGTCTTGCTGGAGGCATTGATACTTTTTAAATGAATACTAAGAAGGCTTTATGATAAAATTTGTCCATTGCATAAATCACAAGGAAAAGTGAGAGCAAGTAAAAATGAAAATCTACTATGTTTCTGTGCATCACAGTTGCTGTGGATACTTTCTGTTACAACCACAAATAGTCAATTGTGTTTTTGTGGTCAGAACATTAGAATTCAGTAATTTGAACAGGTAAAAAAGGTCAAAGAGAGGTCAAAGTAAAAATCTATTTTTTGAAGTTCTCATCGCGTTATAATGTCATCCTGTCACATAAAACATACCTGGTCTCGTCTCTCATGCATGTTTGAGAAACCATCCAGCCATGCTAAACCCCTTGGTTTAGCTCTGTTTTTGAGACGAAGCTGCTCCTCTGAGCTGCAGTTTCCAAGCTGCAGTATTTATTTAGTACTTAATTTCAGAAAATGAGAACGGGTCAAAAAAAAAAAAAAAAGATGCAGTGCTTTTGGACGCCAAATAATGCAAAGACAATAAGGTCATATTTATTTAGAAACAACAATAATAATGTTTGAACTCAGGAAGAGATCAAAAATCAATATTTTCTGAACTAAATGGCACAATTGTTACATTGATGTATAGACAAAAAGAACACAAAGAAAGTCAACTGTTAAAAAAATTAATAAAGTCTTGTCCTGTTTGTGTGCAGCAGGATCTTTATCATTTCCAAAGCTCTATAACATTTCTATAACTTAAGGTAACATATATGCTTAATTGTGTCATAAAATGACATTATGTGAGTGGAATACAGATAATGCTGCCCCTTCAAATATCAAATTGCAAATCAAGAGTCAAATTCACAAAGTAAAAAAAACAGAAAAAAAGTTACTGAAAATAAGTAGAAGATACTTATTGTTATATAAATTTGATATTTATATATTAAGTATTTATATCTTAAATATAAATTAAACAATTATATTTTATATTATATATAGAATATTTGTATTTTAAAATTTAATTAAATTTAATATAATTAGACAAAACAAAAAGGAGAATTATCACAATCATTTGGAGCAGGAAAAAAAAACATAGCCAGAAACCATGGGAAGATAATCAATAGTTTAATTTAAACTTTTTCCAATTCTTCTGATGATGCTTTATGTACAGCAAAGTGAAGGTATAAGATTTTTCTACACCTTGTGTTCTTGTCATTAGCAGGAATGTTTATCTATTTCTGTGCTAGTTTTGTGGGGTTTTTTTTCTTTTTTGACTTGCATATAAAACAGTTTAAACAAATGAACAAAAAATAAAATGAATCCTACTATAATTGTGGGAAAAGGTGAGTGTGCTGCCTTTAAATCTAGGATTATCACTCTACAGAACACCATTGAAAGTGTAAAGACCAAAATGCGTATTTACACATGCAAAATATGATGATTGAAAACTTCCATCAAATTTCTAACAAAGACATTTGTCTGAACGTTTCCTCCAGTGTCCGCTGAATCGAACAGCCACCGTGGAGCAAGAAGAAGAAGACTGCAACTGTGCCCTCGGCCCACCGGGGCAGCGTGGCCCACCGGGACGCATGGTAATACGCAAACAAATACAGAGGCGCTTGATGAATGACCCCACATTTACCCTTCTAACGAAATCAAATGGGTGTGTGCGTGTGTACAGGCTGTATAAACAAAGAAATCAGGCTCTGACAGTGCTGTTTCTTTTCCACATTTTTGATTAAACAATTATAGTCTCCCCACATCTTATAGCATATATGGTGAATACTAATTTCCTGTTGAGTGCTGTATGAAAACGGGCAGAAAAAACAACCCCAAACCCCCCCTCAGCACGAAAACCAGGAAATGGGGAAATGTACAATGGCTGTTGATGTGGCTTTAGTGCATAATGCAACAAAAATAAAACTAAACATATCAAGGCGATCTTTTGTTTTCCACTAATGATCTGTGATGAGGTTCGGTTGTAATGAGTCTCTTCTGATGATTCTTTGTTCATTCAGTGAAAATGAGAGTGGCCCAAGCAGATGCCTCACACTTATATGTATGTACCTTTTTCAAACTAACACCAAGAAAAAGGCGGTTAAGTTTTCTCAGTTTTTATTTTCACTGTTTAATGCATAAATCAAAAAATAATGACATGCTATGAAAGCCTGTCTGATTTTGATCTGGCAATGACAGATTGTGCTATAACATCTATATTTAACTATATTGATAAATATGTATTTTCCATTATAGGGTTTCTTTACTGAACACATGATTGATTGCTTTAGCATGAAAACACCAAGAAAGAAAATCATGTAATACTAATTATAGAGAAGAATATTTACCCCAAGCTTAATGTCAATGAATTCACATAAAATGTTGTTAGACCAACATACTATACAACAACAGCAAATAACTGACTGACAGGCAAATGATAGGTGCCTAAAGGCAAGCTGATAGCATAGCTGACAAAATGAATCTTTGGTCGATGAGTATTTCTGCCAATCACGTGATATTTTTTAATGCTACAGGGTTTCAGAGGTGAAAAAGGGAGGGAAGGACCACCAGGACCTGATGGTAAGCCTGTAAGTGCTGATCACTTTCGTCACAATTGTTTTCCTCAGGTTCCTCCCTCCATTCTGCAGGACACATATCGAATGAATGTGATGAAAATTCTATCAACTTGTTTTTGTTCTAAGGGTAAAGAAGGTAAACCTGGTGATGTCGGCCCTCCTGGATTTCCAGGGACAAAAGTAATGCTATTCTACTTTATGTTTATGAGTTAACATACTAATCTGTATCTAAATTTGCTATAAGTCATAGCTAATAAAATAATCAAAAATGAATGTATATTGCCCTGATCAATGTATGTTGATGTAATCTGTTGACTTTAATTACAAAGATTAGTACAGGTTCAGTGACATTCCAAATTGTGATGTGTCTTCATAGGACTGATGCTGAAGAAATGTTTGGTTGCTTCACTGTTACCATAAAATCCTCATCATTATTGTAAATTACTGAACAAGTTACAGTAATTATCCAAAATTGTTCCCACGTTAGCAAAACAATAGCAATGATAAAGGTGTGCTAAACATATAAGTTTTAAACCACTGCTTGTCATCAGCTAACTAAGGTGTTATGCTAAAGCTAGCTTGTTGCAAGTGTATCTTAGCAAACAAACTAATTTAGCCAGGATAAGATTAATGAATTTATGTTCACAGGAGTGAAAGATCCTCAACTAACTTAGCAGCTCCAACATGAAGGTCTCATGTGTGTATTATTAGAAAAATAACAGACATTATGCTAATTCATAAATTAGCATATTGATTGTTAATCCCTATTCTCTCGTTTTGTCTTTGCTTATGGAAACTGAACTCTATATTGACTGAACTCTTAAAACAGCTGCTTTCTTTCCCAAATTGAAATGTTTTTATTATTAGAATACCAAAAAAAATGTGGAATGAAAACGTCCCATTTTGGCTGAGTTTGTAAACGCCGTAACTTTGACCCTTTTATACTGTTTGGCATAAGTCTATTTCTTTTGCGCTTAAAACTGTTGTTGCACCATCAAAAACACATAGAAAAACATAATAATCGAAACATTTCTGGAAAAAGCTGCCAAAGTATATTTCTTAACTCGTCTACAGTCAAAAAGCTCTAAAGTGAAACAGGGGCCTACTTATGATTTTTAAAATACTGTACAATGTTGAATAATAAACCATCTGACAACAGAAGTACCTTTTTGTTGGATAGCTAGTCATATTCTGATGAACCAAATTCTTTACTGATGCTGTATTCTGATTTTTTTAATCATATTTGTTGCCGTGCAAATTTGACAAAAAACCTGAGTTAAAGCAAAAATTAACATTTTATGAATATATTTTGCATATTAAGAGGACATATTTGGTAAACCAAACTTCTTGATCAGGCAAACTGACTTGTGGTGTCTTGGCTTACATTTGAAAAAGTTGTATTTGTCTATGCATACATATGTATGTGCATACAAACATACACCACCACTAGTGTGGCACCTGTCTGACTGAAGTTTCTGGTCTGAATGATTGTCCGTCTAATGGGCAGGGTGAAAAAGGCCCCCAAGGACTAAGAGGAGAGCCTGGTGTTAAAGGTAACAAGGTAAGTACATGACACTGATTTTTTTTCTTGTTGTTGAATCTGTTGTGAAACAGTGCTTTGTTTCACTTTGTGCCCAGGGAGACCAAGGGGAACCAGGTCTAATTGGAGGACCTGGACCAAAAGGACCACAGGTGAGACTGGAAGAGTGAGGAAAATGTTTTATAGAATGTCTTTCTGCTTTTGTAACACTTTTAAAGCAAGCTGAACTTTTCTTGGTCTTGTCTTTATTTCTGCCTTTAATGATTTTTGCCTTTCAAAAAGTTACTAAACATACCTAGGTATTGTAGTTACGTTTTCACTGTTTACCCTTATAACTGTATTAATTCAAATTTAAAGATTTATTTTCTGACCAAAGCAAAGGACGCCTCTGTTTCACCACCAAGGACTTTGATAAGCTTCTCCAGAAAACCGAAGTGATAGAAGCAAAGATTCACAGACTTGAGGTTAATGTTGAGGTCAAGGCAGGATTGGAAATGAGACAACCCTACAGATGATTCGAAATAATGAAAGGACTGACAGACAATGACTCGGCACCATGACAACCCATCCTTTAGGTCTGAGGCAACCTTTACAGAACGAACCCTGCACTTAGGCTAAACAGCATGGCCACATCAGAGTCCAGATGTCCCCTCTTTGACCTCGGAACCGAGAACAAAACAAACAACAGGAGTTATCAAGGTGGATGTCCACTGAAAAACAGGTTTGCTGCAATTTAGCAGGAATTCAGCAGGGAAACCTCAACTTCAAACATCAACAAGAGGTTTGAGAATCCAGACAGGTTCCTCCTAAAATGAACCAGAAACCAGAAAATAATGGAATCGTAGATGTGAAGCAAAGAGGATAAAACGCTCTGCTTTCCCTATGACATTATGTTTGATATGTTAAGAATAGTGCCATCAATTATTAATGATCAGCCAACAATTGTGATATCGCCAAACAAAAATGTGAAATTCTGAAATCACCTGCTGAACACATCGGAAATCTCAAGTTGTTCTGCTACCTCAGTCAACTCTGTTGGCAAACCCAGAATGTTCTGGCAGCACCATCAACTCTTCACACTGGACGGATCCTGTCTGAGTAAATGTGGGTGGAAATTATTCACAACAAACAATTTCTGTGTTGTGAATCAGAAAAACTGCTCTGCCAAAAGCAAAACACACATCTAACACCAGCACATGTTTACTTTAGTCGATTGCTGCAGCGTTGTCTTCACAGGTCAATCAATCCTCTGAGTTATGTTCAGAGTTGCCTTTGATCAATAACAAATGTTCATTAGCATATTTCATGTCAATGATTTTGATGATAGCATTTGAGGACGTATGCTGATTTCTGCTTTAAAAACATTGTAGCTCATGTTCTAAAAGTTGCTGATTATTATGTATTAATATTACTAAAAGAAACAAAATTGACAGCATTTCAAAACTGTAAAACTTCACTAATTGGAAGATACATTTCATACAGATACTTCACCATAAAAGTCTGTTGGTGTCTGTATTTATTTATTTTTCTTCCTTTTGTCCAGGGACTTCCTGGAGAGAGAGGTGAACGAGGACCTGTAGGAGAAACTGGTCTTAAGGTGAGATTGAATGATTATTAAAAAAATGGAAGCTAAACTAAACTAAATTGCATTTTATGCAAAAAAAGAAGCAGTTTTAACTGGTAAGACTAAACTAATCTGACAAAGAAGCTGAACTGAAGCAGAAGCACTTTTAAGACACAAATGTACATAAATATTAAACTAATTTCAGTAAATGTGTTTAAGTAATGCAGTAGAAGAACACTGAAGAGGCAAAAACCCGATGTTAAAATTAACAAAAATAAAATAAATACTTCATTAAATCAATAGTTGTAACAATGTACCATGAAATAAATAAAAGACTAATTAAATGTCTTAAAATATATTTATTATGACATTTATTTATTAAAGGTCATTCAATCAAACTTAAAATTGTCAATGTAGATACTTAATTAGACGTGTGTTTAATTATTTCATGGTTCTCTTTTCTGTTTTTGCAGCATCAGCATGAAACAATTGCCTGTGTCAAACTCATCAAAGTTCTTGGGCGGGGCTTATACAGATCTGTTGAGCTCTACTATCTTGTAACGGACGACTTTCATAAACTTACAATTAGGAAACAACATAAAAGTAATTCAGACTCTTGATAAAGTCATGGGGAATCTTATGAAAATCTTACATAGTGCTGACAAATAATGTCAACACTATGCTCTAAAAAAAAATCAGGCCAAGTGGATTTCGTCAGGGATTTCGTCTATCTCTTGACTTTAGTGCCTGAAGTCAAGAGATAGAATTATTGTACGGTGATACTGCAGAAAAAAAGAACCATAAAATATGTCAATACATATTTCATTAATTATCTACATCTGTTATTACATTTTTGTATTTTAATCAGTTAATGGCACATTTAATAATTTAATTGCCTATTAAATAAATCATTTAAACATTTGATTAAATATATTTATTTGATGGTACATTTCATCATTAATTTATTGATGTATTGTTTTCAATTTTGTCTCTTTTAGCCCTCCATATGTCTAGCCTAGTTTCACAGAACTGGATGTATCTAACAGCGTTTTTGTTCTTCACCCAGGGGGAATCAGGACCACCAGGCATGAACGGAGCAGCAGGGCGAACAGGACAGAAGGTCAGTATAGAAAAGTTTGTCAAGATTGGACACAATATAGAGAGCACCATGTTTACTCTAGTGACTTGGATTATTTTGGCTTGCAATTCTTTTCACAAGACAACTCCAATTTAGTCAGACAATTAAATACCATACGTTACCTATTAAAAAAATAATAATTCAGAAGAAGTGTGAGATGCACAGATAAAACCTTAACAGATATGTGAATGTAGAGACACACTGCATGTTATAGTTTACAATTTTGTGCATGCGAAGAGGATTCTCAATGTTTATTTTGTAATTATTAATGAGTGATTGAACACAGCAGAGGTTGATTAGCTAACACATCTCAGTTGCATTTGTCATAATCAAGCTAGCATAAATGACCTATTTCCCTCTCCCTCGCTTTTTTTTTTCCCAATAAGAAAATTTTTTTTCCTGACCTTTTTCCTGACACTCTTGGACCTTGTTGTCTAGTTGCCATAATAACTACAAATAGTAGCAATGAACTGCTTCTCTCTTTCTTTTATATCACATGTACATTTAAGATTTAGAACTCCACGTCGCTAGCTGTCGTTGACAAGCAGATTTCTTAACCTCCATCAGGGAGCTGGAAGACGGGATCTTGCACAAGTTATGTCACGTTGTAACGCATCTCTACATCTTTAAACATTGTTTTGACAATTATGTAATTCGACCCAAAATTAGAACTCCTGCAAAAATAGTTTATCCTGCTAATTATCATATTTTTGTACTCTGGGATCTGGGGAAAATGAAATTTACCATTATCAGTAGCTAAACTCTTACAAGTTAACAATATTATTTTGTTAAAAAAAAACAAACAAACAAAAAAAAAAACAATAGAAGAACAGAACAACAGTGTCATCGTAAAAAAAAAAAAAAAAAAAAAATCGAGCTTGTCCCTTATTAATACCACATGATCAGAGTGAGACTGAACTATAGGTTACTTGAGAAGTCCTCCTGTGGTAACTTCACCCGAGCTAAATGAGAGAGCACAAGCACACATCTGCAAGCATGTGAGCACGCCCACCAAAAAACAAGCGTGTGATGCTATTTACAGTCCTCTCTGAACTCAACTTTCACTTAGTAATTTTAGATTCCTCCTGTTATCATGACAAACTATTTTCCCCAAGAATCTGGAAGTGTTCTGCTCCAGCAGCTGCGTTGATCTGTGTGTGAGTATGTTTGTATGGAGTGAAGTGAATATAGAATGACAAGTAATTGCTGCTAACTGTGAGTTAGAAAAAAACAACAACAAGGTACTTGGTATTTAATCTTTTTTTTTTTTTTTGAAACAAACATCACAAAGTTGCATTAAAATGTCCTACACTGTAAAAACACAAAATCTTATTTTTGGATACAAACTAAATGTATTTTTGGCTTAGTTTCTAGTGCAAATATGTAAGTACAATTGAAAAACTGAAACTACTTTTTCAGGAAGATGCAGTAGATTGTTTTTAGTCTATGACATAATATATGACATTATAATACTTATATTGTTGTGTGATCAACAACTGGTTGTTCATGCTGGTGGAAAAGACAAAGATGACAGGAAGTGGAGTGAGGAAGATGGCACAGCAGATTTTAAATGACTTATGTGATTTGAACTTATTCTGATCCAATGAGAACACCACATTTGTGAAATTGTGTTTTTTCTACATTAGCAGAACACAGACAAAGTTTTGCGCATATTTGTAATGGAAATGACTTCTCCTGCTTTCCCCAATCAGCGGCTAAACAGTCGGATTGCAATCACACGTCTCTCCTTCCAGCACAACAAACAACCCATATTCTCAGGAGGCTGTTTTTTCTGGGAATCTGGGTATTCTAATGACCCAAGGAAGTTTTTCTACACTCCCCAGTTAGCATAGAGTTAAATATTTGAAATAAGTAAGAGACATCTACAGTCCTGCTCATGCTGCAGTGCAGAAGTACAATTCTCACAGAGCCTGCAGGGAGTGAGCAGCCAGTGATAATAAGGCAACAAAATAAAGATCCACATGTGGACCAAATTAGCACGCGGTGTGGTCACCCGGGGAAACATCGCCGGCCTACCGTAAAAGATTTCTTCTCTGTCATCCGTGACAGCTGCATTGCATGTTAATGAGGCCTACAGTTAGATAAACGGTGCTAGGCTTCAGGCTGTCACTGTGGCCTCTAATCACTCTGCTGGTCCATTTTAGCATCCACACAATAAGGCAAATTTCCGGCGAACAAGAGAGTGACGTGGCAACGACCATTAAAGCATAACTTTGATGAATGATTGGGCCTGTTATTATCAGAGTTTACATTTGTGATTAGGAGAAGTTTAACTGGGGAGGTGTGAAGTTTGACGTGACAAAGATACCGTTTTGCATTTCTTCTCTATAATCAGGAAATGTATAATTGTCATCTGCGAGAACAGTAAGTGGTTTCAGTGTTTAAAATGAGAAACTTGCTTTTGAACCCCTGAATGATGACCTACTATCAAGAAAATTACCAACTTGTGCAGACAAACGATGGAAATCCAAAGGAAGCAAGTGAAAGTCAGTGTTTGCAATATGCAAGAGACTTCAGAGGTCACCTAAAAATAAAACTAAACTTAACTCTAAGCTGCTGTTAGACCACCACATTGTTGCATCTCGAAGAAGCAAAAAGGAGTTCTATAGGTTGTGTTTGGGGTTTGGCTTCACACCATAATCACCACTAATCTTTCTCATCCATCCATCCATTTTTTGTGCACCCTTGTCCCTAGCGGGGTCAGGATGGGTGCTGGTCACTGATATTCCTGTCTGATCCTTTTGGTCTTGATGCAGCATTTTGATCAAAATTCAGAATAAGTATTATGGAAGCATGAATCTAATTATTGATTAACCAAAAAAACTATTCCTTCACCAGGAAAGGAGGTTTTGGATTAATCAGTCAGAGAAAACTCACAATTTAATCAATTGTGGCTTTTATTTTTTACATTGCTGACGTGATCGAATCTGTGCTGTCTGTATGTCCTCAAATATGACCATATTTGAGGCTTGTGTCTCTGTTTAAGCCTTCTGCACAAACACAGAGCTTCTTCTGTAATGTTAAATGCAGCGTTCAGTATGTTTGTTAGAGGGAAACAACTGAATTAGAGTCTGTTTTCTTTTGAAGCGTCTCACCGCACTACACACATATAAAGCCCTGTGAGCGGCAGACCTCACAATTACAGAGCCCAGGCGCCCACCACCGCCCAATAAATGACAACAGGACATAAATCTCGGGATGTCTATAACAGGAGAACATAGAGAAGTCCAGAGAAGTTGGTGTGACGCTGTCCTTGTGCGAAAGCAGACTAATCCCCGTCCACGGTTACGTCCTCTTAAAAACTGGAGCATCATCACATCTGGGAGCTTAAGTTCTAAAAACAAATGTCAATAAAACAAAAATACAGACTTCTAAAAAAACACCGGGAACCACAATTAAATATTTTGTGTCTGGAACATTGTTTCAAAGCATGGATCGAGCAAGGCAGTAATTAATTTGCTACAAGCTCTAAGATATCACAGTCGAAGTCTGTAAATCGTTTCTTTCCTTAAATGAAGCTTGAACACAGCATGAGCCTGACGAGACAAGTTGGACACAACAATCAATGAAGAAAACAGGTCAACCCAAGGAACACAAAGTAGTGTGTCTGATTACAATTCCCACTATTTGTGCTTTATTGTTGCTAACTTGCTTCCAATAAAACAAAGCCTTGAAAAAGTGTTAATACCCTTTGACCATTTTGTCACATAACAACCACAAACACTATCTTAAGATTTTATGTGATAGAACAACAGGAAGTGGTGCGTGACATGATTTTGAAATGGTAGTGTGGGTTTATTTTCAGCCCAAATGTCAGAAAGGCAAACAAACGGTAAGGGCCAAGGACAAGGTACAGAAATAATAATAATAAAAAATCTGTTTAAATTTTGCACAAAATAGTTTACAAAAATCCATGGAAAAGCTAATTTTTTAAAAATCTGGAAGAAGGAAATTATGTCAACCAAGACAAACACATAAAACAGACCAAAGTGAATATATACACTAAGGTTAACCTACAAGAAATGAGCGGTAGGTAACATGAAGAAACAACTATGTCAAACACATGGAAATAATTCAAAACATTTCATTATAACTTCAACACAAACATTAAAACTAACATAATGGTCAAAAGGAAACTTTGACTTTCTTGATGCAATCCCTTCCTTTGTGGTTTTGGCTGTATGTTCATGGTTGTTCTAGTAGAACAGGGGTATTTAACTCCAGTCCTTGAGGGTCAGTGTCCTACAAATTTTAGATGGGCCGCTGTTCAAACAGTCCTGAATCAAAATAGTAAATGGACTGAACTTATACAGCGCTTTTCCAGTCATTTTGACCACTCAAAGCGCTTTACACTAGAGTCACATTCACCCATTCGCACACACATTCATACACCGATACGCAGACCGGTAGGCAATTTGAAGTTAAGTGCCTTGCCCAGAGGCACATCGACATATGGCAGGAGGAAGCTGGAATCGAAACTACAACCTTCCGATTGCAAGACGACAACACAGCCACAGTCACCCTTATGGCTTAATTACATCCTTAGTATTCAGTCATGTTCTCCATATTCCTGCTAATGCTCTGATTATTTCACTCTGTGTGAGTGGAAGCTGAGACACATCTAATTGTTGCAGGATATCAGTCCTAGAGTACAAGAGTTGGAGACCCCTGTGCACAAGTCTGAAGCCTTTTGGAGTCCATAACAGATTTTCTTCCAGGATTGCTTTGTATTTATCTCCCTCCGTCTTCCCAGTACCTCTGAAAAGCTTCCCAGTGCCCACAAAAAAGATCTCCTGATAGCATGGTCCTTCAACCACCAAGTTTCATCGTAGAGATTGTTACGGTCCAGCTTACAAATGCAAGCTTGACTTTTTCAGATTTGTACTACAATTTTGTAAACATTTTTAAAAGTCATTCACTTCAAAATCATGCTGTTGGTCTGCCATATAAAATCCTGATAATAGCGATAATAAACTTAGCTTTACATCTATGATTAGCACGTGTGAAGCTTTGCTGTGACTTTTCCTTCCAAGACAAATTTGTAGATAAACAGCCGGGGACAATTATGAATGACCAAGGGAACTAACCGGCCTGTGTTTGCAGGGAGAAGATGTTTTCTTGGAATGATGTTGTGTGATGGGGGTGAGCTGCTGTTCTTTAATGTCTGCGGGATCCAGTTGAACTGGTAGTGGAATCTGATAAGGCTTATTCCTGGCTTCCATGAAGTGGCTTTTCTGGGCACATATAGTTTGTAGGTGACCACGGGGCATAACCACAACATGATGCCAGGACAAAGCTTAGAAATCACCGAGGAGGATCTGGTGACTGTGACTTAGACATGTTGCAGGAGAGCTTTTGATTTTTTACCACATACAGATGCAAAATATACTCAATCCCTTGGATATTTTTCACTTTGTATTGCTTTTGCAACATTTCCTCTCCCAAAAACTTCTTTAATGTCACAATTAATAGAAGTGTTTATCATAATTAATTACTCCTGCTCTTATGTATCTTTAGCTGAATGCTTCGGGTCATTGTCTTGGTGGAAATGTTCTCTGAATCCGCATCTCTGCCAGATGGAAACAAACCATCTTCAAGGATTTCCCTGGATTTCTGTTAATTTGTTTTACCTTTAACTTTTACAAGCCTTCACAGATCTGATCAGTGTGCTTGTGGTGTTGTTCAGTGTCTGCCTAATATAGCATCTTGTCTAAGGACCACATAACTCCATTTTTGGCTTCATCAGGCCAAAGAACTTTCTTCTACTTAACCATGGAATCTCCCAAGTCTTTTAATAAATTGTAGTCTAGCCTTTATCTGAGTGTTCTTCAACAGTGGTTTTCTCATTGTCTCTCTCCCATAAAGATTTGACTGGCAAAGAACCAGGGCAACAGATGTAGTTTGCAGAATCTTTTCTATCTCAGCTATTGAAGCTTGGACCTCCTACAATGTAGTCATGGTGACTGGTGTCCTTTTTTTCTAGTCTCTTTCTTCACAATCAATCAATTTGTGGGTACCGCCTGATCTAGGCAGATGTACACATGGGCCATGTTGTTCTTGTTATTTCCTGATGATGATTTACCTGAACTCGGGGACCTTCTGGCCACGACCAGCAGGCAAGACAGGTGAGATGTCTTAGTGAAGGACATTACGACTGAGACAGATTGAGCAGGGATTAGAACCGGCAGCCTAACAGTTACAGGACTAACCCTTACCACCATTACCACTGTTTATCATGTAGAATTCAAGTTTGTGCTGAATCTGATGGAGAATCATAACTTTTACTTTCTACAACACTAACATACTAAGGTACTTGTATTGCCCTCTAATATTGTTCTGAAGGAGCGAGAGCAATGTTCATAATAATCTTGATTGTGGCAAAACTTCCCTTTTGCAACAAGCGTTTCTTCATTTCACCTTTACTGACTCAGGATGTGCAGATGATTCCCTTAATTTCATGTTTTAGGGTGTTTAAAATGGATAACTGGTTTTGACATCCCGGTAGGGAGAACGTGGTCCTAAGTTTTCAGTTTGGCGTTTCAGTTTGAAATAAATACAACTGATAATGACAATTTAATCAAATGAGAACAAACCAGTGTTTGTTCTCATTTGTTCTCTCTATGTCTCAAGTTTAACCTTGAGACATAGCAAATTAGAACTCAATGTCAATCCGATTGCAAGAACATTGAAGGAATCCAGAGGACATGTGACTTATAAATGAATTCCAAGCCTGTTGTTCCAGAATACATTTTACAGCTTGTTTTACATGGTCATTGCTAGTTCCAGTGAAATGCTGTGGTTCACTCTGGGACCATTTCAAATACCTCTTGTATCATAACAGTCAGTAAATATAGCTGAGCAGTGTAACTTGCTTTGAGCAGCTTTTGGGGTCTGACAGATTGCTGAGGAATTATTTGAATATGTTTGTTTGTGGTCTTTCGTTTTTTTTTGTTTTTGTTTTGTTTTTGCTTTTACAAGTGGCCTGCCCATCCACTCGCTTGCTGTGTGAGCTTTGACCACAGGCCTCACCATACAAGCTGTGCCCATGCTTCAGTAAAGACTGCTGCCAGGTCTCTACTCATGACATAACCAAGAGTGTAAGGAACCCAGAAAGTCCCTGAGATTTTCAGTACAGCCATGTGGTTTTGATTGATATTAAAACCTATGTCTGAACCAATGTTCAGACAGAAGCTTCTGGGTTCTGTGTGGATATGCGAAGCATGCCTTCTTTCCAGAATGAAACTGCAGCGTCATACGTGCTGCATTGAGATTACATGTGACAGACCATGTCTAAGAAGTGCTTGACTGTGAAGTGGGATGATATCATTCATGATTTGCATCAAATGAAATAGTGGCTAGATGAAAGCCACTGAAGATCAAATTATGAAGTACTCTCCTACGTCCAAAATGTTATTTCTGGCATAAAAACTAGACTGTACATCTTCTCCAACATGTAATTTCATCCCTCTGGGGACACTTATCAGTGAGACAAGGACAACATGGATGGAACTAAACACCAGATAATTCTATTAAAGGTTGGAAAAAGTTCAAGAATGCAGCAGAGGTTGATGATAAGATAGATACCTGCTGGTGCATGAGCACCTGCCCTTTTTCATCTGGGAAAAAAGTGCCCTTTTTATACAATGTATATTGTATTGCCCAAGACAACATTTCTGGACTTATAATCCTACATTTATATAGGTGTTTCACTTAACAAGGATATAGGATTTTATAACGTTTTATTTGGACACAGTTGATTTAACTCGTTTTGACAGCAACAGTCCAACGGCACAATATGGCACCAAAATCTTTTACTGTTTGCCACTAATGCCTCTCACTACTCAGCGACAAGGCGTCTGTAAGCTTGCCAGTTGTTTACGCATAAGGAACATTAATATCCCCACCTCACCAATAAAAATAAAATAAATCTTTGAAAATATCAGAACAGTTTACCATGAAGTACTTGTGGCGAGGAGGGAAAGGATGTTATTAACTTCCTCTGTAAAACTTCTTAAAGTGTCACAGTGACATAAAACAAGACCACATTTTGAGTAACAGCAGCACTTTCATTTATGTTCTGTGCCAGTGTGGAATCGAAAAAAGTTTAGGATTTCTCTTCTGATGCTTTCAGAATTGAAAGAGAAAAATAAGGAGGCTGATGTACAGCAGTAAATCCATGTCTCCTGTCTTGGTTCTGCTGGACCTGCATTCTACTTAACTGGATTAACAGATAAACAGATCTTAAAGAACAACAGCATGTAAAAACAATGAATTTACAACTGGATTGATTAATCTCAGCAGTACAAAAGGAAAATAAAATCAGCAGGTCACTGAAATGGTGTATCTATATTAGTCTCTCTTAAAAATAAAAGAAAATCAGTCAAGTAGCTTATCCAAGCTCACAGTAGTCTTTAAGTGATTGCACTGGCGTTTTAAAATCTCATTGACATCTTGTAGGGACATGGATGATTTTGGAGCTAATTCCATTACAGGTCTGGATTATGCTAGCTCCTCTTCACTCTGCGTTCCTACAACCAACCAGGGTAATGTAGCATTTATCTTCTAGGCTATGTTAGCTCTGGAACAAACTATCTACAAAGCTGAGGTGCACATAAGTTGTTGGTTTCTCTGAATATGGAGAGAAACAGTAAGTAACTGTTCACTGCTGCTTTCCCATCAATATCAAATTTAACTTTTATTTTTAAAGATCTTGTATGTTAGATCTTAACATTCTTTCTTCTGCTTCCTCTTTTGTTTTCAAACCATGCATTTTTGAATGGTGCTGTGAAAATGCAAACTCTGACAATTTTCTGTTTTTCTTTTATTGTTTTATCAATTCAACCTGCTGGGAAACACAGATGTACAGTGGCCCTTTGGGTAATTCTGGGATATTTACATTCCTTTGATTATCTCTGTGCAGATTATATTCTAAATAAACAAACAGGTTTCTGCTACAGAGAGCAGATAGGTAGAGGATTGTTGCCTACCAGATGTTAGACGTTGGAAGATATTAATAGGACATTAAAACATAAACAAACACACAAAAAATGTACAGTAAATCTAATACTACCATTGTTTTTGACGTGGAATGCACTGCCATGGTTCTTGTCTCCTCAGGGGGAGACGGGTGATGTTGGACCAGTTGGTGATGTTGGACCTAAAGGTGCCCTGGTGAGTTGACATAAATATTGCTTTTGTGAGTACATGTATGGTCATGGTCTTTATCACAAGGTCTTTATCTGGTTCCAACCTGATAGAACCATTGGAGCTCAACCCCAGACAAGCCTAATGCCACAAGAAAATTGCAGAGATGCTTTACACTGAAGTCAGACTTGTTTTGATGATACCAAATGTTTGCTGATTGGTGAACAGTGATTCAGACAAAGATACCCTACAGCTATGTGAAGAAGCCCTTGAACATTCACTGTTTTAAATTCTCAAGTTAAAACTCTGCCCTTTGAAACTGACGTACACACTGAGACTATAAATGTCCACGCTTTAAAATCTGAGTGGAAAACTCATCACAGTCACACCCCGCAACCACAACCGCGCTCTCAATTTATTGAAAACAGTTATGACTGAACATTCAAATACACACACAAAGCAACAAAAAGTTATTTTGTCATTGTCCTCTTTTGATTAGTCAAATCCCTACCATGCATTTTACATTGCTTGATCATTCTATTTTGTAGGTGAAGCCCACATTTACACACTTGTGGAAGCACACACTCCTCTGTACATACATACTGCTTGCGTGCTGAGCAGACTTAACTCTGAATGCAGTTAGTTTTATGGTTTCATACACTTTTACTGTACTATATAGTGTCTTATTGTCTTGTAACACAATCATCATAAAACTGTTTCTATTGTTTCTATGTTCATTGCATCAAGTTGAAGATTTACTGTTCTACTCAAAGACACGCAAACCCTGTTTGTAAAAGAAGACCCATATGTCTGTTTAAACAACAAAAAAGCCAGAGTCTATATAAAAAGCATAATATTAACAATTTAAGCATATATAGAATTTTCAAATACTTGAGATGCCCTCAAAAATAACTGTTCATTAGTAGTTCAACCTCCAAATATACATTAATATGCATTAATGCACACACTGGAATCCATTTTAACACTAACATCTAGAGTCTTCCTTATTTGCACACTTAGGGAGTAATTGTCTAATTAACAGTATGGAAATGCTAGCCTACTAGCATGCACCAAACTTGAAGCACTCACCTTCAGAAGGTGACCTTCTGAAGGCTCTTAATAATGGTTTTCCTTTATTTCTTAATGTCTCATACTAACAGTAGCTGTACACTGCTTTGGGATACTCTCAATAATGAGATATGTTCTAATAACACTAGTGTGTTAAAAAAGAAAACAGAACACCTGGAATTTGGTTACAAGCTGGACTTATTGGCTGTTAAAGTTGTAACCATCAGAAAGAAAAGCTCAATTCCTCCTTTGTTTTGATTAATTTAGTCTAATCATTCCTGCCATCTGCTGTCCTCACGGTGGAAGTATAATTTGGTTTTGATGAGCAGGTTGAGCTTCACATAGATCATTTATTCTCATCCATCCATCAGACTTAATGACAAAGTAGAAAGATACTGGTTGAACATGACAATAGTCACAATGGAGAGCCAAAAGCAGACAATGAGAAGCTGAAAATAAAATAAATCAACGAGAAATGCGAAAACACCAGTCTCCAACAGTAACCATTTAGTCTTTTTTGTTTTTTAAAGTGTTGTCAAGAGGATCCGAGAAGTTACTAAATATCAGGGAAAGAATTCCTATGCAGGCAGTGCGAAGATCATGTTCAGTTTTAGGTTTGTTTAGTGCCAGTGCTACTGCTTAATTCAAATTTGTTATCAAGATTTGCTCCTAAACTCTGAGGTACTTATTTACAATTTACCCCTTAGTTGTTAGGAAAATGTAAATGACAAACCGGTTCTTAATTATGTTCCTTTTTAACCTAGGAGGACAAACACAATGTTGGAAAATATGTTAACAACTAGATCAACTAATTTGAGAAAGTAAATTTTATTAAATGTTGTAGATTTAACTCAAATGTATTATTTCCACATATTTCTACTAAATTAAAACTGATGTAAAACATTACATCATTGTGTAATGTTCTGTCATCTATCTGTGTGGTTCAGTAACAGTAGTAATAAGGTGGTAGTAAACATGATAATCACAGACATATTGAAAATGATAGAGCACAGGTGATGTTTTAACGGCAGTCGTTCCAGAATTTATGATTGAACTCATATTGCCATGCAAAAACCTGTTGATTCCAAACACACTGCTGAGGATCATCTTTCACGCTCCACATTCAAGTAATGAAAATGTGTTAAAGAACATGTTAAAACCTGGCACTAAAGCATGTTTTCAAAGTTGTTTTCAGCAGGCAGGCCTTGGGACTTTGGCTTTTCGTTGGCTTCAAGATTTCTGTTTTTTCAACACGCTCAAAATCATCACCTTGACGTATGAAAAATACGCCTGGCCAAGCAGGAAAATGCAACCTATCACCTCCTATTTATACTTCCATAAACAGATTTGTTCCAATACAACTCCAATGTTTCAAAGATTATTTTTCAAAACTCCAAGAAAGCAAATAAAGTTACTCTTGCTGTTTTTGGAGTCAGTTGTCAAGATGTACTTTAAGAAGGAATTTGAAGAAATATCCAAACTCTTTCAGAATAACAGAAAATGTTAGGATGAACATGATGGAGACTGTGAAGAAATTCTTACTCTATCATTTTTTCCAAGTACTTCATAAAGCTACATCTAATGCTTACTATTCGTAAATATAAAGTGATATTTATCTAAACCAGGGGTGTCAAACTCCAGTCCTCGAGGGCCGCTGTCCTGCAGTTTTTCGATGTGCCACAGGTACAAAACACAGGAATGAAATGGCTTAATTATCTCCTCCTCGTGTAGACAAGCTCTCCAGAGCCTTGCTAATGACCTAATTATTCTATCCAGGTGTGGTGCACCAGAGGCACGTCTAAAAGTTGCAGGACACCAGCCCTCGAGGACTGGATGTTGACACCCCTGATCTAAATCCTTCTCCAACTTGGCTGAACAGGAAGTACATTTCATTTCAACTTTTTGTTCTTCTGTCATCCACAGGGTCCCATCGGACCTCCTGGTGAAAAGGGCCCACAGGGACCTCCGGTAATGTCTGAACTGACTTATGCTGGCATTCTTGCAGGTTTAAAGTCCGTAACACTTTCCCTATGCTTCTGAATCCATTGATAGGGCAAACAAGGCTTAGTTGGGCTTCAGGGACCACCTGGTCAAAAAGGAAACCTGGTTAGTATTCTTTCAAGTTTTAAAATGTTTTGTCAGCACTCAACTAGTAAGAACAGACATACTTTCCCTCCCATTTTGTAACATAATTAATAGTAAGCATTAAAGCGGGTAGCGGAGGATGGGTTTGGTCCTCGCCATGAGAATGACGCTGTAAACACTTTTTGATAATCACTCACCTTTCCGCCTTCAATAAATAAAAAAATATAAAATCATAGGTGACACATTTATTGCTACTATTGTCAATACTTTAGCCAGTAGGACAACATTTAGTCCTCATCTGTAACATTTCTCAAGGGCAGCGCAGACAAAGAAATTAATCTCTGGTTCATGACTAGATCTAGTCCTGGATTGTTGGAACTCCTCAAAACTTCCTCTTCCTTTATAAAAACTTTAGTTCCATTCAAAACAAAACAACAGAGCAGGCCAATTTCTCTCAAGATATTTTAGCCAACTCTGGATGTTTTTTTGATTATTGGAATAAAATTATTCTGTTTTGCAACCCTCCTCTTTAGTCCAAACATGTGGAGAGAATCTATGAGGTCCGTATAACATGTGAAACACAAGCAGCAGGGCATTCCTGCAGTTCCTGAAGGGTCGATGTCGACCTCTTTACAGTTTTTCTCACTATTTTTATTTTATTGATGTTGTCTCTTCATCAAATTTGGACCAAAGTTCAATATCAGTTAGGTGACGTGTTATTTCATTATAATTAATATATTGTTTTTAATTTCCCCAAGTTGACAAACATCTTCTCATAGCAGCACTTCAAACACTCACTTCCTGAACTTATCTGAATAGGATTGAAAACACCGAACTATTGCTAACATGACAAGTATGCTGCCCTCTTGTGTTCAGACCTAAGCATTACAAATTACTGTCGGACGCAATCTGACACAGCATGACCTGGGTGGACTCAGTGGATCAACAGGACGACAATAAAGAGGTTCCTGTTTTAAGAAATCACTCTGAATCAGTCAGCACACAAATGTGTCTTTCAGTAACAAGTGACTGCAGTCACAGCCTGCTGGAGACCTCTGCATCAGCCACTGTAAGTTACAAATAGAGTGCCTGTCAGAGTATTCACTTCACTGTTTCATATTTTGGCCACGTTACAACCATCAAATGTTGTTGTATTTTATTGGGATTTGTCATGATACAACTGGTAAATAACAAATTTGGACAAGAGTGGCAAGAAGAAAAACCATTAAAAAAACAAACAAACAAACAAACAAAAAAACAAACGAACACCACAAGCCAAACCAAATGCATGACACACATCAGGTTTTTATTTGTATTCCTTCCACTTGATTATTATCTTCCCTTTTGTTTTCACCAGTCCCATGAATCCCAGTAAAACCCAATGAAGTGTGTAGCTTTAATGTGACAAAATGCAGAAATGTCTGAGGCCTATAAATGCACTTGCATTCAAAACCCATATAAAAACCAGTCTGTTTATAAGTCTATTTATTTTATAATTGGAAAACATACAAACAATTACAAAGCCAGGCTCCTGCTCAGCTCTGTATGTCAACTGTTTGGTAATGTATTGCCTCTTTATTTTATCATATTCATATACATTTTTATGTTTTTCTTATTTTATTGAAATAATGTGTGACAACCACAGATGATGTGAGTGTTGTGTTGTTTTGTTGGTTGAAAACCAGGCCTGTGTCTCCTTTCTGTCTACCTTTGCAGGGAGTTCCGGGACCTCAGGGGCCCCCCGGAAAAATTGGTCAAGCTGGTCCCAAGGTTCATGTTGCATTATGTTTCTTATATAATGGAAACCCCTAAATTACAAAATTATATTTATTTATTTTTTTAGTGGAGTATTGACAAAGTTTTATGTTTGCATTGGAAACACAGCTAGTGTTGGCAAATTCCATTGAGCAACACACTTCAGCATGCACGACATATTGGCTCTAATATCTGTATCTTCTGATATCGGTATTGGTCCATTAAATACAAGTAGACCTATATTTATCAGAAAGATTGATCAAAATTCCTTTAATTGTCATTGTTCCAGAAAGAAAGCACAGCAAACTTTAGCCACTGATAATTATTTCCATCTTCTTGCCATTTGTTTCTGGAGGGTAAGAAGAGGAGGCTCATCATGTGGCAGTAATAGTGCCAGTATGAAACACACCACAATCTATAGCTTTCAAAGACCTGTGATCATCACAGCAAGTTAAACAGTGAAGACGATGGCATCAGTGGAGAGTATAACCAATCATAATGTTCCAATTTCCTCCAGGAAGCCTTCTGTGAAAAACCCAGTAACTCACATATATGGTGTGATACCAGTGTGCTGGTGACTGAGATGGTCAAATGCAGGTTTACAGTTTGTTTCAGAGCTATGGATGAGCTTATCACATTTTCTCTTTTTCCACCCACAGGGTTCATGTGGTGAGCCAGGAGTTGTCGGCCCCCCTGGTCTTCCAGGACTAAAAGTGAGTGGAGATCTGCTTGTGGGTTTTAGAAAACTAACCTGCTAAATGTAGTTCATGTGTTTTTGCTAATTTTATCTTGTTGAAAATAACGAATATTTCAACAATGTGTTGACATCCAGATAGAACACCCAGCGATAAACTGAACAAATTCAGTTTCTTCTATTGAACAGTAACATCCATTGGAAACAGACATCTGATTGTATTTAATTTTACATTTTAATATTTGAAAGCATAAAAAATACATTTTGAGGTAGAGTCAGTAAGTTAACATGTTGGAAACACACTCACTGGCCTTGTTTTTTTATATTATTTGAATGACAACATTCATTACCAAAACTAAGTGTTTATGTCCTTTTCAACAAGTGCAGCTGGAAATCTCATTTTGATCCTTCAGTCATGTAAAAAAAAACTAATCATGGAAAGAAGAGAAACATAAGCTCATGTTAGCATCTTCAAATAGCCACATTAGAAGAAAAAATTTATTAAAATGTTAGTATATTAAGCAATTTAATTTAAAGGTACACTAGCAAAGATTTTACAACCTGACTGACAATTTCAACTCAATTCAATATTTATTTATGCGAAAGGAAAATGAAATGTTGTTACAAAGTTTCTCCTATGCTTCATATGATCCAAATATCTTCAAAGAGTCATTTTAGACAGTAACAGCGCAATATGAGGGCAGCGGCTTTTGAACCTTTTAGGCACTGATCAGTGACCCAAACAATGCCTTGTTGCTATGGTTATGCACCATAATTGTCCAAAAGGAAGGAAAAGCAAAAACCTTCCAGCTGCACAGCATCCAAAACCCGCTAAAAAAGCTTGAGACTGAAATGACTGTTTGATAAAGAACCTAATATGAATTTAAATCACTTCACAGATGTTTTTGCTTTGTTTATCAATTTATTGAAAAACGTTTTTAAAAAATTATTTGCTTCACCAAAGATCTATAATCTTTGACCTCTCCAGGGTTTGGTGGGGGAGCCAGGCTTTCCGGGCCAACCGGGTGTTGCAGGGCGGCCAGGCTTGAAAGGTCATAAGGTGAGAACCAATACCAACAAGACATATAGACAATTTGATCCAAACTGAGTGAGATGTTCAGATGACAACCGTTTTTAGAGTAACTATTTGCTCCAGGGTTTTTGGAAATATATAAGATGCCCATGTCGTATTCTGAAAATGTTTACAGCATAATATACTTATTGATTTTGTGCAATAATGACATGATTCATTTTAAGGATGTAAAAATGTCCTTCACACATTTTTGGCAGTAGGTGTTAAGGTATCTCTCCTGTTTGCACTGAACATTGATTCTGTTCAGCAAGAAGACGCTAGCTGTGTTTCCATTAACCATAAATTATAAAAATTATAAAAATAAATTTGCCTGATGGAAAGATGTCATTTTCAAAGCTCATGTTTTTCATCAAAAGATTTTGTGCTTGGATGAGGTGGCTTTGTGGTTTATAGTATCAAAATAGATGTTTTTTCGCATCACACAAGTCACATGATCAACAGCTGGCAGTTAGTACTAGTGTAAACGATAAATAAAAAAAAACAGAAAGTAGCTATAGGATGATAGTTTGCTTTTGTTTTTTGGACAGTGTGCAGCAGGCTCCAGCAGAGCTTTCACAACATCACACAGTTCATAAAAGGTTTTGTGTCATCCCATCATGTTGAATCCACAGCTTTGGTAAAATAGCCAACCACAGTGTTTCCCAAAATGTAGCCAATTCCAAGTAAGCAGGGCTTGTCGTTCCAATGACAATCCAATCCAGGACACCAATGTCTCCTCTGATTGGCTGATAGATAGTGAGAGCTGGCACCATGGCTGCATTATGAATATATCCCATGTTTGCATGAACAAGCCTTTTCATGTGTGATTTTAATTTTAATTATTATTTAATGGAAACGCTGAAATTTTTGCATATTTGTAATGGAATACTGGTGCCACTATTTATAAATGTAGTAATCTTTAACACCAGGTTCTCATTTAATTTACGTGTTATTACCTGGCTGTATTATTTCAAGGAGTCTGAAGTTCTGTGTTGTGTTTTTTTTTTAGGGGGACAGAGGAGAGAGCGGCTCCAAAGGAAACCGGGTACGGTGGAGAACCTTCACCTCTGACCTCAGCCACAAAACACAATCCTTAAAAATTAAATATTTCAGATAAAAAAGAAGAAAAAGAACATAGTAATTGTTTTATCATTATTTGTTATCCTATTTTTGTCTTCAAAATATTGTATCATGACTGAGCAACTACTTTCCTAAAAACTAATCATATACTGTAAAGGAACCTTCCATCAAGTTGGGGTCATCATGTGTGTGATTAATACTTATGGCTTTTAGCAGTATGAATTTAACATTATAACTATTATTTAATTTTCAATGTTACATTTTTTTTATCAGATTCATTTTTAATTTCAATATTTATTCATTCATATTTTGTCTTTATTTAATGCAAATTCGTATTTAGTGTCACAAACCTTATTTTGATCTTGATGTTGACCAATAGGAGTGAAGCTGACAATGAATCTCCGCCCACAAATCTTCCTCTACACAAATTACCTCCCTTTGTAGCTAAGGATAGTTATAACCATCTATTACAGTGCTGCTTTCCTCTATATATAATGCATAAAGGTACACAAATACATACACAACCCCACACACAGACTGTATCAGGAGAAAGACTTTCATGTTTTGTCTGTTTACAGGGGCAGCGAGGAGAAGATGGAGAACCAGGAACCCCCGGCGTACCTGTGAGTGTCTGTTCCTCCACTGGGGGGCAGCAAAGTCTTTGTATTTTTAAATCCCGTGTGTCTATGTATGAATATGAAGCTCTTGATAGCAGCACATGTATGATCTCACACGGAAATACTCCAGCAGATAATTGTGATGCTTACCATTATGAGTCACATTTTCTGTTACATTTGAAAACTGCTGAAATTACCAAACAGTCATCACAGTTTGGGGTGTGAATTTATCATATTGTATGGTTATCGTGAAAAGCTTCTTATTATGGGAAGAATTTAGATTCATCATAGTAATAAATTGCAGTTAATGATATCAAAAACTCCAAAAACCGGTTGGCTTGTCGGGATTGTTTTTTCTTTTACTGTTTTCTTTGCTGTATGATTCCATAAACCACAGTTCTTACATTTGTTCCAAACATTGGAAACGACAAAAGTTATTTATTATTCACAGTTATTTATTGTCCCTCTTTCACTCTCTCCCTTCTTCTACCTCCCTCGCCCTTCCGCCTTCCCAATTTTCTGTTTCCTGCCAGGGTGATGTGGGACCCAAAGGATGGAAAGGAGAGGTTTGTAAAGTTAGGCTTCCAGTATGCCTTATTTTGAAGCCCAATAAGTAGCTCCATCAAGTGTCTGCAGAGGAAGAATATTCAGAGCTAATTCCTCATGCCTAGGGAAACCTCCCACCACTTTGTGAAAATTTTACATCTAAAAAGCACTTAATGTCAAGTACCTACTGCACTGTGTGGAAACTCACAATTTATGAAGATGCAGTTTCCCACAGCGGCAATGTAGGAAATAGATTACTAAGTGCTAAATTATGTAGCAAGCTTTGTAATGAAAATCCAATAATGGACTGGAAAACAGCATAGCCTTCATCCAGCTGGTTCTGTGTAAATGTTACTTCTTTTAACATATCTGTATGGCAAACATACAAAAATCAAAAATGATCAGAAGCAACTTTCATTGATTGTAGTGTCATTATTGGTGGAAGTCACCAAAAGCAATCCCACTGGGTCATATAGTTCAGCGATGTTTTTAAGTTATTATGCTGCTTTGGCTCTATCTTTACTGTTAATACACAACGTCAAAATGAAACAGACTGTAAAGTTTCTGCCATGGTGAATAAAACTGGTAGTATTCTGCAAAGCTAAGGTAAAAAAAGTCGGGAAAAATACCACTCCACTTCACTTTCTAGTGTTTGCCAGACTTCCTGTTTTCAGTTTCATTGCTTATGCAATAAATAACTTTTTACATCAAAAAAAGATCTTTAGAGTAAACTGATTAGACTGATGGATAGGCAATCCTTTGATGTCTACTTACAGGTTTTTATCATTGTTTTACTCATTTGTTCGCTTACTTTTTTCTATTTCTTGATTTTTTTTCCCTTTGATGATGACTTTTGGTTCGATAAATACATGTTAATTGGATCAAATTTTTTTAATGAATGTAAATTTAGTGCAAAAGCCTTAGAATAGAATAGAATAGAAAAGAATAGAATAGAATGTTTTTATTGAGACAATAAAGCTTTCTAACTTTTTTATGTAACAACCACAAACATCTATACATTTTATGGATTGTTTATTACGAAACAGTGTATAGAGCATAGTTAGTGTACTCGTTTCTGTTATTGACAAAGAAGTTGGAAAGTGGCATACATGTATATTTATATTTCTTTTAACTGTAAGGGTGTAAGACTTTTGTAAGGTATTGTGCTAGTTTGTACCCAAGGACAATAATAGCAAAGAAAATATAAACAAATTATGTTTCCTCTCAGTTCCAACTTTAATACTATTGTGACACCTTGTGCGTTTTCCTTCAGAGGGGATTGAAAGGTGAAAGTGGGCCAAGAGGACCAGAAGGGAAGAAGGGTGACATAGGCCATTTGGGTATTGTTGGTCCCCGGGGATTTCCTGGCCAAGACGGACTTCCGGGTCAGCCCGGCCAACCTGGATATCCTGGAAAACCTGTAAGTAAAAACCCTTCAGACTTTGATGGCTTAACGATACCAGCACTTCTCTAATGGCTGAAAGACTTGATTGATGTTTGAAGGTCCCAACATACTCAGGTGCACTTCACTCCGGAAATGTATTCAAAGCAGACGTCTACTGGACTTGTCTGCATCAAGGTCAATTGTAATGGCCTAGTACAAAAACTCAAACTATTTTTTATGCAATGCCATTACAAAGGTTTGCAAAACTTTTACAGGATTCAACTAGTGTAAAAAAAAAAACAAAAAAATTCAATCGCGGCGTTCCTATTGAATGAGAAACACAATAATAATCACATTAAAAAAACATTCCATACCATCATCTTCCAACTACTTTCTGTCATTGTGTTCTTCATAGTTTGTGCCAGATGTAACATCCGGTTGTTGATCACGTGGCTCATGTGATATGGAAAAAGTGTTTCCATTATAGGTTTGAGTGATAAATTTCAAAACTGTTAAAAAACAAAACAAACAAAAAAACACCTCATTCTAGCTCAAAACTTGTAATAGGAAAACAAGTGTTTTTTCAAAATTGAACATTCCCATTGACCAAATTTATTGATGAAATGTCAATGGAAACACAGCTTTCTGGGTTGATAAGGTTGAGAGTCGGTGCAAACAGTCATAAGTATGACTGTCACAACAATTATTTTGAGCTTTAAGTAAAACAGTAATACCGGAAATGAGACCGAGGTCTAATGATGAGGTGAAGATGTTTTTGTGTCGTGCACAGATCACGTCATGTTACTTTTCAGACTCTTTGGGCACCTGCTATAGTGACCCCTCCCACACAGAGCTGGAAAACCACAAGAACCGTGCAGAGTAGAGCCGAGTCCAGTAGGCGATCCATGTGCAGGCTTATTTAGAGACAAGATGTGTTTATTCCTCTTTCCAGCACCGTTCTCTTGACTGATGGCACATCTGTGTGTTTCAGGGGAAATCTCCTTCAGATGAACATCTCCTTAAGATGTGTGGGGATGTTTTGCGCAGTACGTATGGTTTTAATCCTCTTTACCGCCTAACTAAAAACACAAGCAATGAGTGTTTAAGCTTAAGATATCACTTTAAACAACAAGTACTAAAAAGTGCCTCTTCAGCCCCCAAATAAAACAGTTAGAACATTTTTTATTAACATTCATGAACGTTTGTTGAAGGTTTCCACACTGTGATAGCAAAGCTATTCAGGTGACTTTTTCAGGTTTTGTCACATCACAATTTAGTGGTGAAACTCCAGCCGAATTTGTTACGTTTACATTCTGCAAACATCTGAGAGGTGATCAGTGGAAACTGCTCCATTTTGAGCTGTAGTGCAAATACTTTCGGAACTTTTCCTTTTTTTTGTTCATATTTTATAAATTTTCAAAACACACACATAGTTTGCGCGCGCACACACACACCCATGTACACAAACACTTGAGTTATTTGTACACTTTCAGCAAAGAGAATAATTTGCTCAATCAATCAATCAATCTATCTATCTATCTATCTATCTATCTATCTATCTATCTATCTATCTATCTATCTATCTATCTATCTATCTATCTATCTATCTATCTATCTATCTATCTATCTATCTATCTATCTATCTATCTATCTATCTATCTATCTATCTATCTATCTATCTATCTATCTATCTATCTGTCTGTCTGTCTGTCTGTCTGTCTGTCTGTCTGTCTGTCTGTCTGTCTGTCTGTCTGTCTGTCTGTCTGTCTGTCTGTCTGTCCGTCTGTCTGTAATACATTTTTGTTTCTAAATGGGCTTTAGAAGGCATTCACCAGTTTCCTTCTATTCTAATGCAAAGCAGCACATTAGCTGATAAATTATGCTGGTAATTGTAGCTTTGGGAAATGAGTCATCATTCTCATTTAGAGAATAGAGCACAACTCTCTGCTCTCTTAGGACCCAGACTGGCATCGCTGCTTCTCCTGTTGATCATTTTTACTCCAATAGATTTGAATCGCTGAGAATACTCTGCTAACTGCTCTCTGACTGCAAACCAGATACCACTATGTATTTATTATCTTTCACCGAAAATCTTTTACTTCTGCTTCAGAAGATTAGCATTAGCTGCTTCCAAGCCAAAGAAAACAGCTTCATCCCTGCAAAAACTTCTCTTTGCTGCTCCAATCTGGAATGATTTACTGAAAAATGTGCAAGGAAAGGGCTGCGGTTTCAGTAGAATCAGGATTGGTAGATTTGGTCCTTTTTTGTCCATGAAATGCTCTGCATTCTCAGGTTCTGCTCTTCAGCGGCATACAAAATAGCCCCCATTTGAGAAAAAGGAATGAACTGTGGATATGGACTGAGATGTCCACAGTTCATTGCTTTTTTAAAGTGTCCCTGTTGGGAAACCATTAAAGAGGAACAATCTGGTCAAACGAGAGCTTGGTTCATTAAGTTAAATGCTTTGTAAAACAAAAACCCAGCGTAAAACACACTACTCAAACTATAAAGCATGTGCATGCACCATGCTGTACACCATACTTTTGTCATACTTTTTTTCCAGCCACAGAGTAGATTGGAACATAGATGGAAGAAAGTACAGAGCACAGGAAAACCTGTGACAATTTGCAAAATCCTTGAGGCCGGAATGAAGGTCCATGCAGGTCCATGAAGGTCCGAAACATACAGCCAAAGGGAAAATCAAATATTGTTGAAACTCATATCATCAAAGTATCTTCAAACAGTGGTGGATGGTGATGCTGTAGGGAGAATGGATCTCTAGTAGCAGACAGTGTTGCAGTAAATCTGAAGAAGCCTCTGACTGAAGATAATATTCCACTGCAACATGTCCTGTATAACACAATGAGATGTTGGGAAGCTCTGCTAATCCAGCTCATTTGGTTTTGATGCTCCTCTTCAAATCCCTTTCTGGCTGTACGGTCAGAGAGATGCTTGAGTTGGGGCCTGATCCTCAGGCGTTATGGTCGATGGGACAGACAGTTTGAACTTCCTCCTTCCTTCTCTCTCTGCTCTTTGGTTCTGCTCTCCCTCCATGAAGACTCCTTTTTAATTCCTATTGGGTTGTATTTCAGGTATTAATTTAATTTTAAACTGATATTTGATTAATACTTGTGGGTAAAAAGCTCACAGAGTCCAAATGAGGCTGTAAAGGAGCTGTAATATAAAGTCTGTGGTTGTGATGTGACAAAACGTGAAGGTTTAAGATGCAGTGAACCAAATAGAAGGCACCATATGTTCAGCAAAACCTTTACTCAAAGATAGCCAACATCAAAATGTCTGCTTTTGATAAGAAAGCACACAAAAATAACCTTTCCTTAAACTAGATTATACCAATCAGTTTAATGATTTCACTGGCTGTTGGTTTCAGAATTAACACAAAACTTTTTCTTGTTAGATCATTACATCAAACACTTATATTTATGTTGTGACTTTACCTGCAGACCAGCTCCCAGCGCTCCTCCAGAGCCTCTCCCTCCAAGCAACATGCGAGAGCTGCAACACCGTGAAGGGGCCCCCAGGTGAACCTGGAGCACCAGGTCCCAAAGGGTCCATGGGAACTGCAGGCTACCCCGGAAGAAGTGGTGCTCCAGGTTACCCAGGACCTCCTGGAATGCAGGGTCCAGCAGGCATCAAAGGTTTGACGTGACACATTGTAAATTAGGAGGAAAACCGCCCAACACGTTAGGACAGATTGATCTCATCTGTTGGCATTGCTTATTTCAAAAACAATGACAATTTTGACAAGTTTTCCTCTTTTCAAATCTGTTTGTTATGAATGCAGGCCTCAACATATTTCACTACTAATTCCAGAAATAAGATAAATGTTCAAAATGGTGACTTTGAAGTCACCATTTTGTGCTGCTTGTGCTGTTTCCCCCACAAACAGCATTGGCTTCTGAGTAAACACTGACAGATATCAACTTTAAGAATGTTTTTTTCTCACTTTTGTCATCTGTTCTCAGTGATTGTTTCATTGGTTTGGCAAAAATGCTGCCTCATACCTTCTGATTTTAGTTGACCATGCTAAACTAGGAGCTTAGCATGAGGAGCAAAAGCAGCTCGACTGACAGCGAATCAGAAAGAGCAGCAAGGCAAATTATTTAAGTTCCGTTATCTCTCAATAATGCAAAATGTGATTTAAACACTGGATTCAAATTATTTTTGGCATTTTTTTCCCCCTCATTTTTTTCTTCTTTGTGCCACCTGGTGGCCCCACTGGGGACTGCAGCCCCCACTTAAATAAGCGGTGATTCTAGTTGTTTTCATCTATTATAGTAGAACATCTTTTCAATAAAAGCCTTAATTGTATAGATATAAATTTAATGCATTTATCAATTTTCTGTGGACAGCAGGTTTCCAGAATGGAAAATATCGGACCTGCTCTAAATTACTCTAAATTAGGTTTTTTTTTTCAAAATAATGGCCAATCAAACCAGAACAAAAGCAGATCTACATACATCTTAAAATTGATTGCAGATATGTTAAAAGTTGCTACCATCATCCTGGGAAAAAATGCAGTTTAAAACTCAATGATATGTCCTTCACTGCACTTTATTACCTTAATACCCTGAAGCAACTCCTTCCACTCATCTGCTCCATGTTCTGTTTTGCAAAAATGTGTCAGATACAGCTGGTAAGGAACCAACCGTTTGTGTAGATATTTATTCACTTCTGTGGAAAGATGTGAATTTTAAGAGACAATGTACAAATAAGTATCTTATCAGTACTGATAAGATACTGATAAGATTTATGCTTTGAATGCAGATAAGATATTATCAAGAAATTAGTTATGATGACTGAACCTGTTTAGTTAGAACTTGGGCAAGTTGCCAGTTTGATACATGAAACTACAGAATTGTATTGTATTATATTCCACATGTATTCTCATAAACGCATCAAATCCCGACCCTAGGCTGGTATGACTCAGCTAATTCCAGTGAAGGTGCGAGGGCCTGACGTCAGTTTCCTGAAACTGATCAGATCATGATCATGAAATTCTTGGATGATTCAGTTTTACTATGGAGGCAACCGGGAAGAACACCAGAGCTTCCTGTACACTGGCAATATGTTGATGATTTGCCTCCTTATGGAAGTTCTTTCAGGCTCAAAATGCACGGTGAAGCTTTTCACTCGATCAAACAACTACGACCCAGATCGACCTTGATATATTTGATGTTTAAGTTGAATCCAGTGAGGACGGGGAGCAGAGGGGCATTTTACAGGTTCTTTGAATTTGAACAAGTCTGTGGTTAAGCTGTGGTCCATTACCAGTGAGATCCGGTGCAATCAAATGAATGCCGAAGAAAAGAAAAGATGAAAGATGTTTGAGAATAATCAATAAATTGCTGGAAATGACTTTGTGTGCGCACTAATGAATGCATCTATCCCACTTGCTTCCTTCAAAAGCATTACCCATTTGGGCCCTGTCCAAGAAATATAGCTTTAATGGGTGGCTGGATGTAAAGTAAATTTTAAACAAGGGAGATGAAAATGGAAATATCTGAAACGAATCCTGATTGAGAGAATTGATTTTGTTCTGCATTATTGTCACTAAAATGGTTGTAGATGGGCAAATAGAAAGCTCAGAGGGCTGGGAGCGTTTTGGTACTCTTACCTGTTTATGTTCACAGGGGATATTGGAGAGAGAGGACCCAAAGGCAGCAAAGGAGAAGGTTACAAAGGACCTCCAGGACCTCCTGGACAGCCAGGTGTGCTGTCATCCTAATCAGTCATTTTTCTGAGATTTTAGAAATATGCTGGAGAACTTTTGTCATTTGGACGTAGAGGTTACCATGTCCCTAGCTGGTTTAATGAATGTAAACGTTCAGGAGATGATTACAAAAGCAGCATATGTTTCTCTGGCTGTCATCATTAGATTGAGTGAAGTTGACCATCAACATTTGACAATACTTCAAATTTAAATTGACAAAATAAAGTTATTTATACAGCGTTAGCAAAGAAGAACTTTTCACATCCAGGAACTACTGAACTAAAAAACATACAGTCCAGTTTCTTTTCAATTCTAAAATATTTATCAACTTCACTGCCAAATGTCAGGCTGAGTACTTCCTGAAAGTTTTACCGCTAAGTTTTTTTCTTCTCTTCTTCTTACTGTAGGGATACAGGGTCCTCGAGGCTTTGACGGTATTGGCTATCCAGGAAGTCAGGGAATTCAAGGAAAACCTGGACTACGAGGAGATCCCGGTAAACAGGGGAACCCAGGTCTTCCAGGAGTTTGCGATGTGTCCATGTGTTATCGGACCTACAACCACAGACAACATTACAACAAAGGGCCGGACGTCTGAACAACTGGTTTTAGCTCTGCATCCAGATGTTTGGAGGAAGTCATTCACTGTATCACTGCTGACTCCCTCAAAAGAGACCATGGGAATTATTGCACTGAAGGCAGTCGGAACCTCATTACGTCAGAAAGGCGGTCTAAGACCACGAGTTTCACCATGAACGCGGCCAGTAGTCCAGAAACCAAGACTCTTCCAAATACCATTGCGGATGATTCCCAATTCCTGAACTGAAAAATAGTGGACGTTTTTAATCCATAGACGGAGAAACTGATATTTTGGTCAATAAAAATATCTACCTCTGCTTCTCTCTTGACGATTGTGTGTCAAAATCCTCGACAGAAAAATTTTGAGTCCCTCCAGTTTCTTGCGATTCCATGACTGCAGAAATTTACTCACAATCAACAGATTCCCACATTTTCATGCCACATTCCCACACTAAAGTATAATTATGCGTTTATTCTAACTTTTCTGTATGCTAACGCCCACCTGCAGGTGGCAGTATTTCCTACTTCTGTTGCACTGCCTCCTCAGTGTTACTTGATGTCAAGTTATAATCCGTAGTCAATATGGGCAGTTACAAAAATCAAGTTTTTTAAGTTCTTTAAACATTCAAAAAGATTCTGTTCAGTTTGCCTTCTTATTTGTTTTATTTGATTCTTTTTGTTTCTCATATTTTTCCGTTATAGATGTACATTTTGGAAGTGGCTTTATGAGGAAATTCCTTACAAATATTTCTTGAGGATCCAAGCAAAGTCAGTGTTTTTGAATAAAAAATAAATAAATAAAAAAAATCACGAAAACCGTCGTGAAATCCTGGAGGGACTGTTACCTGTTTGTGTTTGTTGTTTCTCTCAATATCTGATTTAGATTCATTCGGAAATGTTGTCATGGAAACCATTCAGTATTTATATCCTGACATTTTATCTGTATTTTCATTTTCATTGCCGCAGTCACACCCTGGCATATTAGATGCTTGGTGTTGATAACCTGAATGGAATATGCTGTTATTTTATTGGAGACCAAGTCAACACTATCAAAACCTTTCTGAAGAATTTTGGCTTTGTGCCAGGGTGCTTTCTATGTATATGTACTTGTATAAGGAACAAAAAATCTATTTTTGTGTATTGTGACATTTTCTGTCTGTAATTTGAACTAAAACAGCTCGTCTGATGGCCATATCACCCGTTCGCTGCTGTTCTTTCACTTTTGATTGATGCCGACTGCTTTTGAAGAAGCACCTCAGTGGTTCACTTGTGAACAAATGCTATAATAAAGAGACAGTGTTCTTCATTTCATGCATCCATGGTTACAGAGTTGTGTCTGATTGATTAATGTGTTAATCGGATGGTATTTCATAACCAAAATCGAGACCACAGGTCTCAATTTTTGTGTTAGCCGCGAGTTCTCAGCTAATGTTATTAAAGATGTCATAAGTAGTCATGTGTAACTTTGCGGCAACAATCTGAGTGGTCCTTAATTGCCTTTGTATCATCCGTTCATAGTTAAAAGTATTATGTGGTTAGAAATATGTATGTTCAGTTTTATCCTTGTCCATAATTATTATTCAATCTACTAATGCTGTGTTTTACATTGCTAGACTGTAATGGAGGAGTTTTGTTTCTGGTGCATGTATTTGTGTAAATAAACAAGCAGAGGACCAACCCATGTGGTGTTAGAGTTGATGTGACAAGACGGCTGCAAACAAGATAAAGGGGAAAGTGTTTGACTACAGAAGATTTATCTGGTGGAGTGCAGTTGACGACTTCAAAACCAAGACCAGCAAACCAAGTGGCTTGGAAGTGGCTTTATGAGGAAATTATACACCAGTTGCTACACCTTGCCAACCAAGGTGTAGCAACTGACTAAAAGTATTCATACTCATAGTCCGATCTTATTAGTCTACAAGGAAAAGTTGCTCAGTCAAAGGTTTGAGCAAGTTGAAGTTCTTATTTCTGAAAATACTTCAGAATTCAAGAGAAAGAAAGTGTTTTCTAATAGTGCTTTACTGTATTGTTTTCTGAGTGCTTTTACAGAACAATATAACTTGTTGAAAAAAGTCAAAAGATGTGCTGACATGTAGAATCACTCTGCTCTAAAAACAAACAGCAACACTTCCCACAAACAGCAACATCGGTCTCAGTCAGGCTTTGTCCAAATTGAAACCGATCCACACAGACTCTGTGCAGCCAAAAGTGCATCTACAAAATACTGCAATCCTTTTATGCCAATTATGACGTTACTATATGCAACATTATAATTAATATAGAAGCTTACTAACATCAAACATGGCGCTGACTTGACATATTTCCAAATCCCAGGTATGAGCAGCGACTGTGATTGATTCCCCTTCTTGTAAAGAGCATAGCATGAGGCCAATTGTATTTCAGTGAAGAAAAAACAGTAAAAGCAGACTGCAAAGCTACGCTAAGCCAAAAGGAACGACAAACGACAAGCTTCCTGGAAATGTCGTTGAAATAGTTATATTTTTCTTTGAAATGTGTGTTTTTACATATCTGTGACAGCCAATCACCAATACCATCCTCCTCGCTCTGATTGGTTGTTTCCAGTTAGCATGGCATGAGAAAGACAATCTGTGTCACCACTTTCAGTGGTGCTAAAAACTGTCACATAGTCATAGTTTCAACACGTATGTAAGAAACATAGTGGAGTAAATGTACAACAGCTGGAAATGTAACACAGAGATTTATGGACTAAATCTATTGCATCCAGAAAGTATCAACAGCCCTTCACATTTTTCACATTTTGCTGTGTTAGATCCTTTTATTTCCAAATTGTATTTAACTGATCTCCCTCCTCAAAATTCTACATGTGAATAACCCATTTTGACAGTGTGGAAATTGGAGTCTTTTCCAATGGTTTAAAGACAGCAAGGCGGATGTTCTGGAGTGGGAGAGTTTAAGCCCAGACTCAACCTGATAGCTGTCAGCCAATCCTCACTCATGGAATAGCTTAGACAGAAAGAATAAAGGAAAGCTTTGTCTTGATGTGCAGCATTGAGACCGATGCACACAGATTCCGTGCATCCACAAAATACTGCAATCATTTTTATGGCATTTTATGGCAAATATTTCTTGGTCATTTTTTTAGAAATCAGTTTTCAGTTTGACATTTAAGGTTTTTGTGTACGTTTTAAAAGCTCAGTTTTGTTGATCTTGACTGATTTATGAAAGCAATAAAAAAGCGTAAAACATCCGAGGGGGTGGACAGGTTTCATAGGCAATCTAACCTAAAAGTGCAAATACAAATGTTCTGCTGTAAAGAAATGCCAATGCATTTCTCTGTATGATGTGTCCACATTTCTGTCAAGCTTACAATAATAATAAATGAAATAATAAGCACTGATCAAAACAATTCCCACTGTTGCTTCAGGTAATGTCACATGTTCCTCAGTGTGATTCTGTCTGTTACCATGTCAGAAATAAACACGGAAAGGAAGACCACAAGTTGATACAGTCAGGCTCTTCTCTGCAAACCTTTCCGCTGCCGAGCATCTCCCTGAGCATCTCTTGATAATCTTTATCTTGTTTGGAGGACAGATAAAAACTTCTAATATAACTCATGTCAGAAGAACATCTTGACCATATCCTGTCATAGAATTATCAGATGAACTGCTCAAAAGCCATAGAGATGTGGTGTACCAAAGTTGCAGCTATTACTGAAGAATTTTGTTATATAAGATGTGTTTGGAACTGTGTGCAGACTGTGTCAAGTTCTGTGTTATCATGTTCTGAAATCAGGCAGAGACATGCGCACAGAGTCTCCATCGAAACTTCCTTTCTTTTGGTGAGACAAGCCGCTTAATATCAGACGGACTTTCGCAATCATAGCCCGAAGCTTCTTGGTCGGATCACTGGTAAGAAAAGTAATTGCTGCTTTTGAATAATGCCTTTTTTCGCAGATTTCTATATTCTATTTGCTTACTGTAACATGGTTTCAAAATTATGATTTCCAAATCTCAACACATGGCATAAACTGTGAATTCTGCTTTTGACAGATTTCACACAAAGATGACAGAAACAAACAATAGTTATGCTACCAGCTACGCCTCAGAGGAGCCAGTTGAACTGTGTTTGAGGGATGATGACAACAAACTGGGAGCAAATCTGTCGTACATTTACTACTTCATGTTTGTCTTCAGTGTTATCACCAACCTGTTGGTTCTGGTTATCATCCATCGGTGAGTTATATATATATATATATGTATAAATGCTAAACCCTTATATACTCATAATAGATGAATGTGTTAGCTCAAGGTCTTGCATGAATCTCTGACAGAAAAAAATGAGCTTATTTTTACATTATTAACTCAAAGCTTGTATTATAAAATCCTCAAACAATTTTACTTACTCAACAGTGGGTGAAATAAGTGCTGAGCACTGTATTGTTGTCACCAATTAAACATTTCCAAAAGAGGAGATTAACACAAAATTCACATCAGATGATGGAAACAACTCCAGCATTCCACGACAAATTAAAATTCAACACAAATTATGGGTAAATGTTAGGTTTATTTTGTTCCCCAACCTGCAAGAATCAACCAAAAACACAAGTTACTTTTCTGCAGAAGAGGGGAGAAGAGCTGCCAAACGCTGTCTGGGATCAACTCCTCCGGCTCTCAGTCCCCAACTGCATTTTATTATGTTAACAAACAAAGGGGTTGGTCATTTCACAGAGTCACACATTCTTCCGTGGACATGCCATTACTAGGACCTAAGGATGACCTCTATAAATCCACCCCTCAGGACACAGTTAATAGTTAACACAGCTTTTAACACAAGAATGTATAAACATTTCTAACCCTTAAGGAAACACCTGGAGAAACAGCTAAAAGTATACCATAAAAAAAAGGAGTCAAGAAAACAACACACAGAATATTATGAAAACATAACCTTTCAAATAGAAGTAAATGAACTTAGAGAAAGTAAATGAACTTAGATAATTTTCATAACAGTAAAACATTGGAATAAAAGGAAATATTCCTCAAGAAATTTCCTATTATGAAGATTCCTCATGTGACTTTGTTTTGCAACTGGAGATGTGCTGGCACAGAAAACAAGCTTTCATCAAGAGAAACATACAAATCTATATATTTCCCTGTTGCTAATAATCAGGGGTATTGCAACAGGAAGGACGTCCTCCATAAGATACCCGCCATGTCCATCATGCACAGGGCTGGAGGTTGGCGGAGGCTGCTGTGTGAGGGCGACCCAATGGTGAAAGGACAAAAGCAGAGCATGTTGCCCTGTTCTGACAATGCTTTAGCAACTATTTGTTTTATTTGATTCTAACTAATAAAAGCTCATTTAACTTTTAAGAAAATTATTGTCAGACATTGAAGCCATTCAAATATAATCAAGATTGTTGTTTCTCTCAACATTTGGACATGTAGACAATCCAGTCTAGCAGTTGTACTTGAAGGCACCACTAGAGATTTCCCTAGTGGCGACTGTGGCTGTGTGGCAGAGTTGTCGTCTTGCAATCAGATGGTTGTAGGTTCAATTCCAGCTTCCTCCTGCCATATGTCAATGTGCCTTAACCCCAAATTGCCTACCGGTCTGCATATGGGTGAATGTGACGCTAGTGTAAAGCGCTTTGAGTGGTCAAAATGACTGGAAAAGCGCTATATAAGTTCAGTCCATTTACCATTTAGAGTTCAGCAAGAGGGAAAACATTGTGATGTCTGACCCCTTGTCACAATCCCATGGATCTTTGTTGGATGTCTGCCATTCCTCCAGTGACTGAGTAAAGGTCACTGGTGGTTTACGCTTGGCTCAAGTGGGCAATGGAGTTCAGTTTAGACAAAGCTATTTATTTAGTCAACATCGTATATCAACCATTATGTATTAAGCTTTGGTTTAAGAATCTTTGGAATACAAACTCCAGGGATATGTGAGAACCTCTCTAAGAGAGCTTTAAAGAGCCAAACAATCTGTAATGTGCATTGATACAAACAGAGGAAAGCTAGCATCCACAGTCCTCCTTATTTTCCCTCTTGAGGGTCCAGCCAATCAGAGACAAGGAAAGTAATATGCTGCTCCTCAATTGGCTGCTTTGCATATGCCAGACAATAGCATATCGAGTGGCATTGTATCAAGGGTTTTCAGTTTTCCAAACTGAATTTTATTTGAACACCTTAAATTAAAAATTGTCATGTTCGGCGTTTTTCTGTGTTTGATTTTGAGTTTTTTTTGTGTCCTGAGTCTCCTCGCATTCCTGTCTTCTCCTTGATTACTCCCAAGTGTGTCTCCTCTCCTTGATTACTCTCTGTCTATTTAATCCCTCCTGTGTCCTCTAGTTCACATCTCATTTCATCGCAAGTTTAGCTGTGTGCTGGCCCTCGTAAGTCTGGTGTTAGTGTTCAGCGCTGGCTTCCGCTCCGCTCTGCTGTGCTGCCTGGATTCTGGACTGTTTTTGGACATTTTTCATCATTACACCATCATTTCACTGCAACCTGGGTCTCATAGTGTCTGCCATTATCATTAATTTGGAGTTTTGTTCCATAGAAAAATCCACAAATAGGTGATTCTGGGGGTCCACTGTAGCAGATGATAGTTATAGTGAATGCTTTGTTTTGGTGTTTTTTTTTTTTTTGTTAAAAATGTTGATAAAACTGAATGTGTAAAGGTTTAAAGCTATAGCATATTTGGCTCATGTGCATCCCGAACTGAAATACCTGGACTGAAAATATTCGGTATGAATACCTGCATCATTAAACCCCTTATTAACATCCAACTCTGCTTTTGACCTCTCCATTATGTTCTCCCTGACCTATCTGCTGTGTTCCTTCGCCTTCATGTTGCTGTTTATCCACTCTTGTTCTCTATTGGACCTCTGAGGCCTCCATAGACATCATTTCTATTTGATACTGCTTCCCACGGCCCACTGCTTCCAAGTGGGCCGTGGGAAGCAGTATGGATGAATATAAGAAAAGAACAGTTACACAAAAATGTATCACTTTAAAAATGGTTGGTGGTGTGTTTTGTTGCAACCTGGTAGTGTGAAATAAACTTTAGTGGAGTTTGAAAACCCAATATGTGTTTAGGTTTATGTCTGGTTGAACGATGCGTGTTTTTTTTTTTTTTTTCTTTTCTGGGGGGAATTTATTGCAATCCGTCGGGGGCCTAGTAGATCTTTGGAAACCACTGGATTAAACAATATATAAACTTGGAATGGTGAACAAGCTGAAACGTTTTCTGCTTTTTAACAATATTCCACAAAATTATCACCTTTGGAAACTGAACCAAGAATTTCACCTTAATGTTTTCTTCGACCTGTGGAAGTTTGAGAATGTAACTATGCTTCCAAAATAACTTAATAGCTTTAAAATCTTCCCTCCAGGTTTGAGAAGCTGTACACTGTGATCAACATCTTGCTGGTCAACCTGGTGACGTCGTCCCTGATCTTGATGAGCAGCCTTCCCTTCCAGGCCGTCTACATGCAGATGTCTACATGGATTTTTGGCTCAGCTATGTGCAAGATTGTCTTCAGCGTCTACTACCTGGGTTTTTACAGTTCTGTTTTCTTTCTAACTCTGCTAACACTTGACCGTTATCTTGCTTTTGTACATGTTATGCCTGTAGTACATGTAAGGAGTCGACGCAATGCAATCATTTCCTGTGCAGTGGTGTGGGTGATCAGTGGTGTGGCTTGCATTAGGCCCATGATCCTGCATGGCACCTTCAAGCATTGGGCACTGAGCACTGTGAGGAGTTTGCTCACATTGATGGTATGAATGTAGAGATGCTCAATAGATCCGGATTTTATATTCAGCTTTTTGTCTTCTTGATCCTCCCTCTGGCTGTTATCATATTTTGTTACATTAGGATTGTGGTCACCATTAAAAAATCCCGATCAACTGCTAAATTCCATGCAGTCAGGGTGATATTTATGATCGTAGTGTTGTTCTTCATCTGCTGGATCCCATTTAACATCGTAGAACTCCTGCATTATAAATACGAGTCTGATTTGAGCTGTGAAGCTAAAAAGAGTCTCGGTTACGCTCTTCATGTCACCCGCAACATGGCGTACATTTACTTCTGCATCAGTCCAATGTTTTATACATTTGTGGAAAGGAAATTCCAGGAGCACTTCAAACAGCTGCTGGTGAAATGGTTCCCAGGCCTAAAAAGGCACATTTTGGTCAACGAAGGCGACAGAACAGCAATTCCCACGGTAGGAACTGAATACAGTGATGGTAAGCAAAGTGAGAGTTTCTTAAACACTCCTGAAAAAGCTCTGTGAGTTTGCTCACATTTCCACCGAGTCAACAGAGAGCATAGAAACGAGGGGGGAGGCTTTCATCCTAAAAAACACTGCATGATTGTTACATGCAAGAAAACGTTCTATGAATGGTTCTTGCACTTTATTTTGACATAGTAAGCACCTTAATAAATTCATTAAATAGAGCAATAGTCATCAGACTGTCCAGACTGAAAGTATCTTTAGAGAAAAAAAAATTGCAGCTTTCTTCCCCTGCCTCTACAAGACTGATAAAAAATGTGTCAGTTTCTGTTTCAAGTAAAAAGTTAAGAAAAAGGAGATCCAAGATTTTGCTGAATTTGATATTTCTTTGAGTATCAAATAAATATTTGATATTTCTCATTTTGTATGAACGAAGCATCCCTTTTTATTATTGTGTTCTGTGTTTCTTTCAAAATGGGGAAGCGCTAAAAAAAGAGAACCACTTCAAAAGTTGGAGTTAAAAAATGTAATAATCATTTAATCATTATGATGTAAATTTGTACAAAAGCTTTGCATTTTGTAGGAATTGCTTGGCCTGAAATTCAGCTGGAATTGTTGCTATGAATATAAGATCAAAAATAGGGTTGGCAGTATTAGTCTCACTTTTATATTTCAACATTTTCATGGTCACATGCGAGGTTCTGATACTGCTCATGCAATGCCTTATGTATTACATAAGATGTTAGCAGTTTGTTTTGAACAGATGTGTAAGTTTTAAAAGAGCTCTTGTGTCAGCTTCCCAAACTCCAGTTTCTTAAAAATGTTTTAGATATGGACTCCAAATACAGTGCTAACAGGTGAATTTTCCACCAAAACATTTGGAGTCCACAGAAAAGTCGGGAGACGTTTCCAGTCACTGCGGCTGAAATGGAGTGGTTTAGGTCCAGTGATCAATTATTAGATCTGGTCATAAAAAGTCCTGTTAAACAGTGGCAACATGCCCTTCAAATCCTGTGCTTGTGTATGCTTTCTTCCAGAAACCTTTAGAGGTCGGGTTGGGCAGCAATGTATTAACATGACTTATTCAGGGTGCCGGGAAACAACAAAGATATTGATCGGAATATCAAACTCAGTATCAAACAGATTCAGATAAGTTGAAACCATGTTATGCATGTGTATGTGTGTGTTGCTCAACACCAATGTCTGTGGTTTATGTGAAGAGCAGATGATGTTGGGCCTTCATTGCGCAACGTTATCTTGCCGTGTCAGCATTTTGTGACTTAGAAGGCATTTTGTAAATATGCTGGCCAAAGCTGTAAAGAAAAATAAGTCATCTTTATTTTTATTTTTTAAATATCGGACAGCTTTTAGAAATGAAAAACAAAGCCTCTCCTCCCCATCAAAGAAGATTGAAGTCGGCACCATTCTGTCTCTTACTACAGAATCAGACACACGAGAAGAAATCAAGCAAAGGTGACTGAGTTTTCAGGAACACAGCTGAACGAAAAACGCTTGTCACAGATTTGACATGTTTATGCTGTGGACCTCCTGCAGTTAAAATATATGTAAATTTTTATATGCATGTTTTCCTTTAGTGTCTTTTGTCCTGTGATGTCAGGGCAATGTAAGTCTCAGTTTAGGGTTATCAATATTACTTCACTGCACAAAATGACATAGAGTAATCCATTTAGAGCATTACTCAGAAGATAGTACTACTGTATATTATCCTGTTAAGGCTTACTAGTGTATGTATGTATAAGACAGTATGTAATTGGATTCCACCCAGTCCTTGTTCAGTAATCAGCATGTGCTTGTTTTTGTTTTTGGAATATTTGTTGCAGAGAATCTGGAGTTTATTTCTCAGTTGTTTTTTCTGTTTTAATTTCTTTTTTCTTTTTCTTTTTTATATCTAGAAGTAAGAATGATCTGGCTCCATGAAAAGCCACATGACAATAATTTGTCATTATATTCTTCATGTTATTCATATGTTTTGCTATTGCACAATAAATGTATTGCTTTAAAAATAAGTCCTGTGTTTTATCTTACATGTTATTACTGAAATGAATCCTTCAAACTGACTGACTGAATATTGATCTTATGAAGTCCATCATAAGCTATGTTTACCAATTGATTTTTTTTAAATGAAAGAAAAAAAAATCAACTGAATTTAATTATTACTCAACAAGCTGAACTGAGAATCCACATAATGTCAACCAGGAGCCAATTATATGAAGACGAGGGACTGTGAGGAGAAATTAGTTCTACTGCAGAATCCATCAAATAGATCTGAGAAAGCCTGATTAATTCACAGCAGCTGCGTTTTCATCAAAAATGTGCATGAAACTTTGTCGTTTTTCCACTAACGTAAAAAAACAACAACAAAAAAACAATTTCACAATTGCAGTGTTTCTATTGAATAAGACTTTAGTAGCGCAATAAAAATCAAACATGAATAAGCTTGTTCATCCAATAATTCTTCAAAAATTATGCAGCACCATCATCCTCATCATTCCACTGCAAATGTTTTTCATTGAAAAACTTTTTTTTTTTCAAAATTGCTGCGTCTCTATTAAGCAAATTTATTTTGATTTAACTTTGCACCATTTTAAGGTCGATGGAAATGAAGCCAGTCTGAGTCAATCTGTTTCTTCAAACTCTTCTTGATTGTTGTCTACTTAGGAACACCTTGAAGGCCAGGGAGGAAACACACACACCCACGCACACAAACATGCACCGAACCCCCGAGGACAAAATAGCTGCAGCATAAACACAGAGGAGAGGCTGTCAAATTTCTGTTATCTACATGATGTGTTTCTGATTCCCTTTACATCGCAGTAAATCAGGAGATGCATTTTAATGCGCCTTCTTCGACAGATTAAAAGCACCTTTTGAAAACAACTCTTAACATAATATTTAATAATCCCACCTTTAATCTCCACCTCTTTTCACTGATGATCCTTGGAACAGAAACAACGCTGCAGAATTTTCAAAGAACACTTTATGTAACAATCAACATCTATAAGTGAACTTTTTCCTCCAAAGAGTTTTTGCAGAGCCAGTGATTCGTATTTTTGACAGTAGGCAGACAGGAAGAAGGGCGAGGAGAGGGGGGAAGACATGCAGCAAAGGTCGCCGGGACCGGGAGTCGAACTCGCAACGCCCACGCCGAGGACTAAGACCTCCAAACGCGGGGCTGTGCTAACCACTGTGCCACCCCATCACGCCCCGTCTCTAAGTGGACTTAAGCTGCAGCTCCTGCTTCATACGGTGAGATTTTTTCGACTCACGTAGAAAGCACACATCTCCTGAAAAACACTGACAGCAGTAATTATATGGGTGAGTCACATTTCCTTTGAATGATTTTAATGTTTTAACAATTTGGCTACAAAAATACTGTTCTTTTAATCAAATCAATTGCTTTCCATGCCACTTTCTCTCTGTGTATCATAAGCATGGCGGGCTGCCAGGCTTTACTTGCATCCCGGGCCGGATAAGCTTTGTGTGTTTATTTATTTTAAATATGTTTTTTACACGCCAGGATTAAGGGTTTACAGCTGAGGCTCTGAACTTGGTGCGGCAGCTTTCATTCAAAATGTTTTCTTTGGAAGACGTTCTTTTAGAGCAGGTTTTTCTCCACCAGCTTTTCTTTGATCTCTTTATGAAAGATGTGTTTTGGGACACACACCAACATACTCATCAACTATCAAGGCAGGTGAGAGTTGCAAGGTTCATGTACATATAACTCTGTGAACAAAGAATCACATGTGGCGTGTGTGCTTACACCTCACACACCCTCACTCAGTGTGTGTTCTGCATGCTCTAGCCTGTGTCTACACTTACAACTAAACAGTGAAAATAAATGAACCAAGCACCAGCCAGTCAGACAGGTCTCTGTCATCCAGAGTTTGGTAATCCTGCATTCGCTCAGAAAAAAAGCGAAAAACAAAAAAAAGACAACTAGTCACAGCCAGCAAAGCAAAACGATGCACCAAACGTCAGACAAACAGCTGGATTTTGGTAAACACAAGAAAACTTAACACAATAAATACTAGAGTTTTGTACCATAAGATAAGCATACTAATGTCCTTATTCCACATCCATTTTAGATAAGATTTCTTATGAAAGTTACTTTTCTTTTAAATGTGACCAACACTACATAGCTTATTTTAATGACAGATTACTTTATCAGGATTTAACTGAAGTGCATACATTTGTTATCATTTCTGATCTTAATTACCTTGTGTTTATCTTTTCTGTGACTTTATAGTTAGTAATAAAAGTTGTTAATAACATAATCACCTGATTATGGAGCCTAGCAGCTGCTGGAAGGAAGAATCTATGATAACGCTCCTTTGTGCGTTTCGAATGTAGCAGTTTGTCTGTAGCTGCATTTGTATAGAAATGCAGCTACAGACAAACTGTAACTGCATTTGCACAGAAAACATTCAACATTCTGCTAATATTGAAAAAAACAACAACATAATTTTGCAATTATGCTATTAGTTTTTTGCAACTAATAGCACATGAATAAGGCAAAAAACCTGGAACTCCCTCCTCTTCCCACCACTTTCTATCTTTGCTTTTTTTCCCCTTTTTTTACCCATAACAGGAATTGGTTTGTGATCATGTGACTCATGGGATGGTAGAAAATACATTAACTTCGAAGTGGCTGGAAAGAAAAAAAAACCTCATCCTTGCACAAGAACTTTTTAATGAAACAAAACCCAAGTTTTTCAACTTTGGGATATTTCTTTCCATTGAGCAAATTTATTTTTGTACTTCCAATTTGCACATTTTTGAGGTCAATGGAAACACAGTTAGTAAAGTTCAGAAACAGGTTCATGCATCATGTGGGGCACATTGTCCACACTGTTTAACTCAAGCTAAAACATTGATGCTGTTTTAGCTTGGGTTCTTCTGCCTCCCTCCACCTGCACTGGGTTAGGGGGGCCACCCTGGAGCGGCCCTGTCCAATGTGCTTAACTAACCACTTCCTATTGGATGGAGATAAGCTGCTGCTCTAATAGGCTACACTCTGAGTCAGAAATTTGACCATGAGGAGCGCCGTCCGCACTTTGATAGATCTCAATTTGAATGACGCTGGATGTCAAGTCATTAGGTGTAGCAGCGTTGACAGTATCACATTGTTTTCATGAATATGGTAAAGTGAATATTGTTGAATTCAATCACAAAAGATTATGAGTGGGTTTTTTGTTTCATTGTGAAACAAAAAAACAATGTGAAACAATGTGTTTCATTGTGATCAACATATTTATTGTTAATCACAATACAATCAACAATATTGTGATTTTTTTTCATGCATGGTTTTCATGCCTAAAGAATATGAAGTGTTGGGCAGGAATTTCCTGTTCCTGTTTTTCCAAGTGTTCCATGCAATTTTAGGAAAACAAAAGCTTACAACCATTATGCCCATTAACAGTAAACTTCCCAAATGACCCAGTAATCTTGCTAAGTGATGTCTGCCCTATTTTAGTCAGAGGATGTTCTCTGTGTGTGTATGTAGTGTATGTTTGTGAGACTTCTGACTCCACAAGGATTAACCAAAACTCCAAACAGTTGAGCTCTGGTGGGGCTGCTGGTAATGGGGAGAAATTCACTTAGGGGAATATGCCCATTATGAAATAAGCCCTTATCAATGTTTGATGTAAACAGCTGCTCTATGTCTTTAGCATGACTAGATGGCGTGTCATAAAACAGAGCAAACAGAAGCAGAATGCAACATTTACAATTGGATGTTTTACTTGTTCTTCAGGTGTAAAAGTTAATCTGATTGATTGTAGCAGTTTTAGAATTAATATCAGAATCTATTACAAGTCTTTTCCCCATTATAGTCTTAGCTAAAATGGGTTATTGTCAGTTATTGATGTTTAGAAGGAGCTTAACTGTCGATTGTTGGACTTTTAATGTACCTGAAACTGTTTTTACCGTTGATCCAGTCAAAGTGCCTGATGAGGGATATGCTCCACAAATACTAGTTTTGTTTAGAAAGCATTTTCTAGTTATTTGAATTACTGTAGTTCTGGCAGATTTTGTAGAGTATTATGTAAATTTTTCCTTTGCATTAAGAAACTTTTTTCTCTCTCTTCATCTTCGTCTTCCTCTCTCACGCTTTCTCTATGGTCAAATTCTGTTTATTTTCCATTTGTTCAGTACCATTTTGTTTACAACACCGGGGACTGCAGGAAGCATTTGTCATCCATTTACTTACAAATCGACATTTGTGATTTCAACAAGCAATTAGAGTATGGAAAAGACCAGAAATGTTATTAGGTTTGCGTGCTCTCATAGTCATGAGAAATTAGAAGCAGCAACAGTGGAAAAGCTGTCAGTGCCCACATATTGTCTCTAAATGGACTAAGTGCAAGGGTGCTCAAGTTCCAGTTCTCGATAGCTACCATCCTACAACTTTTAGACTTGTCCTTACTCCAATAGCCCAGGATCAACTCTGAACAAACCTGCAAACAAGCCATTCATGTGACTGAGGTGTGTTGGAGCAGGAAAGCATCTGGAAGATGCAGGATGGTTTCTCTCGAGGACTGGACCCCTGATTTAGTGGTACAAAACAGGATGTTCACTTGACCTGTTAGAACCAACATGTGAAAAAACGTGTGAAAAAAATTGAAGACATTTTTAAGGGGGAAAACACTTTTTCATAACGCTGTACCTACACCATGATCTGATCAAAAAGACTGATGCCAGGCCAGTGGATGTGGAACATTGTGGTGAAGTGGGGCCTGAAGAATCATTCAACAGTGAAAACTTGACCGATAGAGAACATCATGCTGCTGGACCTTTGTGGGTAGTGGAGATCAGGGAGACGCGAAAGACTTATTCCAGTGGGAAGAATGAATGAATACATAGTTCTCTGTTCATTTTCTCTGTCTTCCCCCTTAACATCTAGTGATTGCTTACCTTCAGAACTAAATGGATGTTGATGGGAACTGAAAGAAGATGCAATGAAAGAATCTTCCCAGCAATCAAAGCATGAATCTCAGCTCCCCCTTCTGAGAGTGATGATTATTGATCCTTTGACTCATGATAAACATCAACAACTAGTTTTAGCTAAGACTATAATGGGGAAAGACTCCTAACAGATTCTGATATTAATTCTAAAACACCAACAACCAATCAGATGGACTTTTACACCTGAAGAACAAGTAAAATATCCAATTGTAAACAGTGTCACAGTCAGGCTTAAAAGGTTGTGTTCCATAGAAAAAAATTTTTTTCAGTGAAAAGAAGACATATAAGTATATGCATCTTACACTGAAAAAATGTTTTCTTTATGAAGATTTTTTTGTTTTTGGCGTGGGAGGGGTGGGGGCCGTCTTTTTTATTCTTTGACTGAAAATACTGTGATTTTATACCGATAAAATCACAGTATTTTATCACTGTGATTACGTGACACAGGAATAAATCCTTCATAGCAATCCCAGTAAAAATGTTGCTGATTTTTGCACTGCAATACCTCCCACTTCGGAAGGTGTAAAATATTAGCATAAACTGCAGTGGAAAATAAAACATAGAATTGATTTCAAATGCCAGAAATCATCTGTCGTGCTTCTCAGACCAACAGCAGGTCTGAAGTGAGGGCAGATGGGGAAGTTGGGGGACTTGGGTGGGTCAGGGATTGAATGGGGAGTGGGTTAAGCCTGTGGGTGGTGGGAGAATTTAGTTCATCCTGTTCCTTGGGTCGAGTTGGTCTGTGAAGTCTGTAGGTCCTGCACAGTTGGTGGAATGAGTCTCAGTCTTGTTGAGACTTTTCCGGTGTGAACTCGCTGAAGGAATGGCGCTCCTGCTCTGGCTGGCCTGTGATGGCTTTGGGGGTCCCTGAGAGAACTTTATGCAAGACCATGGCTGAATGGATTGTCTGTGCAGAGCCTGACATCCCCTGAGTACACAGCGTAATAAATCTGATGTGGTGCACTATTCTCTCAGAAATGCTTAGCTGACATAGTTAGAAGAAAACATTAACACAAAATTTCTGCAAAGGTTCTGAACGCTGAAGTTAATTATAATTTTTTGTGTTGCAATGATTGTAAAAAAGTCTTTGCACTTCAGCTCTTTTCTCCACAATGTTATGTCAGATACCAGGCGTTCTTTTCAATAGTTTTGATGGGTAAATGTTGCATTTCTAACAACATTTACCCAGTTTCTAAACTGGAAACCTTTTAGCAGCCTGCTGGGCACAATTAGATTATTGTACTTGCATTCTTTATTCAAATTTATGCCAGCTGCTGCCCAAACTGTGACTCTGTATACTCCATTTTTTGGAAAGAAGGTTGTTGGGTGTGTAACAGTTACTTTGTAGCTGCAGGAAAAGAGTCAACATGTTTTCAACATGATCATCAAAACCAAATTATTCTAGAAATCTCAAAAGCTAACAGCCTGAGTCAACAGATATTCCCTGGAACGTGGAAATGCATGTTGTCTTCAGTTTCATGCACAGACAATCTTTTCATGCGCACTCTCAGATCTCTGATACCACAACTATTGTTAACCCCAAATTATTCAAACACCTGGCATATTTTGGTTTAAACATTTTATCTAAAAACTAGATTTTTTTCAAAATTGGTATGTTTCCATAAAATGTTCACTATTCTGCCAAATTTGCTTTTTGCATTACAGTTTTAGTGTCTACTTCTAGAAACAGTCCAAGAGTAAAACAACAAAAACAAAACAAGAAAAAAAAAAAAAAAAAAAAACGCACCCTGCCATTTTTGGGAATATGTAAATGTTCTGTTGGTGTCTGCAAAAGAACATGTTTCACAAGCCTCTAAATCACAGGTGCCAAACTCCACACCAGGAGGGCCACTGGCCTGAAACTTTTAGATGTGCCTCTGCTGCACCACACCTAAATAGAATGATGACAAGAATAATGTGCCACAAATACTGTTTTTATTTTGCTGCCTTTTAAGTTTTAATGACAAATGAAAATATTTGCTGAAGTACTTATCGCTGGAGTAATTTATTTACTAGGCTAATTTATTTAAAATCCTCTGATGCCCCAGAGGATTTTTCATGAAAGCTGATCTCACTGAAGCTGTTTCCATGTCCTCTTATGGTTATGTCATTACAGTTTTTTCTTCATGCAAAACAGGCTCAGATGAGTTCACAGACACTCCAGTCCAACTGTCTTCATTTTGGTACAGGAGCTCTGTTAGACTCAGAGAGATTTTCAGAGTCACTGCTTGAAGCTGCTGTCAAACACGAGGTAAGAAAATTCATTCTAGATTTTGATTTTATCTTACATACAATCTTCTCTCATACAGTTGTGATTTAGTTATGCTCTGCTTTTTGTAGATTACCATAAAATATTGTATGACCTCTAACTGACAACATGACTTTGTGAATTCTACTTTTGACAGATTTTACACAAAGATGACAGAAACAAACATCAGTGATATTGCCAGCAAAGCCCCAGAACCTGAGTTTCCACCATGTAACAGGGATGATAACAAAGTGCGTGCAAATCTGACTTACATTTACTACTTCATGTTTGTCTTCAGTGTTATCACCAACCTGCTGGTTCTGGTTATCATCCACCGGTGAGTAAATCACTGTTTTATTTTTTTTACAGTAGTTCCAGACACTACTGTAAAAACCTTAGAAGAAAAATAGAACGTTAGATCTTTGTGTTTGGCTGTATTTCTTGCTTTCAATTTAAATAAGTTTTCATTTTGAATGGAACCACTTGTGGTGCAAAGAGAAGCATGCTTCCTTTAAGGCACGCAAAGTTTACAGAAAATATGATATACATTAATACAAACTTTTATCATAATTTCTTCCCTACTTATCAAACATTTACATTGACTAAAAAGTAGGATAGTCAACGTTGATGCGCTAACACATGCGATTAATCTGAACATTACATGACTCAGATTAATCAAACTACTATTTTGACTGAAAAGCTTATAGTTCACAATTATGGGCTTGACACATTGAGTGAAAGACAAACGTTTTCTGAGAGAGCAGACAGCAACAAAAGTTGAAAACGTTTCAACTCTTTTGCTGCAAGTACAGCTATGTGTACGCTCAAAATCTTCCGAGCACAAATTACTCTTGTTGCTCAGGTGGGTGACAAGACTTTTTCACTGATTGACAGAACTAATATTAAAATACTTTAACTCTTTCGATGTTGATCAAATTGATATATTCGCTTTTTGCTGTTTGATGTAGACACAATTTCTAAGAGGAAATTTACAGGCTACTGTAAAGTCTTCAAAGCACTTCACTTTTTCCAATGTTATGTTACAATCGTATTCCAAGATGTATTAAATTAATTTCTTTCCCCAAAAGTGTACACATTAATACCCATTAGAATTTTTTGGAGTGTTTTGCAACTGTATTAAAAGTAGAAAACCAATAAATCGCATCGGTATAAGCCTTGGGTTAATACTTTGTTGATCCACCTTCTAAAGCAATTCCAGTCTCTCACCTTTTGAACTTGATGCCTTCAGCTTTCCTCTCCTTCCTTTAGCAGTTTGGCTCATTCTTCTTTGCAGTTTTTCTGATGGAGCTCCATCCAGCTCCATCTGATGGAGCTCCATCCAGCTCCATCAGGCTGGATGGAGACGTCAGTCAGTTTCAGATCTCTCCAAAGATGTTCATTCAAATTCAGTGGTTCTGAAAAACCTTTCATATTTGGCCATGTGCTTTGCGTCGTTGTCTGACTGTGAAATGAATTGCAGCTTCAGTCTTTGGTCAAGATGCTCTGGAACGACTTTGTCACTGTACATTGCTGCATACAGTTAGATGATATTGGATAGGTTACCTCCAAACATGTCACCTGGCTTTAAGTTTAACCTTTGTCTCATCTGACTGGAGAATCTTATTTCTCTGTTCTGAGAGTCTTTCAGATATGGATCTCTCGCAGTCACCACATGGCTGGAGCAGCAATGAGCAGCCAGGGCCGCCCAGTGCTGCTTACAGCTTCACTTTTCCAGGAGTCTGCAATAATTATATTTAGGAAGTTTGTGCTGTGATAGTAACAGTGGGTGAAAATCGGCATAATTTGTCCCAAAAGGTTTGTCAAGAAGAGATAAAAAAATAACTTTCATTTACACATCATGGCCAAAATTTTGAATTCCAAACAACGAATGAACTAAACTTAATTAAAATTTTCTGGCTAACATACACACAGATCTTCTATGAAAGGTACTTCAGTCTTGTGTAAAATTAAAGCTACTGATAATAATTTGTGCTCTGACTGTTGGAGAATTGATGTTTGTACCAAACTAACACTTTACAATCTTCCCTCCAGGTTTGAGAAGCTGTACACTGTGATCAACATCTTGCTGGTCAACCTGGTGACGTCGTCCCTGATCTTGATGAGCAGCCTTCCCTTTCAGGCCGTCTACATGCAGATGTCTACATGGATTTTTGGCTCAGCTATGTGCAAGATTGTCTTCAGCGTCTACTACCTGGGTTTTTACAGTTCTGTTTTCTTTCTGACTCTGCTAACATTTGACCGTTACCTTGCTTTTGTACATGTTATGCCTGTAGTACATGTAAGGAGTCGACGCAATGCAATCATTTCCTGTGCAGTGGTGTGGGTGATCAGTGGTTTGGCTTGTGTCCAGCCAATGATTCTCCATGGTGTCTTTTCCCAAGAAGACACTGAGCACTGTGAGGAGTTTGCTCACATTGATGGTATAGATCGAAAGATGCTCAATAGATCCAGATTTTATATTCAGCTTTTTATCTTCTTGATCCTCCCTCTGGCTGTTATCATATTTTGTTACATTAGGATTGTGGTCACCATTAAAAAATCCCAATCGACTTCTAAATTCCATGCAGTCAGGGTGATATTTATGATCGTAGTGTTGTTCTTCATCTGCTGGATCCCATTTAACATCGTAGAACTCCTGCATTATAAATACGAGTCTGATTTGAGCTGTGAAGCTAAAAAGAGACTCGGTTACGCTCTTCGTGTCACCCGCAACATGGCGTACATTTACTTCTGCATCAGTCCAATATTTTATACATTTGTGGGAAAAAAATTCCAGAACCATTTCAAACAGCTGCTGGTGAAATGTTTCCCACAATTACAAGATCATATTTCTTTCAACACAAACAACACAACAACAAGAAATTTGTCTTAAGAAGTGAGTTTATCTCTGAGTTTGTCATCATTCACTCTGAGTCAAAACAAATACTTACTTACAACTGCATTCATGCTTTTTAAATTTCAGACCATCTTTTCTGGCTATAACAACCCTCACTTTGACCTAATGTATTGTTATCATACTGAAAAATATTTGTGGATATTAGTGCAACTAAAGCTCATGATTGTGAGTGTTTATGTCATACAGCTAAGCCTTTTGAATCATTTCATGATTTGTTTACAGGTCTACCATGCAGTTCACACACCTTATGGCCAAGTTTCAAAATGCAGCTTGCAAAAGAGTAATAAAGGAGACAAAGCAAATAAATAGACAACAGACTATTTAAAAAAAATAATAAATTTTTTGACCTACATAAAAAATGCTATTTTGAGGCAAACGACAGGGAAACATGGTGGATGTGAAGATGAATGAAGGTAATACTGGAGGAAAATCTGTTAGAGCAGAATCCTGGTCCTAGAAAGGAACCATCTAACAGGCTTTAGATGCATCCCTGCTCATACACAACTCAATCAAATAATTACTTCTTTAGCATCACATTTGACAAAGGCGTGGTAACGATCCATTCATTTGATTCTGATGTGTGTGAACAGCACACACATCAGAATCACACCAAAGCTTAGAGGAGAAAGGGCCTTCTATGTTTCTGCCCCTAAGCTTGGGAACGCGCTACCGTTAAACATCTGACAGGCTCCCTCACTGTCCATTTTTTAAAACCTGTCTGAAAACGTATTTTAATCAACTGAGCCCAATGTTCCCTCTAATTGTTCATATGTCTGGGCGTACACACAAGCTTCCTGGGCACACTGCGGACCACTGTGAGCATCATCAGTGTACACAGCGTGGCCACGCACAAGTATCATAAATCTGGGATCATAGAAAGTTGCATTGCTTATTAAAAAATCAAATTACATCAGCAATTTTCATTCTTTTGCTTTGAATTTAAGTGATTTGCTCAATTAAAATAAAAAAAAAAGAAAAGAAAACATTGCTGTTCATGAGATGCATGCTATAAGTAAGAGTCCTGCTTCAGCCAGGGTGAGAAATGAGACATTACACCTTTCAGACATAAATGTTTGTTCATATTAAAACATTCACATTTTGCACAATGAAATGTTTTCTGTAGCTTGTGATGCAGTATAAATTCTTGTAAAATATTTAATTACAGTTTTTTTTCACGTCTGCCCTTCTCACTTCTTCTCACTTCTCCAGTGGTTGTACACTTTGCCCAGGTTGATGGTCAGTCTGCTTCTTGCTATATCTACTTGAATTCAGCATATTTGACTGTTAATGGCCTCATAATCTGTGGGTGGAGGAGAATGGCCTCATACTTCTTTGCCAGTGTACAAATGTCTGCTTATCTATAGTCAAAAGTCTGAACTCAACATTTCAATATCAATGCAGACCATTCCTTTCATTTGATTTGATTCCATTTGATCTTAGAAGAAGTGAATTTATTTTTTTTTACTTTGGCTTGGTGAGTGGATGTCCCACGTAGACATAATAAGGTGATGGCTTTCACGTTTCCTAACTCTACCGCACTATTCTCACCTGCACGGCGCTATGACCAAGGCACGTAACCCACGTAGCCCAGGTTGATGGCTGATTGGCTACACAGCCAATCAGCACAATGCTGATTGGCTGCGTAGCGAAAGTGAACCGTATCGTATCATTGGCTGGATTCCTGTCACTCACTGAGTTCGATCGCAAAGTAGTACGGAAAAAAAAAAAATTTATTGGTCCATAGTCAACTGATGTCTGAGCTCAATGTCCACTTTACGTTGGACTTTATTTTATGCACTACATAGATTTTCTTGTGCGCAGCTTAGAGGGAACACTGACTGAGACCTGATCTCACTCATTTTATTGGTGTTGATCCAACTTCATTTTTATGCTTTCTTTATCATATTTAACCATTACTGATATTCAACTTTGTTTCAGTTGCAGTTGGTGTTAAAGTGTTCATAAATGAAGTTGATGTTTATGATGACAATGACATGACTTAGAACAAAGTGTGTAAAATAGATCATAATTTACACAATACACCAAAATTCTAAATTTAGAAATTTACAGATAATCTCCCGCTAACTTGCAAAGAGGGATTGATACAAAATGTAGAATCAATATAAGAAAGAGTCATAATGCTTCTCTATAAATATATTAGCCAAATCTCTCATTATATTTTGTGCTGTTCTTTAAAAATGCTTTAAAGTAGTACAAGCTAATAACTCCAAAAAACATAAACAAACACTACCAAAGCAATGCCAAACAATCTCTCTCTAAAGATGAGGTGGAGGAGACCCAACACACTACGTAAGGGGTTCCCAAGTCCAGTTCTTGAGATCCACCAGCCTGCAACTCTCAGATACATCAGATGTCCAACACAACAATAAAATCAATGGCTCATTACCAGGCCTAGAGAGCTGAATGACTGCTGATGAGAGAGTTCAGACATTTGATTCAAGTGTGTTGGACCAGGGATATATTTCAAAGTTTGCTTGATCTTGAACATGGACTTGAGGCCCTCTGCACCGGAAAAAAAGAGAAGCAAAAGCAAAGCTGAGTAATTATTGGGATGAGTTTACTGGCAGAGGAAACATAACTGAGCTGAATGAGTGTTACTGAGAATCTGTGATTAAATGGAAAAGAATTTAAAATGGGGCCCTCTATTGTCATGTTCCCCATGTTACACACAGGAACATTTTTGGATTGGGTTTTTGGATGGGAAGCTTCACAGTCTGCTGTAACTCCAGTTCAAACACGATCGAGACACCAAACTCCAGGCTAATTTCCAATAACTCAGTTAACATGCTTACTTTGTAACCTTAAATGTACAGTAATCACTTCATTCATCAATATAATCGTATAAATCGAGGTGATTTTGTTTTCATGTGTTGTTTAGGGTGCTATGTTCAGTGACATCATAACAATTACAAAAAAAGATCTAACAAAAATCAGCAACAAGAAAAGCTTAACCAGCAACAAACCTGTATATTACATCTTGGTTGTGCTTTGTATATGAATCCACTTTATTTTTATCATTGATGAAAAAATGTCTGTCACATCTGTATTATAATGAAATTAACATCTAAATTATTTTTAGATGTTATAATTATATTCTGTTTTTTTTTTCTTTTTGTCTGCTGTGTGCTGAGCAACTTGCATCATGATGTTCTACAATGTATTTTATTTTATTTTTTGGTATGGAGTCGACAGTAAATTAAGATGTGAATAACTCATAAACGTTCCTACAGACTATGCTATTAATATGTATGGATATAATTTATTTTTGCTCTTGATATTAAATAAATATCTTTAAAACTGTAACTTGTTTTTTTTTCTGTAATATTATTGGGTATTCCAGGAGAAATTAGATTCTATTATGGTCTTTTTCTAATGGAAAAAGAAAAAAAAAGAAAGTCAGAATTATAAAATGATGAAGATGAGTAGAACCAAACAGATGAAGTGGATAGAGGTGGTATTAGGAGCTGGAGTTTTACTGCTGCCCTTAGCTTCATAAATGAAACAATGAATGACACTTACCTCTTGTTGGATTGCATGATCCAGAAAGTAGTTCTATTACTCTGTGTCCAGTCTGGTAACAACTGATCTGGTCTTTTTCAGGTGTCGGTCTGGGATTTCACATTCAGTACCAGTGTTCTGATTGTCTGCGCTACCCAGTGGCAGCAGCAGTAGCAGCAGCAGTAGCTCTGAATTCATCTAACTGAGTTGCTTCTCCTAGCAGCTGTAGCTCTGTATCTTTGGTCCTGTGTTGGTTCATGGTTTCACATTCAGTACTGGCGGCATTCGCAATAGCTCCTTTAACATTTGAGCGCTTGCTGTCTCTGATATTTCTCCCAGCATTTTTCACTCGCTAGCTACTGTTGGAGTTTAGGCATCTTAAAATCTTTCAGCACTGCATTTGGTTTTAGCTCAATCACCTATTAGACCCTTCATCAGTTTTGCTCCAAATCTGTCTTCTGGAGAGAAATGTTGAGGGCACAAATTGGTCTTTTGGAAGTTGTGTTCAGCTCTCTCCCATTGTGCTCTTTTCTTTTCACGTGGAAAGTGACCCAAACTTGCCACTCGCTGTTTTTTTTTAATAACAGCCAACGGTGACACATTGTGGCATTTTCTAAAATTACAGTCAAATGCAAAATGATAAACAACAATTCAGACAAAGTTTCTGTGTTTACGTTGTAGATTCGAGTACAGAACAGACCAAAACGTGTTATCTATTCAGCAGATGAACAGATGGCGACATCCATGGGTGAAAATATGACAAATGATGTACATTTTTTGAAATAATTATGAGTTTTTTCATGTCACAAGCAACAATTCAGATAACAGGAAAATTATATATTTAGGCCAAAATGTTGCACCAATCATTAGATTGCATAATTTACACATTAAGCAGTACTCAATAAGCCCAACAGAATAAATCTTCATAGAGGCAAATAACAAAGATGAACAAAGACATCTGGAATGACGTACACAACTGACATGTTTCACACATCCACACCGCCAGGGATGCTCTTTAAACCAAAATTATTCTGGTAAACTCAAAGCCTAACAGCTTGAATCAACAGATATTCCCTGGAACTTGAAGATGCATATTTGCGCTTCAGTTTCATGCCCAGACAACAGACAAGGACTTCCCTGCAGCAAACAGAAAGAAGCGGGGACAGACTACTGTCAGTCTCATACCTTATTTGGAAATGGGACCAATGTACTCTGGAAGTGAAGGGGGCGGTATTCTTATGTTATTTGCAGCTCCTGTTTTTATTTTCGTTTGAAATCTGCGATATATCTTTATCCTTAGGAAGGATTTTATCACTCTCAACATGTATTTGAACTTCTTTCTTTTATTTACTTCAGTGCAGCTCACAGTTTTTAACAAATTCTGTAACTTCTAAATCTGCTCCTCAGTCACTTCTTTTCAGGTCTCATACTGCCTCTAGTGGCATGTGGGTGGTGACACAACTAATCTAATTACATTACTAAATCAGAGTACCACAAAGTCTTTAATATTTACTATTAATTTCTGCATTTCTGGCACAGTAAAAGATAAGTTATGTTATAAAACACAATATTTTATAAAATTTTCTTAAGAATGGTGAGCTTAATTAAATGACATACATATTTAATTAGGTTTAAGTGTGTGCAATTGTTTCCTGCACATATTCAAATTTCTATCTGATGCCACATCTATTGTTAGACCCCACATTATTCAAACTCCTGGAACGATGGGTATAAATTGACTTTCATTTTCCAGCCTGCTTCTTATGACTGGAAATTATATGAAGATTTTGGAGTCTCATCTTGCATATGATTGGGAATCTGTGGAGGTAGTGAAATATCGGTGTGATGAGTTCCAAATAAAACATTAGAACTCATCAGTAAATGTAAAGAACTGGAGTTCAAATAAAGATTAGCCAGTAATTATTGAAAAATATATAAATAGCTTTTCTGTGTAATGTTCATACATACCAGTAAATAATATGTTTATTTAGGATAATCAGAAACAATAAAATATACTTTTTTATTAACCCTTTTGGTTTCTTGATCTTCATGAGCTGCATTTCCACAACAATGTGTGGAAAATTTTCTGTTTTATTTATTTATTTTTTTACATTAACAGAATTTCAAAATTTTTTCAATGGCTGTGTTTCCATTAAATAAGATACAGTTACAATAAGTAAGTCATTAAAAAATTTACTGCGGCAAGATCCGATTACTTCCTGCTGTCTTCTTTGTCGTTTTCACCATTGATCAGCACCATAATGTCCGGTGCTGATCACAACTCATGTGACATGAAAAAATGTTTCCATTGAAAGACTTTACTTTTTATGCATCTGAAAACCAACTTACTCAAGTTGAGAAAGTTCATGGCCAAAAAACACAACTTTTTCCAATTTTTCTTGTTTCAAATAAACACATTTATTTTCATAATTCCAGTGTGCTGAGTTTTAACTAAGCTACTGTCTCAGATGAGCTTTGGTATTAAATGGAGTACTCCATTAGTTTGAATGCTCTTTTCTTCACCACAGGCGTTTTTGGATTCTTAACGAGTATGTACACTTTTTCATTTTATAGAGATCCATGAAAATGTGGAAACATTCTTCTGTTTGTGGAGGGGTTGGGCTCAACAACCTTCTTGTAATTGTTTTCTTACTAGCTATGAACAAAATCTAAGAAAAAAACATTAAGTATTCTTTGTACATAACAAATTGACATCTAAATAATGTGCCAGGGATACATTACAATAGTTAAAGAAAGAAATGACCTTTTGATCATAGCTTGAGTAAAGTTTTTATGTTTTTACTTGCTACATTAAATGGTTTAAAATGTTAAAATGTTGCTAAATCATTTATTGCTGGAGTGATTCATTTATTAGGCAATTTATTTCTGAATATATGCTTGGTAATGGCAGGATTGGTTCTCCATACTAATTGCCCCAGAGGATTTTTCATGAAAGCTGATCTCTCTCAAGTTGTTTGTACATGCCCTTATCGTAATGTCGTTATAGCTTTTACTTGACGCAAAACAGGCTCAGATGAGTTCACAGACACTCCAGTCCAACTGTCTTCATTTTGGTACCGGAGCTCTGTTAGACTCAGAGAGACTTTCAGAGTCACTGCTTGAAGCTGCAGTGAAACACGAGGTAAGAAAATTCATTCTGGATTTTGATTTTATCTTCTTTCATACAGTGGTGTTTTAGATATGCTCTGCTTTTTGTAGATTACCATAAAATATTGTATGACCTCTAACTGACAACATGACTTTGTGAATTTTGCTTTTGACAGATTTTACACAAAGATGACAGAAACAAACAATAGTTATATTACCAGCAACACCTCAGAGAAGCCGGTTGGACCATGTTCGAGGGATGATGATAACAAACTGGGAGCAAATCTGTCTTACATTTACTACTTCATGTTTGTCTTCAGTGTTATCACCAACCTGCTGGTTCTGGTTATCATCCTTCGGTGAGTAAGCCACCAAATTAAAACAAATTGAACTTGTTTTAATTTGGTGAAATGAGTTGCAAAACCGTACTAACTTTCTTTTATTATTATTTTGCTACATCTAATATTTAAGAAATTTTACAAATCTTTATATCCAATAAAGACAGCTTAACAAAATATAAAATGCAGTTTAAAAAAAGAAGAAATTAATTAATCTTTGATTGTAATTTTGCTTGAAATCACAGTTGCAAGCAGTTAAAATAAGTTTATTTTTCATTTTGAATGGAGCCACTGAGTATTTTCAGCTTTTGTGTTGCAGTACGCTTCCTTTAGGGTATGCAAGGTTCATGGGAAATATGAGCTACTTTCCAGTAATACTGCTGCACCTGAAGCAGTAAAACTGAAACACAATTTTGAGCAAAATGTGAACATCTAATTGTGAACATCTAAATGTGAACATTTAATTTCTAAAGCAAAAGGTAAATGATTTGCAGGTTCTGAATCAAACAGATGAGTAATGAACTGAAAAATGGAACAGGTTGTCTAAAAAAGGTACTATTAACACTGCAACAGCAGCATGGCTTTTTAAATACATGTGCGATAAATATTGTCATTTAGGATGTTTTGTTTACAAAGTAAATATACTTTTTTACATATATTTTCATGTCAAACTTTTATCTCATTATTTCTGATCTGACTATGTAAATGTCAAAACATTTATATAGAGCATGGATATAATTTTACGTTTTGGTAGTGGATCAAATAAATGTCATGTTGCTTATTTGTAGAGAAAAAGACTGATGAAATTTAGAGTGGAGTCTCACTGAAGTCCACATGGGATCAAACGTCAACTTCACGTTTTTTTGTAACCACCAAGAAATCCTCTTCCATGATTCTGTGTGGAAGGGTGATAGCTCCCTTTAAGAAGAGGTTGCCAAACAATCATCACAACCGTTTTAGGAATGGATGAATCAGGTCCTGCTTGCAAGTGAAATGGAAGAAAGGACGTTGCTTCCAGATTAGACTTCCAGATTAGTGGCAGGAATGGCTCTAAATTACAAAACTCTTATAGTGGAAAACCCATCAGCAGCAAATTAACAAATAATATTAGGATACAGGATTATGACTTACACTGGTCTGTTGTCATCAAGAAAACATGCAACTCCTTCAGTTTTCAGCCAGCAGCATCCTGCAGAAATATGTTCGCTGGACAGTCCAGCACAAGACATGCTGTGTAAGAAGAAACAAAAAGTTTGTGATTTTTTTCTATATGACATGAAATCCTCCCAACCTTTTTTTTTTTTTTGTATTTTTTTCTCGGAAGAGTTTTTGCGATGCTAGTGTCTCATATTGTTTTTACAGTAGACAGACAGAAAAGAGGGCGAGGAGAAGGGGAAAGACATGCGGCATAGGTCACTGGGACTCGAACCCGCGACGTCCACATTGAGGACCACACAGCACACCCAACCTTTTCTTGTTTGATTACCAAAATTATTTTTGTTTATAAATTCTTAATATTCAATTATGTATTTCTTTAGAAAATTTATTTTTTTAATAAAAATTTAGTGATTTTGCTGCCAACGGCCATCACTACCTTCAAACACTCTATGAAGAATCTGAATTAATGCACTACAAAAACATGAACATTTTTAATTTGGGATTAATAAAGTCTTTTTGAACTGAATTTGAATTGCTAACACATGCTGAAATTATTAGACCTGTGAATTCCCAGGTGATAAAGTCATTGTGGCAACAATTTATTTGATAAATAAAATGGACATAACACTGTCTTGAATATGACAACAGCACTTATGAACATGAATGAATCTTCATGGATATTTATGACTTTTGTCATTAAGTGTTACTTGGTAAATAATGACACTTTTAAATGCCAAGTTGACATTGTTTAGAATGTTTGTTATAATAACTAGACATTAACCAAGACAAAAAAAAAAAATGTCAAAAGTGCAGCTAACCTTTCTGTAATAGGATTACCTAACATTAACTTATAGAAAGCTAGCATAAGTCTAAATAGCTGAAAGCTAACTTTACCTAAAGAGAGGCACCAGTGCACCAGTTGGTGCACTGGTGCCTCTCACTGGTAGATATGGCATATTGCACTACTCAAAACAAAACCTTAAATTATGTTGTATTTCAAATGCAAAGTTGATAAGTGCTTTGTAGATATTTTTGGTGGAATACTGTAGAATCAGTTAGGTGAAGAAAGTTAAGACTAACAAACAAATGGCATAGAAGGTTAATGTTAACACATAAAGCTACATAAGTTTTTGAAGTTTGATAATTAATACATACAAAATATTTATGACAGATTATGATTTCTTGGTTAATATCAAGTTGTCATAACAAAGACATTGAAACAAAGACATATTTGCATTAAAAGTGTCATTACTTTTACTGTACTGAATTATACTTAATAACAATAGTCATAAATGTTCATGAAGACTCCTCATATTTATGACAGTGTCATGTCTGTCTTATGCACCCCTTCAAATAAAGAGTTAGCACCTCGGTTTTGTGAAGCTTCTGCGTATATTATGGTTTTACAAGGTACTGTTGGTGAACTACTAAAGTTTTCCATTATACCATTCAAATGCTTTAAAGTAATGTAATAAACGCAGAAGTTGCAGAAGCAGCTCAGTTTTCTCCAGTTGTAAGGAGCAGTTTAGTTTTACCCTTGCCTGTCCCAGTCTTTTTTTTTTTTAAAATCTTTGTAAGTTCATGGTGTGGAAGCTGAAGGACTGCTATGACAGAACTGTTAGTATGTCAAGAGGTAGATTATCAGTCCAGGCTAGTCAATGACTGTTGTTAAATTTTGCAATTCTGAGAAAACTCATGTTGGGCCTTCATTTATAGAAAGGAAATTATAAGGCTGCATGTCCCAGCATAGTTTGCACTAGAGGTTATCACTGCAAGCATCAATCCTGCAGTATGACTGAGCTTTACAGATAAGACGAGTCTTCAGTGGTCTTTGACAGAGACAGGCTCGTGAACCATCCATGCTTATTCTGTTGGAATGACAAATGATGAAGGTTTTAATCTTTGAAGATTAAAACCTTTAAAGTGGCATTCTAAAGATCCATCTGGCCGAAGCTGAAACTGAAAAACCCCTGCCATGTCCAACGCACTGGAGAAGCTTGTTGGAGGGGTTACTGCCTGAAGTTGACTTGTGAGTCCAAAAGAGCCATACAGCTGCTCCAGCGACTAAACTGTAACTTTAAGATTGGCCTCCAGGATATCACTTAAATCTACTTTGAGACAAACTTGTATTTTTGTCTGGACGCCGACAGAGTTAATTGAATAAGATGACTTAATCAACATACATAACTTTTTATATGCTGGCTCAATGTTAAAAATAAAAAAAACCCTGAAATTTCTGGCTAAAACTCTCACAAGTCTTATTTGAAAAAACTTCACAGAATAATTTGTGCTCTGACTGTTGGAGAATTGATGTTTGTACCAAACTAACACTTTACCATCTTCCCTCCAGGTTTGAGAGGCTGTACACTGTGATCAACATCTTGCTGGTCAACCTGGTGACGTCGTCCCTGATCTTGATGAGCAGCCTTCCCTTCCAGGCCGTCTACATGCAGATGTCTACATGGATTTTTGGCTCAGCTATGTGCAAGATTGTCTTCAGCGTCTACTACCTGGGTTTTTACAGTTCTGTTTTCTTTCTAACTCTGCTAACATTTGACCGTTACCTTGCTTTTGTACATGTTATGCCTGTAGTACATGTAAGGAGTCGACGCAATGCAATCATATCCTGTGCAGTGGTGTGGGTGATCAGTGGTGTGGCTTGCATTAGGCCCATGATCCTGCATGGCACCTTCAAGCATTGGGGCACTGAGCACTGTGAGGAGTTTGCTCACATTGATGGTATGAATGTAGAGATGCTCAATAGATCCGGATTTTATATCCAGCTTTTTGTCTTCTTGTTCTTCCCTCTGACTGTTATCATATTTTGTTACATTAAGATTGTGGTCACCATTAATAAATCCCGATCAACTGCTAAATTCCATGCAGTCAGGGTGATATTTATGATCGTAGTGTTGTTCTTCATCTGCTGGATCCCATTGAACATTGTAGAACTCCTGCATTATAAATACGAGTCTGTTTTGAGCTGTGAAGCTAAAAAGAGTCTCGGTTACGCTCTTCATGTCACCCGCAACATGGCGTACATTTACTTCTGCATCAGTCCAATGTTTTATACATTTATTGGAAAAAAATTCCAGAACCATTTCAAACAGCTGATGGTGAAATGTTTCCCGATATTACGGGATCATGTTTCTTTTAACACAGACATCAGAACAACACAGACTTCAAGAACAACACACACTTCTTAAATTAGTCTTAAGAAGTGGGTTTATCTCTGTGAGTTTGTCCTCATTCACCCTGAGTCAAACCAAATGCAAAGCATTTATGCTTTTTAAACTTCAGGCCAACTTTTCCGGCTGCAACAACACTCACTTTGACCTAATGTATTGTCATCATACTGAATAATAATTGAAGATATTGGTACTATTAAAGCTCATGAGTATGAGAGATTCAAGTATCGAACAGCTAAACCTACAGATGGTGCCTATAGAATTGTTTCATTTTGCTGTTTCAGTCGACGTTGAGTTAGCATTTCTGTTATAGTAAAGCTGAAAGGACACTCTTTACATTGGGCGAGCCAGTGAGTTTTCTGGGTGTTTTTTTGGCACAATTCTGTATAATTTCCCAAGCGTTGAGCATGTCAAAAAGAACATGTATTCTGTCATCTGAAAAGGGAATGTGGCACACCTGTCGCCCTAACAAGACAAGTTGATCAGTTTAAACTGATAGGCCAACAGGAAGCGCAATAATCAGAGCAGTAGAAAAAAAGAGTAATCCTGCCTGTGGATGGGCTGCAGAGAGACACGATTTGTTTACGGGTCTACAATCTGCCATCCAATTCACAAACCTTGATTTTATGGGAGCATTTCAAGACGGATGACAGTTAAAAGGAAGGTCAACACAGGAGTTGGAGGCTACCTGTATTAAAGACTGCAAACATACAGCTATACCTACAATGGCATGGATTAGAACAAAGGGTGCCCAACTGTTAGAGCAGCATAGATTGTGAGTTTTGACAACGCACAGAAATGGACAAATTCAAAGGTGCGTTCCAGCTTTTTTGCAGAGTAAAATGAAATAAGAATCAGAGTTGAAAGGCTTCGCTGGACATATTTCAGCCAAATTTATCATAACAATACTTATACAGTGATACATCTGTATTGTCATAAAATTCACAGTAAAATCATTTATAAATGGACAACTACAATTTATACTGTTGTATTTAACAGTCTGTTGTTGTGTGTACTGGACAAATTTTATCATCCCCTTGTATTGTGTAGTTTGTTTGTTTTTTGCTTGGTGTGCCGTGCATAGTAAGTGAAAATGTAAATAAATCAGAAACTGGCCTGAAATTATGCAAAGCCATTAATATATGAGGATATAAGCTATTTTTTTGTATCCTGTACACTAAATAAATGTCTTCAAAAGTGTCTTCATCATGACTTGCTTTTTTTAAAAATAATATTGCTGGGGATTCCAGGAGAAATTTACGCTGTCTGTCAGGTGCTGAAAATACAATACAAAACAAACAAACAAACAAAAACAAATGCAAAAGAAAATGCTGCAAACAAAAAATTGCTGCAATAACAGAAGCAAAATCCTCCACTCAGCAAAACAAGTGCAAACCAAACATGCTGGAACCACAAACATTATACTGCATTCACAAATAAGATGCTGTCATCACAAGAAAAAAATGTCCTCAGATTTTTCTTACATCCAAGGATAAAATGCTCAAAATATCAACTAGAGTCAGAGTGACTGGTCCCCGGTGTCTTACACCATATAGTCCCTCTGAGTCCCCTTCATTAGAATCTCAAGACACCTCAGAAAAAATGTCTTCTCCTGGACCTGAGGTTTTTAAATTGATAACTACAGATACAGGCAAATGCTGAGAGATCATGGAGGAAAACCTGTTAGAGCAAAGATCTCCAACTGTCTTCTAAAGAAACTGTCTTACAGGTTTTAGATGCATCCCTGCTCATACACAACTGAATCAAATCGGTGGATGAGTACCAGGACTTGACGTAATTCAATCATTTGACTCTGATGTGTTTGAAGAGCAATGTATCTAAAACCTGGAGAACAGGAGCTCTTGAAGACTTGAGGACGGAATCAAACCGACTCAGGTTCACCTTTCAGAGGGCAATGACCCGAAACACACTGACACACGATGGCATGGCTTAGAGCAAAGTATCCACTTGATAGAGCAACATGTATTCTGTAACGTAGAATAGGTACAAAGAGTAGAATCAATGGGAAAATATGCAAATATGTAAATATGTTAGCCAAATCTATCAAATTAGTATTTTAACATTGTTCTTTGAAAATGCTTTAAAGTAGTACATTTGTTAGAGGTTGAGGAAAAGAGGGAGAATGCACTGGAAGAAAAGAAAAGCAAAATCAAAGCTGAGTAATTATTGGGATCACAGGCAGATGAAACATAACTGAGCTGAAAGGGTGTTACTGAGAATCTGTGATTAATTTTAAAAATTAACAGTCATGTTCCCCAGGTTACACGCAAGAACATTTTGGATTGGGTCTTTCGATGGGAAGCTTACAGTTTGCTGTAACTCCTGTTCAAATCTGATCAAAACAAAAAACTTCAATAACTGTTGGAATTACCAGGCTTACTCTATAACATTATCAGTACAGTAACAACTTCATTCATTTTGTTTTCATGTGTTGTTTTGAGTGTTTTGTTAAGTGACATCATAACAATGACAAAAAAATTATTAATAGAAATCAGCAACATTACAATCTTAAGCAGCAACAAACTGGTATATTACATCTTGCTTACATACATGCACACTTTATGTAAAATCAGTGAAAAAATATCTGTCGCATCTGTATTATAGTAAAATATTTCACATAAAGTCTTTCTAGGAAAACAGCTATTATGTATACAATTCAACAAACTTTATCCAATATTTGTCAGATGATCGGGATGTTTCTGGTTTTGTTTTTTTTCTGTCTATTGTGCTGCACAATTTCTAACATGGCATTGTATTTATTTTTACTTATATTACTTATATTTTTTGTGTATGCCATGCATAACAAAAAAATATGTAAATAAATCACAAACTGACTTGACATCATGCAAAACTATTAATATGTAAAGATATATACATATCTATATGTATATCTGTATATATGTCAGTGTATTGTATATGTAAGGATATAATTTATGTTTGTAATTTCATGTAAATTCACTTCTGTACATTAAATGAATGTCTTTAAAACATTCCTTTATCGTGACTTGCTTTCTTTTTCATATTAATATGGGCGATTCCAAGAGAAAGTAACTAACATTATTGTGTTGTTCAAATGCAAAAGCTGCAAAAATTAATTATAATCAAGATAACGAAATTAGTAAGGATTTAAAAGTTTAACGCATTACATATTTATTAACATGCTGCCTGTCCCATATCTGGTGATTGGACCACATTGACCTGCTTCACATCCAAAATTACTTCATAGCCACATACACTCATTTAAAAATAAATCAGATTCTGCTAACTCGCAATTTTTGTGCAATTATTTCAGCTAGAAACTTTTTGAAAGTCCAGCTGTGTAGCTTTACAGACAGTAAATATGAGGTGGAAGGACAGTAAATGTGGGTAGGAAGAAACATTCAAAATGCTAACAGCAGGTTCCTAAAGGCAGCAGTGTTAAACATGGAGCAGTGAGAAATAAATAAAAGCAACAGTTACAAAGACAGAACTAAAGAAGATTGACAGCCTGGGAGTTCTGGAGTTTTGTGTTTAAAAGCAAGTCCCTGCAGCTCAGCGCCACCTGACAGCTTGCTCCGTCTCTGGTGAACAACGTGTTCTGCTGCTTTTGCCTCGATTTAGCAGAATACAGCCGGATTTATGCGGCTGTCATAAATATCCACAGTTATGACCTGAAATGCTCTACAAAGTGTTTTGTCTCACTCTTTGTTTTCTCAAAGGCTTTGCTGCCTTTGATGATTTTTCATGTCGGTTATTGTGACCTGAAGTCACAGTGGGCCAAAGTACAGACCGGAATTTGGAAAGAGCATGTTGAAGGATCCCATCTTTAAATTTGATTAGCTTCACTTTGGTTTGATCATTTTTGCTCCCATGTGGCGGAAAGAAGCTGCTCATTCATGACCCTGTTTCTTGTAAACACACTTCTTCAGAATTCTCTCCTGGTTTTTGCACGTCACAAGTTGAAAACTCATCTCATTGCCCTGTGGACTTGTTAAGCAACTTGTCTGTTCTTGTCCAGCTCTCACTTTCTCTTTTTAATGTCTGATCAGGAGCTGTTCAGCTCCTTAACTCACTTCTCTCTTTGGAGAGCTTGAGTGTAGTGAGGTGAATAAATAATGATTCATTTCTTGGCTGATTTGAGCAGTAAGGGTCACATTACTGTTTACTCTCGTCTCTATTTTTATTTTGTATTATTATTATCATTATTATGCCCAGCAGAAGAAGGCAGACTGTTGGCTGTTATGTTGTGTTTTCAGTGCCCTGGGTACTCACTCTGTAAAACCAACGTTACACAGTCACTTCCTGTGTAGTGTCGTGGCTGATCTGCGGTTTGGCTTGCATCAGACCAATGCTTCTTCATGGCACCTTTAGGCATTTTGGCACTGAGCACTGTGAGGAATTTGCTCATATTCAGGTTATTAATGCAAAGAAGCTCAAAAAATGTGGGGAGAAAATTTCAGGAGTACAACAATGTTGTGAAGAGGATGGAACACAAATATGTTTATTTTGGTATTGTGGTTCTTTTTCGATCTGACAAATACTTGCATATTAATATGACAACATGTGTCATAACTTTTTGGAGGTGTTACAATGTATTGGTTGCCAACAAATGAAGGCAAACATCGAGCTGGAGGCAGACTACCGACCAATCACGGTACAAATTTGTGGTACATTTACTAACATGTCCAGTGTGACAAGCAAGTATGTTTTGATAAATGAATTTATGTATGTTTATAATTGTTGTTACTTAGTGATACAAAAGTAGCAGCATTTAAATAAGTGTAACCTCTTGATGTTGACTTTGGCATAATTACTTATTTTCACAGGTTACCGTTGACAACCGTATCAGTTGATCGGAATTTACCTCATCGGAAATTTGGTGAAAACACAGAAAGGAAACCTGTACACTTGTGCAATTATCAGTTATTGCACAAGATGGGCATTGTGATGAGGCCCTTGAATAATGCTGCCTGGCGTACGGCAAAGTACTAACCTGGTCCTGGTTTGTCAACAACTCATTGGTGGAAGTGAGAGCGTTGTGCCACACAAATAACTATCTGGCTGAAACAGAGCACACTGATGAGTAGAACAAAATTCTCAAGACAATTTGCCTCGAGGATGTGTAATAATCGAGGTACTGGAAACATTCGATGAATTGTTACAGGCCTGTCCTTCAGCTTGGTCAGTTTGCTGATTTCTCAGCAGGTTTGAAATGCTGATATTGAACGGCTGATTGTAACTCTTTCTCATTTCTGAGAAGCAAAGGTATTTATTTCCATTTCACCAGAAATGTGAACTTGCGCCACTGTAGTTTCACCAGACTGTTGGTGTTAGCCAACATTATGCAACTAGTGTTCATTTGTTGTTGTTGATGACTTCAGGTATTCAGCTTTAGTTCACATGTCACAAAAACCACTGAGTCAGTTTACATACAGACGACAAAGTGCACTGCAACGTGCACTAAAAGATGATTTCTGATAATATTTACCACAAGGAAGAGAAGACATCTTTCAGATGGTAGAAGCAGTAGAAAAACATGTTGGTGATGATAAATTGCTGTCAGGCTGATTGAATTGTTTTTTTTTCTACATCAGCCAAGCCCGTATGTCTCATTTCTGTCGTGAATCCTGGACATAATGGCAATAAAAAGTCAGCATAGAACAATCTCTACAGCCACAGCCAAATAGTCAGCACCCTCTGACTATGCTTATTTTTCCAGTAGTTAGTGACTCACAACAAGAGCAGATTTAGATTTTTAATTTTGCCAACATGTTTTCTTGTGACTTGAAGGAACCTGAAGGCATTTCAGCTGCCGCGAGGACACGGTTCAGATGAAGAATCTTGCTTAGGGATACTTGCTAAAGATTAAGGTGCTGGCAAAGAGATTTTCCAAACTCAGCGGTTTAGAGCTCACCACTAAAACATGAGTCATCAGAATACCAGAGCAAACATGTGTGAACCTCACAGAAATAACAAGAAGGGTTCAATTCCAATGAAGATTTTTATGGTGACTTATGAGAAGGTTGTAAAATATATTTAACAGGCTGTTTTTAATAAAATACTTTAAAAAACACACACACATGCACACCCACACCTTCACACATGTCCTTACATTGTTCCTACAGTTCCACTTTTCATACTTTCACATGTTGACACTAAAAAATACTTTAAAAATATTTGGTTAAATTATTTATATGTCACTTTTTTAATAAATCTTAGAAGTGCAACTTAATTAACATATCTTAAAAATGAGGGCTTCCATCAACAATCATGTTACTGCTCTTAATTCCCCTCTATAATCCATTATTACTTTCATCTAATCTGACGTCATATTTGATTTATACAAGTACATCTGCATTACAACCTCCAGCTGGTTTTTTTATGTGCAGGTGTGCAGGACTCTGTATTTTTCCTGCTGCTGGAGCATCATGAGATCATTTGTTCAACTTCACTTTATTACGAATTCACCTAACTGTGCTAGCAACACCATTATGGTGAGTCACACAGATTGTGGAAAAGTCCTTTAAACACTAAATCAGACATGAAAATATACAACTCCAGCACTCTAAACACAGGTAGAGAGAGTTCTGCTGCCTCCTGGTGCTCATAGGTAGCTGTTACAATCTAGAATGTGAAAGTTTAAGTGTGTAATGGTGTTTGACATTTAAATAAAAATGGAGTTCCAGCTTCTGTCTTTGAACTAGCACAAATGATAAATAAAACTGGCATATAAAACTTTTAGTTCAACCCAAGTGTTTCAAATTTGAAGACATACAGACAGACATAAAGGCAGATTCAGGAATAATTCATCTATGAGCACTAAAAACTGTGTGATGAAAAGTAAACAACATAATATTTCAGTAACAATCCTGCATGGACCCAATATGAATAATACCGTAGAGTTGGACGAACCAGATCACATGGATTCCAGCATCAGTTGTGGGATGAAGCAATCAGAAGTTCTCATGTGAACAATCACAATAAACTAGTTTTATTATGCTTGCAGTGTCCAAGGACTCTCATCATTCCATGATATTTGTAATTGTATTGCAATTTAATACTTATCTACTTTTCAGTAGTCTATAATAGATTGAACGTGGATCCTCAATGATGAACTCAAAATATGACTTTATGTCTCAGTTTGCCAGAGGTGTGATTAATTTGTGGTTTCGCTCTCTGTCAGCCACATAAATTGGCCATTTTCCATTGCAGCAGACTTTCTTGTTGAATGTATATAAAGTGAATTTACGTTGTGCGTTTTGGGGGGAACGTGAAGGTTTATGAACCTCGTGGTGAGTGGACCTGAGCCATCTCATTCGTTCATCTGTGTCTTCTGACTGAGCCGTCACCCAGGCTGCCACTCTGTGTCTGCCTCTTTCAATTTTTTTTCTCTCTCTCCACTAAATATTTGTGTTAATTTTTTGTCAATATTGGGCCTACTACAGTTATTATTAGATCGATGCATCTGTAAGAAAAATAGGATTTGATAATTTCTTTTTTTTTTTACTTTTTTGAACGATATTGTTAGATACCAGACTTGCAGTGCGATGGTTCTGTGTGGTATTGTAAGCAACTACAGTCTACTTCAGCATACAGTCATGTTATGGTGACTGAAACATAACAAATGATCATATTTGACACTGTAGAAATGTAGATGTTTCACACATTCATTATTGCAGAACCTCAACAACAATCATTTCCAGGAAACAATCCTCTCTCAACAGATCCTCCAGAGCAAAGTGTAGTACAAGGGTCTGGATTTCACCAGACTACAGTTTTCCTCACTCTTACTCTGAGGATCCTTACTCTGGACAACGTTTGTCTTTGTGGTTAACCCTGAGGAAGATTTTAAGACTGATTTCACCAACGTTTCCACATTACATGATTCAAGATTATCAGAACTCACATCCAGCCGAGCAAATGCTAAAAATGAAACCCTGACGTTATCTATTCAGCCTCATGGGAAAGCTCCCACGCTTGAATGGCCTGTTCAGGATCTCAGTTGGATTAAAGAGCAGGAGTTTCAGGACAGAAACTCTTCAGATTTAAAAATGAAAATAAAAAAATGCAAGAGAGAGTTGAAGGAGTTATGTTTTAATTGTTTTTAATGATGTTTCATCTGTAAATACACCTGTGCTTTATAGCCTGGATGATTTCAGATTTGCACATTTTGATAATGGAGAGATAAATGATAAATGAATTCAGCAAGTCGAAAACAATTTCCACTCTTGTAGCTGTTGTTGTTGTGCATTTTGAAAGACAAGAATTGGTATTGAGAAATCAGAAGTTTAATCGGCAGCCAGATATTGATCAAGGTTATGGTTAACTGTATGACACAAGAAATGATGGTTTTAAGAACATTTAGCCCTCTGATGTTCTCTTAAAGGTCTCACCAGAAGCATTTGTTATTGTGAATTTATCAGTAATTGTATTTTTTCAGTCAGTTCCTTAGCGACAGCCTCATCACTGACATTTGTTCCCTCTAGTCTGCTCACCTCTGAGCAGCTGAACCATTAGAACAATAATTTCCTTGTATGGAGCTGTGTTGACAAACTGCTGTTTTCCAATATTTTTGTACACACAGTACAACTGAAACTAGATATTTACTTACAGTGAAAATTCATCTAGGAAGATTTTTTTTAGAAATGATTTTATAACTTTTTCATGCAGTTCAAAAACCATTTATCCCTGATGTCTTTTGAGCTACATGTAAAACTGTGGATTCAAGGAAAGTCACAAAAACCCTCTGAAAAATGTTTTGGCCAAATTTTCTGGCATGTAACAAATAAAAATAATTTTAGTAATTCTGAATGATCTAAAAACATGGAAAGTTTGATCTGATTAAACTTCAGACAGTGAGCACAAAAAGGTGTGTCTTTTTATTGAGCACATGTAAATATCAAGTTTCAGCTGTAAACATGCAGGCACAGACCTGCTGACAAAAACTGACCAACTTCCTCTAGTTTGGTAATTTGTCACTGAGGGTTTTAGTTATCAGACACGTCCAGAATCTGAAGTTTCTCAGCTCTTCAAGCCGTAAGTCAACCTCTTAATTTTATATATAATATACATACATATATATATATATTGTTAATCATTTCATATTTTCCTATAAATATGATGTCTGGATGTCAAATTTTTTGTTTTTGTTTGTGGTATTTTTATTAGGTATAGATAGTAATGTCACCAAACAGTACTAATGGAAGTCAAGAGGTTCCACCTTGCAGCAGAGACGGTGACAACAGGCTGGGAGCTCAGCTCTCCATTCTCTACTACTTCATGTTCATCTTCAGTCTACTTGGCAACGGGCTTGTTCTGTTCATCATCTTCCAGTGAGTCGAAGGAAAACAGAAACAAAGCCGATCTAATCAAAAATAACCAGTCAAAACAACACAGAATAATAATTGAACTAGAATCAATTCATCAAACCCCAAAACAGCTGAAAAACAGTCCAAGACATGACACAATGAATATGTTTGACACATTTTGCCTAAAATTTGGATGTTTTCAAGTTCAAGTTGCTAGTGTACATATTAACAAGTGATCTGATTCATGAACGACAGAAGCCTCTGTTAGTCAGAACCCGTTGTTTGTTTTTACAACAGCTTGCTTACAATAATCTGCAGTAACTCTCATTATATTTGATTTGAATTACTAAATACAGGTACAACTTGTTTGTGAACTTCATCCACAAAAACAATTACAATTAAGCTTTACTCCTCATAAAATAGCTTGTTTTCAGAAAAATTTACATTTTCAAAAATGGATCACCTGTGCAGGTCTTTGAAATGAACAGATCCTGAAGATTTGTTTCGTTTCAAAGAGCCAGAAGTCCCATTACTATCGCAGTGATGAAGTCGAACCTACGTTTTTATATCCGGACAAACCAGACTGAATTTACCAAAAGCTTCTCATAAATAATGTTTCTCTCTCTGTCTGTCATCCCAGCTTCGAGAGGCTGACCACTGTGACCAACATCTTGCTGCTGAACCTGGTGGCGTCCTCCCTGATCTTCATGAGCAGCCTTCCCTTTGTGGCCGTCTACATGCAGATCTCTGAATGGATTTTCGGCTCAGCTATGTGCAAAATTGTCTTCAGTGCCTACTACATGGGCTTCTCAGCTCAGTTTTCTTTTTAACTCTGCTGATGTTTGACCAACACCTGGCTGTTGTGTATTCGCTGACTGCTGCCCATGTGAGGAATCGACGTTACGCAGTCATTTCCTGTGCGGTGGTGTGGCTGGTGAGCGGTTTGGCTTGCATCAGGCCGATGCTTTCCCTCAACACTTTCACATATTTAAACAGTCAAATGCATTGTGATTATTACCCCATTGATTCCCCAAATATGGATGTAATGATAACTGCTGGATTTTATGTCCAGCTTTTTGTGTTCTTCATCATCCCTCTGGCAGCTATTATCTACTGCAACGTCAGGATCACAATCACTGTCATATCAACAAGACTAGCTTCTAAATTCAAGACAGTGAGGCTGGTTTTAGTCATTGTGTTGCTGTGTTTTATCTGCTGTACTCCATTCAGTATTGTTGTAGTGCTTCTTGAACATGAACCCAGTAGCTGTGAGGAATCACAGAAACTTGGTTACGCCCTTCAGATCACTCGTAACATGGCGTACTTTTACTTTTGCATCAGTCCCTTCTTCTACACACTGCTAGGAACGAAATTCCGAGAACGTGTCAGACTGTTGTTGGTGAAATGTTTCCCAAGATTGAAGACAGACATTTCTGTTGCTGAAAGCAGCCCAGCTATCCTGCCAACAAAAAATCCAGCAATAGACTAAACCTTGATCAGCAATGCATAAGTCTTTGGGGTCGACCACTGTGTCCCACCAATCAGTAGCTCTCGAACAGGAGAGTTTCTGACCAAGTTACTAAAGTTAGAAGCCTGTATGTCCACAGCTCAGTTGTAATGTATCCAGATACAGAAAACTAATGTAAACAAGAACAAGATGGTGGACAGAACAATGCCTAACCACTTTACATCTGTACAATTTCTATCTTCAAAATATGGTGGTTTTGTTTGCTTTAAAGGTTCAGTTGGTTATGCTCAACTGGCTTTATTTCACTGATGTGAAAGACAAGCTCTAGCTTTCTGACTGATCTTGGGTGTTATGCCAGTTATTTTGTAAAGTGCACCAGTCTCTCCAGCAGCAAAACATAATGCTGCCAAGCCTGAACTTTAAAGTCAGGATTGAGAGAGCAAACTTGCATTGTTTTGATATTATCAATATATTATTTAAAAATGGTCAACAATAAGACAACAATGTTATCGTTTCTTACAATAATTACTGAGGCGATTTATCATACAGCAAAATTTGTTATGGTGACAGGACCAGTTGACAGTATTGTCTCCCTTGCAGAGTGGCCTTTCTGCATACGATGCTATAGAACCTGTTTCTGTGTGAAAAAGAGCTGCAGTCAGATTGTTGGGTTAAATTGTGGGGATGATTCATACATTTCACTCCAAATCATGTTAATCTCTGAAACATGATTGCTGGAAATTCCCATGCTGCTTTACTTCTAGTCCATACATGTAACTGTTTATACGGATAAACACAGGACCTTCGGGTATCTGGAAATTGGATCTAAAGATGAGCCAAACGTGTGGTTCTTCAGTTTACTGATAAAAACGTTTTCCATAGCATTCCATGAGAGAGAAGTAGGTTTTATTTGACGCCTTAAAAATGCATGCTCTGGTGTCCTTCCATTTAACTCAGATGTTGTAAATAAACTTAATACATTATTAATTTATGTTCAATCTAATCACCAAATGACCATTTTCTTTGGCATGCATATCATTTATGTGGTGCAAATGCATGTGCACCTTTCTTGCAGATGAGTCGGCATCATCTTGGATCATCTAACTCTGCTGTACAAACCTCACAAAGTTAACAACATAATCAATGTAGATGGGTTTTTTTTCTGACACTGTTTTATTGTTTTAATATTTGTTTTATGTTATGATGGTGAAAATTATGACGCACTCTGGTCAACTGCTGTTTTAAATGTGCTGTACAAATAAATGTGTGCAAAATCCTTTTTGAGTGTTGCAGACAGAGACTTTGTGCACATTTAAAGCAAAATGTTTATTGACAAAATTTAAATCTTCCCACAATGAAAAATGTCAGGAACACAAAGTATTTGTGTTTTGATGACCGGGCTTTTAGCATTATGTCTAACTTCATGAGAAAAAGACCTTTGTGGTATATGTTGAGTCATGTGATATGCAGTCCAGTGATCAATGGTTCTATCTGCTAAACCCGTATGCTAACGTCTGCTACACACTATGCTGTCATTCACTCCACACCAGTCACCAGGCAGCAGCTCCAGAGGAGACAGGATGCTATATTCCATGTATTGCACCGGCAATGCAATGACCGTGCTATATCAGGCCTTGTTATGTTGCATTTTTGACATACTATCGGTGATTTGTTTACTACTACTGTCATCATATTGACAGTAGTAGTCAACTACAGGTAGTAGTAAACTAGAGGTCGAAAGGTTGAGGTACCAAATTAGCCTGATGAAAACCAGCCTGTTGTTCTACTCTTTGTTTCATCCAAAGGGTCTGGATGGACCCTCAGCTATTGACAAATGATTCTGTTGAAATTTTAGGAGTTACCCAATCACTAAAGTTTGGTGGTGTGACGTATGTAACACTATGAAGCTTACTGGAAATGGACACTACTGTAAATGACAATTCTCCACTCTGAAGAGAGAAGTGCTGAGCTGAACGAGGCGACTGGTAAAGTTAATTCAATATTTAAAATTACCGGACTGAATGGCCTTGTTTATTTCCTGCGCTGGCCTCTAAAACTACAGGCAGACCACACAGAAAATCAATGTCATCGTTCACAACTTCCGCTTTTCTTTTCTGGTTTATTGGATTTTTATAAAAAAATAAATGGATGAACCATGAGGCATCTTCTAAGAATCTTCTTTACTCATTTTCACTGGGAGTTGAAAGTAAATCATGTGACTTGATGGACCTCATGGAAGGTCAAATTAAAATCTGGAATGACAAGATCAGATCCTGCAAACTAAATTTACTGAAAATCTTTGGAACAGGTCTGCAGACAGGAAACGTCTCAAGAGTCTGGATGATTCTGATCATTTTCTAAAGTTCATAGGGCAGACATTTGGTCAAGATGTCGAACAATAACAGAAATATGTCAAAGAAATACGAAATGCTTGAACTGAAACAATAGTATTACTTTAAGCCAGAGCACACTTCTGCAGCCAGATTATTGTTTTAGCTAAACTTTACTGGATAAAAGTCATGTTCCAAACACAGTTTTAATCCAATTACCATCACCTCATATTTTTTATATCATTAAAAGCTGGAAATATAACACAGGATCAAGATCCAGCTGTCTTGTTTGTACAGTTTTATGTGTGAATGTATAAATTTTACTAACCACAGCAGGAGCATAATGAGATCATTTATTTAGCTCAGCATCTTTATGAGTCCATCTGATTAATGTTGCAGAGCCATTGAGGTAATGGCTGTTTGTTAACTCAGGTCAAAGGTGAGTTAGGGTAATATTATGGTTGTTCACACAGGGTGGGAACCCCTCTGAACCAAATCACACATGGAGCGATGGATCTGCAACAGCGAGCTTGTATAGACACAAATCAGAGCTCTGCCGCCCTCTAGTGTTCATAATGAAGCATTACAGCTATGACAGTGGATTATAATAAAAAACATAGATATCAGCACGAGAGTACCACTACATCTAAAACATGCTCTATTGCACATAAGTGCAATATTTTTTTTGCCATTCATTTCATATAGTGAAACTGAGATGTTATATTGAATCATCTCACAGATAGTGTGATATCTTCCAAACCTATGTTTCTTGAAGTTTTAAAGATTATGGATTGGAGATAGAGAAAAAGCAAAGTTCAGTGTGTCAGAACACTTTATATAAAAAAGTTATCAGCCAAAAACAAGGTTGAAACATTTTATTCAATGTGTAATGAATCTATGAAAAATGACAGTTTAGCCATCTGAAATTTTGCACTTTTAAGTAATTTTCACATTTTTCAAGGTGTACCAGTATAATGGAGGGATTTTGAAATAAGACAAACAGAAAATAATGAAACACTCTTGGGCATTTTGATAATATCAGTGAGATCGTAGATCAGCTCAGTTTATTCTGCAAATAAAACCTCCTTCCTCCTCTTTCGGTTCTTGGTTGACGGAAGAGCAGTCATTACTCCTGTGGACACCAAAAAGACGCCCTCTTGTATAAATAACATGGATCCGGGGGCAGTGTGTCTGTAGGCCCGACTGCACCCTCTGAATCAATGCAACCATCTACAGCTTTGGGAAGATAAATACATAAACCTAAGATTCAAATGGCTGTCCGTTGACCTTTCAGACCCGGTGGTATTTCAAACTGGACCACCGGTACTTGTGTCTGAGTTTATTATTGGACTTCTTTTACCTCTTATGGAAGTTTATCCCAAATAAACTAAAATAAAATGCAAAGGTAAAATATCCACACAAAACAATATGCACATTTTTTTTCTAATAACATCTTTAACTGACATGACAATCAATATTTTACAATTTAGTCACTGTAATTCCTGGAAATATAAAAAATTTTTCTTTTTTTTTTTTGCAAAACAGAAATGGAAACAGTTCTTTTTTGCACACAAGTCACATGATCAAAAATCGTCAGCAGCAAAATGTTTCCTCTGGAGCAAACCATGCAGACGACAGAAAGTGGTTGGAGGATGTGAATTTAAATGAATTTCTTACTTAATGGAAACACCTCAATTTATTTATTTATTTTTTTTTGTTTGCTTTTCAACATTATCTGAATATTGACAATCTTCTGCTCATGTTGTGGCTTGTGCCACCTCTCTCCCTTTCTCTTCCTGCTCTCCCCTCACAGCTGGACCCTGCCTCCCAATTAGTACCAGTCCAATTTATAGACAACAAACTCCTGGTATTTAACCTCCTCTTCCCACTCTCTCCTCACTGGGTTGTTGCCTTCATTCAACCCAGTTCCAAGTTCTTCCATATGAAACATGTTTCTCCTTGTCCTTATGGACCTGTGCGCTATATATGGACCAGTCAAAATTGTTTTAGTATGATGCATGATTAAGAGATCAAACCCCCAAAAATAGCCACATACCATAATCCAGGTTGCTGCACTATACTTTACACTCTGCAGCCAGACAGAGGCTCGGGTCCACTCACAGCAAAGTACACACACATAAACACACACACACACACACAGTTTGCATATCCAACAAAGCAGTCTGGCTGCAGACAACGATTGTCTGCAGCCAGACAATCGTTGTTCTGGTAACTGTCTCACCTTGAGTTGTCTTGTATCCACAGAGATTGGCATGATTTCTCACTCCAAAACACACATCCACAACTCTCAAGCTTGGAACGCCAACCTAACGGAGAGAGATTGTGACATCATTATTTTTGAAAAGAAACTGAAAACTCCAAGTAACAACCTCCTGCCCATCATTCCCCGGCAAAAATCATTGCAGCACTGATGACTTCTCTTTGTAGATGACACTTTTTCAGAATGTTGTGGTTTTCAACAACCATTGCACCTTAAGAGTAATTTAAATCACTTTTTATTTCTGTTCTCAGATTTGGCTTCTGCAGACCATCTTCAACAAATATTCCTTCATAGAGCTGCACAGTGCAGCTAATTTGCTGTTTGTATTAACATGTAACTATGCAGTTGTGTGTCAGAAATGAGCAGTGATTGAGAGAAGGAAACAAATGTGCACAAAACGTCTGCTTATCCTGAAAAAACACAATTTCACAATTGCAGTTATTCCATTAAATAAGAAACATTTCAAATTATGCATGAAGTGATAAGTCATTAAAAAAACATAGTCTGCCATGATCCTCCAACTGTGGTCGTCTTTGTTTTTTTTGCCAGCAGTAGCCTTTGGTTGTTGATTAAGTGACTCATGAGATACAAAGTGTTTCCATCACACTTTTGCAAAAGAAACCAATTTTAAGCCACCTCAACCAAGCGTAAAAACTTGACATCCAACAGCGGGGGTTATTTATTTATTTCTTTATTGCCATGTTCCCATTTAACAAATGAATTTTGTAATTCTACTTTTGTGCAGCTGACCACTGACCGCTGCATGGTGAATGGTTCCCATTCACCATGCAGTGGGAACCATTCACCATGCAGTGGTCAGTCCAGTCTGAATTTACTTTACAGTCTTTGACATGACATTTGGTGTGGAATACTGAGGCATGTGGGAGGACACACAAACAACATCGAAAATAGACCCTTCATGGAGCAGACTGCTTTGTTGGATATGCAAACTGTGTGCGTGTGTGTGTGTTTATGTGTGTGTACTTTGCTGTGAGTGGACCCGAGCCATCTCATTTCTCCCTCAGTGCCTCCTGACTGAGCCGTCACACACTCTGCCACACTGAGCCCACAGCGCTGTGTCTGCCTCTTTCATCTCGTTCTCTTGCTCTCTCTCTCTTTCACTCCCATTCCCTCTCGTCTCTTCTCTTCTTCCTTCCCTCTGTCTCTCCGTCCAGAGACTCCCGGGTCCACTTGGAGCGATTAGCCAAGATGCTCCCAAGGTCATTCTGTTCAACGTTATAATTAGCTGTTATGCTAACTAAGACTCTCTCCCTTCCTCCGATGGTTCTCAGAGCGCTTCAGCTTGGTTGGAATCAATATGTTGATGTCCCTGAATATGTGATAAATGTCATTATGCAATGTATCGCTCATAGTTCATGGAACATAATTAAATAACTTCTGTTTAACAAAAGAGCTAGAATTAATTATACTTAAAATGTCTGACACTTTTTATTTTCATCGACAGCAAGATACTAATTAAACAAGAGATTCTTTCTGGCTTTATCAAATGAGATTAACAGAAAAACAAAGGTTTTCTATCAAATATAATTAAGTAGACCTTGTATGAAAGCAGAGAAGGGATTCTTTTTAATCCCACTTTTTCTCCTCACACCTACAGTGTTTCCGAGGACGTTTCTCTAACCCTGTAATGTATATTTACCGAGCCTCTGGAGATTGTACGCTCTGTTTTGTCTATCATACTGTCTTGGGAAGCTGGTTGTAACTGAAAGGAAGATCAATGGAGATAAATGCAGGTTATTGAGAGGAAAAAAATACTCAGTAAAACTGAAATCAGTTCAGATTTCATGAGCAAAGTGACTTCTTACCGGTCATTAACTTTATAACCAAATATTTATACCACAATTCATTTACTCTGCCAGCTGGGAAAATGACTTTTCCCCAGTGCAGTGTGTGCTTCATGGGGAAAAGAGGCCTTACTCTACATGAGTGAAAATAGGTCAATAGCAGTTCAGTCCTTTTTTTCTTATGATATCTGTCAGTGTTTGGACAGGCAGGTGCCGTAAAAGCTAATCTCCCAAACTGGCCTCACATTGTTTTGAAATACCAAAACAAGAGTTAGAGTTTTTCTCACATTTCCTAAATCACAATTATATTTTATAGAGATGTGAAGTGTCTAATGGTGTTGGCAGCTCAAATCTTTACAAAACCAAATATCAGAAATCATCCAAAAAACTTATAGCTGCAGCATTTTAAGCCCAGTCTGCAATCTATTTACGATACTCTAAATTTCAGACTCCAGCAGTGATTGCTTTCTTGCTTAAATAATTTGTGTCCTCTTAATTAACTGTTCTGATGGGCACAGCTGGTTAACTATAAGGACACTGACATTAGGACACACTGAGAAGATGATGAAGGTGATGATATTCCCAATTATCTCCTTTGTGTGTGCCGGCTGGATCCATATAAATGCTAATGGAGCTGTATTTAACCATTTCAGGGAGCAGCACACTGCCCAGTGAAATGTTTAAGTACAGCCTTAGGAGTGGACTCATACATGTCAGGAAGGTCACCTGGCTTTTGTGAAGACCAAGGATCACAGGTCAGTGGCAAAGCTATGGAGAATAAAAGATTGACATCGTAGCTCTGATCAATCCATCTTCCAGAAATGGTAATAAATGGTAAGAAAACCTATCAAATCTGGCCTCCATGCAATAAATAGCAAAACTGACACCGAAATTCACCATCAATACACCGACTCGACAATAACCATGTTTCTCTTTTTGAGGCTGATGAAACAGGCAACATTTGAAGTAACTTCCTCCATTTCTCAAAAGTTGTGTTGTGTGAAGGCGCTAAAGTAGAGAAGGAGACAGATTTTCCAGAAAACCTTGGATGCAGCAGAAGCCACCATCCTCTGCTGGGTTTGTAAGTCCAAACATCCATGGATGTCTCTCTCCACATTTCTGAGCTGTGTGGTCAAAGATGTTAATTTGCAACTTCTACTTAGCATCTTTGAGTGTCCTAAAAGGCACTATATAAGTTTGAGTTCTTGTTACGGTATTATTGTTATTACTTCCTGTCTATTGCAGCCATACGTAGTGTCAACATCTGATGGAATCACGGCTGATTTGCTTTGCACCATTACATGAAAATGCACTTAATTCACATTATTCTTTTATTCTTCTTTTTTGAGACATTTTAAAAGTTTTTCTCAAAGTTTGACAAAAAATGACTGCTGTGAAACATGGTTGTGACAGGATCATGTGTTTTTTTTCTTTAGCTGGTAAAGTGTAAGCTGGTCACAACTGACAGGAAGATGAATGGCGCTGAGTTCAGTGCAGTCCTAGAAGAAACCCATTAGAGCCGACAAAAGATTGGGCACTGGGGCAGAGGTTCCAACAGGATGACTAAAAATACAGGAAGAGTCAGAATGATATGGTGTAGAATATATCAAACCATATTCCTGTGTTACAGTGGCTAGATAAAGTCTTACGTACAATTTTGGTGGTTGGTGGTATGAGTGTGCAGGGCTGCCGGTTTCCTCTCAGGGTGAAAGAGGCTACCTTAATTAAAGATGGTCAATCTCATTAGCCGTGATTCCTAAAACATTTTCTACACACATGTTGATGCTCTGTGTTAGAACGGTTTGAAGGAAACAGCAAAATTCAAAATAACTTCTTCAAGGTATGCACACAGTTCTTCAAACTTTGTGCGCTTGCTTGTGGTGGTTTTATTTTTCCCAGACATGTTACATTATTGTGTTGCTCACCTTTAACCACCTTTCCCATGTTAGAACTACCAGATGACCCGCAACACATGCAGCAGCCATCATCTTTTGTCAAAATCAATATCACAGCACAACAAATAACCCTGACTAACTTTTCAATACAATTAGACTTTAGAAAAACACCCAGCCTTATTGATTCAAAGCATGGTTTTGTGTTGTTTTCTAGTATAACAGACATAATCTGATCTGCACTTAAACCTTTCAAATGGCATCTGACACTTCAAGATTAACTGAATGATCTATTCAATACACTTTTTTCTGATATTTACTCCGGATTATCAACATCATAATATCTCGAGACTAATAGTATATTTATATTAACTCTAATGTTCAATGTTTTGAGGGTGACTTTCTTTTGCCTTCCATTATAAATAAAGGTTCGCAAGATATGTTAACAAGAGTAGGCTTCATCATTACTCATGGATTCATGTATGTGTTTTATACTTTTATGTCTAACATTGTGCTGAAATTTTGGAACATTTAAAGTATTACCAAGAAATGTTTGGAGTGAACAAGTTTCTAATGCTTGAAAACACATTTTCAAAGCCTATGTTGAAGCACGTAAAGAACTGCTGCGGCGCGATTTGAAGCGTTTGGAGCTCTTTGAGTGTTTGACGCATCCAAAGTGTCCAACGAGTCCCAGGTGTCCCATGCGCCACGTAGACTTTGAATGTAAACCAGACGTGCCTGACGTTCAAAACACATTTGGTGTGAACGAACCATAAATATCTGAATGTGAGAGATCCTCCAAGGAGACAATTTAGTCTTTCAGTCAACTAATATTTACTATCTTTGTAATAATTAGCCATCTTGTAGATCATACTCACTGCTGGTTGTAGGTGGCCTGGATTACCAAAGTTCCCCTCAGATGTTTGGGAATTTGGACATTCAGATGAGAAGAGTGTTAATGGGAGAACAACTGGAGAACATTTAACTGTGGCAATGCTACTATGCTAGCGCTATGTGTAGAGGATGTGGGATCTATGGAAAACGTTAAAATTCAACATTCAGATTAATCAAGAAACAACCTTTAACTCAAGCGTCAATGTTCGCAGCCAGGAATTCATGTCACAGATTGATGGGGAGCAAAAAACGATAACATGAAACGAGACTCCCCCAGAACTTTAAAATGAAAACATCTGGAACGGATTTGATCATTTAAATGGTACATACATAAAATGGTAGTGCAGACAAAATAAAAACATGTTTTTCCAAAATCCAAAGACCCTAAAAATAAAAATGTCCATATCTAGATATTCAAACACACCCACACACATGCAATCTTGCACATTCACACACACTCCCTAATCCAAGATTTTGTTGTTTGAAGTGACAGCCAGCTGTGATGTAACATGCCAAATGAAGTTACTGTAAAATAATAATTAAATACAAGCCTAACATGCTGCAGGGAGCATGAACAGATCAGTAGTTTAGCATTCTAACAGCTTGTGGGCGAAGCTGTTAACCAGTCTGGTGGTTCTAGCTTTTATGCTCCTGTAATGTTTGCCTGATGGCAGCAGTTCAAACAGTTTATGGGGAGGGTCTGATGAGCCCCTAACAATGTTCTGTGCCATCCTCCTGCAGTGATTTAGGAAAAGATCTTTGTGAGGGGAAAAGGGAGACTCCAATGACCCTTTCAGCACCCCTGACTGGACTCTGCAGGGCTCTTCTGTCTGATATTCTGCAGCATGGGTATGACACTGAGATAACGTACGTAAAATGGGAATGCTCTCAACCACACCTTTGTAGAAGGTCTTGACAACTTTTGACTCTTGTTTCAGCCTCCCCAAGAAATGTAGTCTCTCCTGGGGCCGTTTGATAATTGCTTAAATGTTCTTATTCCAGGTCACCTCCTGCAAAATTTGCACACAAAGGAACTTGATCTTCTGCCCTCTCTCCTCTGTGCAGCTGCCAGTGCTGAGGGAAGCTTGCTCAAGCCATGACCTATGGAGGTCAATGGTTACCTACTGTGTTTGGTTGACTTTGAGCAGCAGGTTGTTGTTGTTTCACTGGCCCTCTAGGAGGTTAACCTATTCCCTGGCAATGATTCCTCATTCCCAAGTTTGTCATTAAACTTAATGATCTGGCTGCACAATAATGTTTGAGGAGATCTAGTACTCAGGGTAATGGTGTTGGAGATGTTTTTACCAACAGACAGGGTCAAAAAGTCCAGGATCCAGAGACATGTGTTGATGTTTCAGCCCAGTAGGAGTTCAGTAGTCTTTGGAGAAAAACAGTATTAAATGTTGAACTGAAATAAATGTAAGTGTCTTTGTCTTCAAGTAGGAAATGACTGAGTGCAGGGTGGATACGGCGTCCTTAGTGAAGCAGTTGAGATGATAAGGGAACTGAAGGGGCCCAGTGATGCAGGAAGGCTGGCTGTGAGGTGTAATTTAACGAGACATTTGAAATACTTCATTATTATTGACATCAGTGCTTCAGAGCAGCAGTCATTCAGACAGACACCTTTGGGGACAATGGCCTGACTGAAAGAGAAGTTGATAATATCAGTCAGAACATCTGCCAACTCACTAGCGCCGTCTCTGAGCATGTCTTGGGCCATCATCTGAACCTGCAGCTTTTCATGGGTTGACCTTTGTTAAGGTCACCTGCATGTCAGCTCTACTGGTGATGAGGGCTGGCCCAACTAATGGAGGGGAAGGACTGATCCTCTCTCTGGTTGTCGGGTTTGATGCCTCAAAGGTGTAAAGAAATTATCAAGCCTGTCTAGAATAAAAGCTTCTTCATCATCGACCCTCTGTCCAATCTTGTAGCCCGTCATCCTCTTGGTGTCCCTGCAAAGGAACGTTTAACAACACTGATCAGTCCTCTGCCTCGAGGAAGTCCTCTGCCCAGTCTGGAAGGCTGCATGTTGGGCCATCAGCAGCAGGCACACCTGAGAAATCATCCAGGGTTTGTGGTTGCCATTTGCAGTAGGGATCTGAGCTCCAGTAACATCCTTTGTACACTTTCTGGTTCCTGCCTCAGCAAACTCCTCAGTGCTGTTTGATCCCTTTGGGGGCCTGCAGTCTCAGAAAACTCCCATTCAGTGTTTATAAAACAGTCCTGAAGTGCTGAGGATGCACCCTCTAGCCAGATCCTGATTATTTCTTTCCCCAGCTTACTGCACTTCAATAGTGGCTGCTATGTGGGCACTAACATTTCCTTGCACTTGTGTTCACCAAACAGAAATGTACAATGACAATAAAGACTTCACTTTACATAACGATAGGTTACATAAGGTAAAGTGATCTAGATGGCTGAGGTTAGGAGATGAATTGACTTTTGTCTGCATCTGAGAGGTTTGCATAGGTCCATTCAATAAATTAGAATATTATGTAAAAGCATATTTATTTTTGGAACTTTATTCCATCCTTTGTGATCAACAGACAGACATATTCACAGATGGATGTCTCCAAGGCTTTAATTTTGTGAGCTATGATAATTTTCCTCTTATAGCTGATGAAAAGATAACATTTAAAATGGGAATATTATATCAGACAAATAAAAAACAATTTGTAAAAACAGAAATGTGGGCTTTATGACAGGCATGCTTCATACCTGCTTAAAGGAGCAGTATTATATTTTCCAGCCTCAAAAGGGCAATTTTATAGTACAATCAAGTAATTATGTTACCTTCACTTTTTAGAAAAGGGCTGGATATATCAAATATCACTTAAAAGAAATGTTCCTTTTTAAATTAATTCCTTGGAATCAGGTTTCTGTCAATGGCCAATTGGCCAAAATTCCAGCAAACTATAATGAAAAGCTTATGGAAAGAAACCCAAAATGTTTGATCCAAACTAAACAGTTTAAATACATTAAAGTTGAAAAAAAATGATGCTGGTGTTTGGTAAATAGAAACAATTTTAAAAATGCTAACTGACCTGAAACAGAAAAAAATCAGAATGATTAAGAAAAAATATGGTTATATGCCTTTTTATACAGTCTGTGTAAATATCTGGTTTGGACTGTATACAGCATAGTGTTCATCATTTAAATTTCACATTAACTGTATTAGATTATGTCTAACATTGTCCAGTAGTCCATAAACATAGACTGTGAGCACACCTGCTGTACATTTCCCTTTGTGAAGCCGACTTTAGCCAGAAATGAAACTCGCTACAATTGCTACTCTTCCTACAAACTGAAGGCAGTGTGAAGGCCCAGAGGAGCAGAAAAAGACAATTTGTACGATCCAGAGCTGGAGGATGTGACTGGAAAGCCTTACACACAAGGTAAAACGTCAGATTTGTTAAAGGTCACTTCTGGCCAGTTCCTATCCTCACTCTCCTTGGGTTTCCCTTATTGGCTGCAAAGAGTAATCATGACCTTTTCTCCACTTACACCCCCCCCCCCACACACACACACACACACACCCACACACACAGAGTGAAGACATGGACCAATACACAAGATGGCCTGTCCCATAGATTTGCTACACACACCAGTCTAACCTTGCACACACACAAACCAGGAGTCATGCCAGCATGTGTGTAAACAAGCTTAAACAAACCTCGAGGCAATCATGATGTCTTTTTGCAGGGGGAGCGAGGCACTAAGGGAGAGCTAGGGACTGCTGGCGTTAACAGAGAGAGTGTGTGTGTGTGTGCATCCACAAGGTGGTGACAAAGGTTTTGCTTTTGAAAGCTCAAAAGCAGAAAGAGAGAGATGACGGTGAGTATCATCCTGCAACTGTGAAATGTGTCCAAGTCTCGCTCAAAAGGCGTTTACCGTGGCAACGCCAGAGTTCTGGAAGATTCTGTTCAAAATATGTTCCAGTGGCCTTAATGTTGAACTGACTATGAAACATACAACAGGTTTATCAGTCTGGTGTTGCATACACAAACATGGATGTCTGCTTTTAGCCTGCTTTAAGCATGTGTGAACCTGTTGGGGAGCCTGTAGTTTCTCTTGAAGTGCATTTTTAATAGAAATGCTGCTTCAGAGTTTTCTAATGTGTTCACTGTTAAATACTGATAAACACTGAGCTGAAACTGTATGTGGAAAAGAAATAAATTAGACAGGTAAAAATACTGCAATATTTAGATTAGTAAGACATAGTTTTGATTATCCTGCACATCGTTTCTGATTCAAAAAATGTGAACTGTGTTTTTTGCAAATTGTGTGAACATTTCACCCTCTTGTCAACCTGTGATTGTGCTTTATGTAGTCGTCCTTGTCGGATTATTTTGACAAAGTGTGAGCCTTTCACCCTCACTTTAAGCTTAACTAGAAAGCCTAATGGCTCATACCTCAACCATTCACCATCCTGAGAAGTCATTCCATGCTGAGCTTGCCTTCCCAGTCCGTAATGCACCCTGAGGAAACGTGCAGAAGGCAATGAGTCCAAATCTCAGCATGGAGGGAACAGAAAGGTAGAAAATGTTGAGAATAAGCCTGAAGAAAACCTGCAAAAAGAAAAAAAAACTATTTCATTATTTGCTGTTTATTAGGTGTGTACACACTATGCATACACAACACAAACACACCCTTTTAGCTCATACAGTCGTTGGTCCTGCAGAAGATGTTGTCACCGAGGGTTTATGTTGCCAATTAGGGCCAGAACAACAACAACATAGATAAAAGAACATCTAATCTAAGTTAGAGATTAACGTCTTTTACTTTGTGGAAATTGATGGAGGAATGCAACAGTGTTTAATGCATTTTCAGAGACGTGGTAAAACAGTTGACCATGATACCCAACAAAGTTTTGTTTTTGATAAAACATTAAGATCTTGAGCTTTCAGCTTTGATTTGGAGTACATTCCTGAGAGAAAGCCATGCTGAGAGAGTCACAGATGTAAAGTAACTGTACCTGAAGATGATCAAAGACATAGATGGAGGGGGCAAATATGCTACAGCTATATGGCCATTTGTTGGGGAATACCAAAAATGATTCTATTACTCTCCCCATGTCACACAAACAATTGAGGTGCCATGACTTTCTGTGGTGTCAAAGTTCAACAAGGAGATGAAGAATGAGTGGGTGGAATTGGGTATTTGACAATCCTAAATGGTTTATGTCAAATGTGGTCAAAATTGTGGTCAAATGTTCAGATCAAAGAAGCAATAATCTGCTCAATTTGAAACTAAATGTTGCTGAATAGATGGTTTCAATTGGAACTTGATGGAACTGTGTGAAGGAAGGTGAGACTAATTTTGCAGCATTGAAGAAACAGCTGTTTGGCTTTCAACAGGTTTTAATGCTTGTATCCTGAGGCTGACATTAGACTAAAAGAAAGTTGTGTTTCTCGTGTGTTTGCGTGCCAGCATGATAGTCACAATTGAGTGTCCTGTCATCCTGTATGTGCTGCTTGAAGACAGATACAACAATCAAACCTCTGAATATGCAGCTTAATGTTCATGCTCTCTAATTCCACTGCGTTGACTGCAGCCCAGCCTCCCTGTGACACGCGCTCAAGGCATCAGCAGCGACTCATTCTGTGTGTCACTGCACAAAAATAAATTAGACAAGATGTTGTCTAAAGACTGACTTCCCAATTCCTGCTGGAAAAAACAAAACAAAAAAAACAAACAACCTGTGGCTGGTGCAGATGACGAGAGAAGACACGCCTTGTTTACATCTGCAGCTTCCTCTTCACCACTTGATTTCCAATGGGAAATAATAAGTTATTCACATGTAATGTAATAAGATATTCACACGTAACATAATACGTTATTCACATGTAGCTCCTTCTTCAAACTTAATGGACATCACCATATTGGTGCTTGAGCTAAATGGAGGTGCAGGACCACCAATAGTACTGTTGGCATCTGTTTTCACATTTTAAACAGCTTTCTAAAAACATAAATTAGAAAAAAACCCAGAGAGCAACTGTCTGTTGTATACATTTAGGCAGAATGGATACATCACCATTCATCATCCATCTATAACAGTATTTCTAACTGATATTTTTTGGGCCAGGTGTCATTTAAAATGACTTATCTGCTTTGAAATATCAAACAGCTGACTCTCATCTATTTATATGCTAACATTTTAAGGTTTTGATGTGTTTTGATTTTCATTCCAATGACTGGCATTTAAACTTCAACACAATATCAGGTGACATGGATAAGAAAGAAACTCCATCCATCCATCCATCCATCCATCTATCCATCAATCCATCCATCCATCCATCCATCCATCCATCCATCCATCCATCCATCCATCCATCCATCCATCCATCCATCCATCCATCCATCCATCCATCCATCCATCCATCCATCCATCCATCCATCCATCCTGGCCTCCAGAAGCAGTTTGATCCACAAGGATTATTATCAGAACATCAGATAAGAAAGAACATATCTGAAATGATAATTTCTGCTTTTAAAGTTGAAATGAACATTGAGGTTAAAGTTTTTGTGTTCTAACGGTGTGGCTGTAAGCAATAAACAAACCATCCATTTCCATGTGCATAACAACACCATTTAAATTTTTCTGTTTATCTGACTTATCAAATGATTTACTCACCATTCTGTGACAGCAGCTCATACAAAACGAAGCCTGACGCAGAACTCTCTCTTGACCTGCATCATTTGTTTCTGTCACCTGAATGATTAAAAGCGGTTAAAGGCTGCCAGGTTAAGAAAGACGTTTGGAAAAAAATTGAGAAAGTGTTTCGTTTAAAATGGAACACATTCTAACTTCCTGCAAACTCTCCCCCCTGGGTGGCTATTGAAAGATCTAGTGTTACAAATAGCTCTCTCTCGGCACTTCTTTTCTCGACGCCAACATCTCCAACAAATAATGGAATAAATAATATGTTTGTTTTAAATTGTTTGAAAATATGGAAACAAATTAAGATATACTGCAACCTACCAGAGACCTCAGTTCATGCCCCAATGTACCGTAACCATGCTTTTCCCCCATCGCTGTCGGATGTATCATTTAAAAATTGGAGACTAAAAGGCCTAATTACACTGAAAAATTTGTACATTAACAAAAAGTTCGCCTCATTTGCAATGCTGAAGAGCTGTTTTTCTCTTCCGGATGCGGATTTTTTTAGATACCTGCAAATTAGAAATTATGTTCGAACTAACATCCCGAATTTTGTATCTCTCCCGGAAGAAAATAAGATCTGTAAAATACTGTTGGGCTCCCCAGAATCAAAAAAAATAATTTCAAGCTTTGTTGACATCTTTGCAGAGCAAATCAATTTTACTACAGACTCCTTAAGGGCTGCATGGGAGGAGGAGCTGGGATTGCAGATTGGGAGTGAGGTCTGGGAGAAGGGTCTTGGGAGGATCCGGTCATGTTCTATCAACGTACGACATCAGCTAATTCAGTTCAAGGTGTTTCATAGACTCCACTACTCTAAAATGAAATTGCACAGAATATTCCCCTCAATATCTCCAAAATGTGATAGATGTAGGTCCGCTGATGGCTCCCTGGCACATCTGTTCTGGTCATGTCCCAGGCTCCTGCAATATTGATGTGATATTTTTAATTTGTTTTCTGAAGTGTATGGATGCTCGTTGGTTCCAGATGCCCAGATTGCATTGTTTGGATATTCTCCCTCACTCAAGAACTGCGGCATCTCTATGCAAACGACTGTGATGTATGGAATGGTAACGGCTAAGAAAGTAATATTAGGATTGTGGAAAACCGACAAGATTCCTCAGTTTAAAGTGTGGTTAAGTGATTTTACTGGGATCCTCCATTTGGAGAAATTACGGTATGATGCTTTAGGCTCCACTAATAAGTTCTGCCGCATTTGGCAGCCGTTCCTGGACCATCTTTCTTGATCTCAGAGTGACCCCCAACTCGCTCAGTCCCTCAATATGCCACCTGTGCCTCTATAGACTGGTTGTAACACCCGGAAGTGTAAATGGTAATCAGTGAACTGTCTCCAGTTATCTAGATAATTGTCTCGACTTGTTCGTATCTTAATTTATTTTACTTTTGGTTATTGTATGTTTTTATTTGTACTGTTTTGTTGGTAAGATATCTCTCTCACATAGTAATCTGTTAAATGTGTGTGTGCTTCATACTCTTGTGCATGGTTTCTGTATGTTGTATTTTGAAAACTCAATAAACATATATATATATATATATATATATATATATATATATATATATATATAAAAATCGAACACATTCTAAAACTTGCATAACTCGCACCATTTCAATGAACTTTTGGTAAATGTGCCCACATAAACGAGAGCAGGAGAGCCCCACATCAGTGTTTATGAGAGAGAAGGGAACAAAGCATCAGAGAATGCACTTAAAAAAAAACTGAAATGTTTTGAATGTCACCAATTTTGATTGAAAGAACGCTTCAGCCCCAGCAATGCAGAGCAGCAAGAATAGCTCCTCTGACATACTGTCTCAGCTTTTCACATGTAAGAAGTTTCTTACAGTCTCTCCTCTCTTCCCACCCTCTTCCTTCCTGATTTCTTTTCTTTTTACATCAGGGCAAAGCGGGACCCAGGGGATGGAAAGGAAAGGTTTGTCGAATTAGACTTTGCGGTATTAGATATAATCCATTCTGTCTTATTCTGTGCCACAGTGAGAAGCCCTGTCAAGCCTGCCTGGCTGCTATAGAAGACTTATTGAGCCGATACTCTATGCTTGGGGAAATCTGGCCCCCGGGTAAAAAAAAAAAAAAAAAAAGAAGACATTTACATCACAGGAATCATCCTTTTATGTGCACATCTAAAATGTCAAACACTTTAATGTCTGCAGAAACATATAGAAATGCAGAGTCACAAAGTTGCTGCCTTTTAAAGGAAGTTAAAAAAGTATTGCTTGACTTAACTCACTTTTTTGATCTTATGTGAAAAACCAGCAAAGTTACATAGCTAAGCCTATGTAACTCACGCTACCATACTTTGTTGAATTGCATATTTACTGTAAAACAGTGTTAAAAGTCTACATGCTCTGGTTATTTCCAGTATACGGAGTCTTTTGGGTTACCTCGCAATAAGCTTTGTGTTCTCTCACAATGATGTACTGATCAGTTCATGTGGCATAATTGAATAGTGTACGCTGCTATTATAAAATGTATTTGTAAGGTTTTTCCATGTGTGTTCATATCTCATTGTGAAATATCTGAAGTTTTATATTTTTTCTATAGGTTAGAAATGCACCACAAACCTATGATAGAAACAGAAACTTCCCATAAGTAGGAAAGAAAGAAAAAAATGCATCCAAACTGTTTAGACTATTTCTGAGTTATAAAGTTATGTATAAATCAAAGTCCATTAAACAACGGTAAACGCAGCATAGAAAAAACTGAATGGACTTTTGCATCAGTCTGGGACTGAATATTTGTAATAATGGGAATTTTTAAATTTTACCATACAAATACAATAAAATACCTGCAATCAATGTTCCCTCTAATTGTTCATATGTCTGGGCGTACACACAAGCTTCCTGGGCACACTGCGGACCACTGTGAGCATCATCAGTGTACACAGCGTGGCCACGCACAAGTATCATAAATCTGGGATCATAGAAAGTTGCATTGCTTATTAAAAAAATCAAATTACATCAGCAATTTCCATTCGTTTGCTTTTAATTTAAGTGATTTGCTCAATTAAAATAATAAAAAAAGAAAACATTGCTGTTCATGAGATGCATGCTATAAGTAAGAGTCCTGCTTCAGCCAGGGTGAGAAATGAGACATTACACCTTTCAGACATAAATGTTTGTTCATATTAAAACATTCACATTTTGCACAATGAAATGTTTTCTGTAGCTTGTGATGCAGTATAAATTCTTGTAAAATATTTAATTACAGTTTTTTCACGTCTGCCCTTCTCACGTCTTCTCACTTCTCCAGTGGTTGTACACTTAGCCCAGGTTGATGGTCAGTCTGCTTCTTGCTATATCTACTTGAATTCAGCATATTGACTGTTAATGGCCTCATAATCTGTGGGTGGAGGAGAATGGCCTCATACTTCTTTGCCAGTGTACAAATGTCTGCTTATCTATAGTCAAAAGTCTGAACTCAACATTTCAATATCAAATGCAGACCATTCCTTTCATTTGATTTGATTCCATTTGATCTTAGAAGAAGTGCATTTCTTTTTTTTTTTTTTTTTTTTTTTTACTTTGGCTTGGTGAGTGGATGTCCCACGTAGACATAATAAGGTGATGGCTTTCACGTTTTTTAACTCTACCGCACTATTCTCACCTGCACGGCGCATATGACCAAGGCACGTAACCCACGTAGCCCAGGTTGATGGCTGATTGGCTACACAGCCAATAAGCACAATGCTGATTGGCTGCGTAGCGAAAGTGAACCGTTATCGTATCATTGGCTGGATTCCTGTCACTCACTGAGTTCGATCGCAAAGTAGTACGAAAAAAAAAAAAAATTTATTGGTCCATAGTCAAAACTGATGTCTGAGCTCAATGTCCACTTTACGTTGGACTTTATTTTATGCGCTACATAGACTTTCTTGTGCGCTGCGAATATGTGAGCAGTGCGCGATTGCGCAGGCGCGCAGCTTAGAGGGAACATTGTCTGCAATCACAGCTCCTGGTATTTTACAATATATTCAAGATGTTTATTTTATCTTTTTTACAGTGTGCTAATAATGTTCATTGTTAGTCTTCAAAACTAGACTGTGGGTAATTAAAAACCTCTACAGTGTAATGATTCCAAATAACTAGAACATGTTGCCAGATAAAAATAAAATATTTATTTATTTATTTAATTATCAAATGTCAGCTTGTGAAAACCAGAAACTCTTTATTTAAGCAAAATGTCCGCCGGGGAACCCGGCAGCGCTCTCTTAGCTTTGTCATTATTTGGCGACGGCGTTGACTCTCACCCTGAAGTGCAGCTTGAGCACACAGTATAAGCCATGAGTGGCTGTTGTTGTGCATTATTGAACATGCGCTGTGATTGGTGCAGGCACTAAATAACCTGCTGGCTGGCAGGCCATTAAAAATGGATATAGAAATTATCTGCTGAGCCATTTATCATTGAGTTGTGAGTTGGACGTGGCCGACGGGCCTCGAGCTGGACTTGGCTGCTGTGACGTGTTCTTCTGTTTCAGTGGAAAAAGGAAGAAACAAAAAAAAAAACTCTGAAATATGGAAATGGGGATGGTTCTCACTGCCTTACTATATAAAAATATGACAAATGTGATTTTTTATTTTTTATTTTGAAGATAACTATATATATATATATATATATATAAAATTATATATAAAATTATATATATATATATATATATATATATATATATATATATATATATATATATATATATATATATATATATTATTTTTTTATTATTATTATTCTTTTTCTATGTAGGAGTGAAAGGGGAGTCCACATGATGGACGGGACATAGGAGGCTTAATGGCCGAAGTTGCGTTTCTCGGCCATGATGGGTTACCCAGAAAGCGTTAGCTGAAACTCATCCTTGTATACATGCTCCCATAGATGTTAGAATAAGCAAGACAAATGGGCTGACTACAGTCACTTATCTAGTGGCAGCGCTGGGTGACTTATGTTCCAGAGTGAAGCCGATGCGGCTGTCAGTGTGTGTGTGGGGGGTTACATGAAGATGGAGGAGGCCTACGGAGAAGTTCCTGTAAACGGCAGGACTCAGAGGATTGCGGTATTCCCAGTCCCAGCGAGGATACGGCTGAATCCGGGTGTAATCATGCTCTTCGGAGCAAAACCTCCTCATACGAGCGTCGTCTCCAGCTTTGTGTCATTCTGCATTCGGTTTTGTTTTGGTTCCTTACCACACGTAGCTTGAAGGGAAAGCAGGTGTAGCATGGCTACACATTTAGCACCCTCAATCAATTTCCACTGATAAAATCTAAGGAGCTATTTAAGTGATGAATGCCTGTGTAACGGAGAGAAAGGCATAAAGTGCTCTACACAAAAGGGATGAATAGCTTCTGACACCATTACTCGGCTGTAATTGATGGACATCTTACAGAAAGTTGAAATAATCATCAAAATACAATATAACTAGTTAATAGCTTTTATAAGAACAGCTTGATTGCTGTAATGTAAATAAAAAGTTTATGGAAGGTCATAAATTATTCTCAGCATGACTCTTTCTTATAAAATGAATGAAAACAAATTAATGCAGTTTTTCCAAAATTGACACTCTTTTGTATTTTTAATACGGTTTGAGAAATGCTTGTCTCATCCTAACACAAACGATCCTCTTGGTCTGTATGGTTTTCAACCACGTTCAGTGAGGGAAATGAATCATTTCTGATTTAACTACACCGCCTACCAAGGAAGTGTTGCCTGATCAGCTGTAAAGAGAATTCTAAAACTATCCAGAATGCTGTGAATCACAATGTGTCATCATAGACAAGCGTTCAGACTACAGTTCAAAAACTAGAGTCAAAGCTACACAAAGTAGTTTGTCGTACCACATAAAATAGATTGTTAAACAATAAAACAAGGGCGAGAGAGTCGGTAGAGCAAACTCATCTGAAGGAGAGTTTTATGATTTATTGCTACTTAAAAACAAACAGCAGCTGATTAGCTGATAATTCAGAGCTACAGACTGGTAGGCTGGAAACACTGACTCCAAATAACTTAGCAGCCAAAAATTATTTATAAAGTGGACCCATTAATTAATTTCACTCATTCCGTATTAACAGATGCAGACCGCCCCTCTTTTTCCACACTCAATATGTGTAAGCTGCAGCACAACCAACCAAATTAAGAGGATGTAGAAATTGTAAAAAACGTGCTGGGGTAGTGTGAGACGAAATAACTGCTCAAATATGCTTCCGCAAATAATTTATTTTGGCTACATAGGTTATAAACTTTCAAATAAAAAACGATGTGCAAGTTGCAAAACGTGCAAGTCTGTTTCCTGAATGGTCTGGTCAGGAGTCTCCTGACATCTTCATCAGTGTGCAAATGGCGAGAGCAGAAGAAGCTACCTCAAAGCAGCTACTTTAGATCCAGCATTTTCTCTGTTATGAGTGGAACACCAGATGTTGGGCAGTCAGAACATGGAGACAAGGATGACACAAAAAGCTAAAGGTAAAGACTGTATTTAGTGCACTGTTTCTGTATTTTTATTTACTTATTGTCTAAGTAAATTCTAATAAGGGCTTTTTGGTGCTGTTAATTTGATATTTTCTCAGTTCTGATCCTAGAAAATGCTGCAGATCCTGCAAAGTCAGAGCAACATGTGACGTCTGGTGAGAAAAATCAAAAGGACTGCGAAGATGGAGGACTGTTTGCTGCTTACCTTAAGAGGCAGAAGAAGAATGTCCAGACTAGTCCAGTACCTCAGCTGAGTCACTACCTCACAGAATGCCCTCTTGTTCTGGGCAATGAACATGCAGACTCTTCCTTCACTGTTTAATGTTTAACCGCCAGAGTTTTGGCAGTGCCTTGTTGCAGTGCTCCAGTGGAGCGCATTTTCAGTTATGGTGGCATCATTTTACGTCCTCATTGTGCACAAATTAAAGACAAACTTTTGGCCTGTTTGGTCTTTTGCAAATGCAATGCAGAGTAGTTAACTGAATATTCTCAATTGCAGATTCCTGCTAATGATTCAGTTGATATGTTTGTTTTGTCTTGCGTCACTCACACATGGACACAAACAAACAGATGTTCACTCAGTGACAAGGTAAGAGAAGAGGGGAAAAAATGCGGTTATGGTTCTTTGTGTTGTACTGTGAAAATGTCAGCATTTTTGTCTTTTTCATTGCATGTTAAGTTTAACTGAACTTTGCAATTTTAAAATGTTTTTTTATACTTTGTGTTCAGCTGCACATGTTCCATCAACATGTGCAGATTTGAGATTAATTCAGATTTTAAAAAGAACATATGGTATTTTATTTAGATTTTATATATAATTGCAAATTGTTTAAAAGAAGAAAAATAATATTTGAAATGACTTGAAATTAAATGTTCCTGACTTTTACCTTTCTCGACTTGAGACTTTTGAAACACTGATTTGGTCCCACCTCTTGTGAGAAACCTTTAAAAATACTTACAACTGTCTATATGAATAGAGCAAATGCCACATAAACATTAATATAAACAGTAGAAGCCACAGTAGTGTTACCACAAAAACACATATTTACAGTCTTCCTTTTTTTTCTGTGCAGCCAAACATCAGCAAGGAAAACACCTGGCACTATTTGATTTGATTGGCTGAATTGCAAATGATGGCCAGTCATGTGTCAGGTAAGATTGTTCCATAGCTTCCCATGCTAATTTTCTTTCAAATACATTAGATAACAACCCCAAAGAAATTCGCAAATAGGTAAATCAGCTGGTCTAATGGACGGAATGTTATCTGCATTTTATTTTACCATTATGATATATGACACTTGTACTGCCATGTTAGGGGTCCTTAGACATCTAAAACTTGTTTCTATAGATTTCCTAATATTACATTTCTATCAAGAATAACAGACCTTGACTACACCATGTGAAACAACTGAAGTTTACAGATATCTATGTTTTGTGGTTTAGGGCTTTTTTTTTAAACTCAGATTTGTACAACTCTGGTTGAGTAAACTGGTGAACAAAAAATCTTGTGTGTTATCTTTCTTTCCACACATATTTAGTTTCAGTTTTTCTAGTTAGAATTTTGATTTGACTTAAATTTGATGACTTATCTAAATCCAGTGGGTGTTTTGTTCTGATCTGTACTCATCTCTCACCGCTTTGACAATTAGTTAAATGTCAAGGTTTGAAAAACAGCCTATAGTTTTCATTGAATCATAATAAATAAATCTTTTACACCACATTAGTCTAGCTGATGTTTTCTCATATATTAGCTACTCTGCTGCAATTTAATATTTGTATTTTTTTTTAATAAAAGAAAATTTGGGGTTCAGTTTTTATTTTAGTTATAGGAAGATCCTATCAGGTGAAAGAGTAGCAGAAATAGGCAGTTGTAACAGGAAAGCAGAAAAACAGAGAGAGAGAGAGAGAACAAAAAATAGTTTATTAAAATGAATTTCTCCAATGTGTCAGAGTTAGCAGACATCTAGTCAAATTCATAGAATTCAATGTAACAAGAAAAAGAAAAAAAATCTGTCAAATGCTGCAAAGAGAAAACAGGAAGCATGGCAGAAAGAACCATTTGCAACTGATGTCACCATGATGTCAACGCAAACACTATTAATATGTCCCACCAGAAAACTAAACCAAACAAATTGCTCCATCAGTCTTTTGGTGCTTATATTGTATAACATATGGAGTTGGTGTTGTATACTTTTAAAGCACAGAATGTTCTTCATTTGATTAGCAGTCCAAATAAAATGTGCTGTACAAAGAGGATAATTGTGAAGGCCGAGAGGCTCAATTTTTCTGTATACAAAATAACCTGCAGGATTGTGGACAGAAAATTTGAGCCTCTCGGCCTTCACAACTTGGCGCTGCGAGAAGGGTCTGCGGGATTGTGAACAGTGTTTTATTAGACATTTTTTTTTAAAAAAAAAGGGAAAAGATGATGATGCCCATTTATCCTGGTACCCCATGGATTCCTAAATTTGAAGGGCAAAATGATGATGTTAAATATAACGAATGGAAGGAGCAAATACAAGGTCTTTTAGATGCAAATGATTTGCCTGAATCGCATAAGGTAAAAATTTTGATTGGTGCCTTGTCTGGGTTGCCCAGACGCCAAATTAATGTGCTCTGTGATGATGAACGTGATAGGGTGACAAAAATATTTTCAGTTTTGGATGACTTGTATACAAAGAAGGTTCCTGTGTCTGCTTTACGGTCACAATTTTTTGGTTGTGTGCAGAAACCAGGTGAGTCCGTTCAGGCATACGGACTCCGGTTGAGAGAGCTGTACCGTAAACTACAGAAACACAATGCAACTGAAGCACCCACTGATATTCACCTTAGGGACCAATTCCTGCTTGGCCTGGAGGATGGCGCCATGCTTCAGCTGCTAAAGCGAGTTGTGCGCCTAGACCCTGATGCGACCTTCAGCGCTGTTCAACAAGAGGCTCTTCTATTAGAAGAGGAACAAAGTCCAAGATGGCCTGAAGCGACATGTGCCGCGGTAAGGGACCCTAACACTGTTCGATCTCAACAGAGTGATGTGTGGAAACAGGAGCTGAAAAAGGAACTTATGGAGGAAGTAAAGGCCCAGATGAAGGACCTGGCCTGTGAACTGATCAAGGACCAGAGGACAAAGGGTCCCATGCCAACATCAGCGTACCCCAGGATTGTTCCCCCACGTCGCCGAGGGAAATGGCACCCGGACCGTGACACCAGTTACCAATGGGATGAGGATGGTAGGCCTATTTGTAGGGTGTGCAAAAAATCTGGACATATAGCCAGATTTTGCAGAGAATCCTCTGTAAATCAGCCAGCTTTAAACTAGCACACCCTACTGTAGCGGCCTATACAGTGGGGTCAGGTCAGCGAGACCAAAAGGCCACGACCGATTTAGTGGGGAACTGCCCCTATGTGGAGGTGTTTGTGGGAGGAGTCAGGTTGGAGGGACTTTTGGATACTGGCTCACAAGTGACACTTATGCAGCAGAGCCTGTTCCTCGAACATTTCCCTGACTGTGATGTTAGTAATGCACCTACCTACATCCAGCTTAAGGCGGCAAATGGCCTTAAGATCCCCTGTATAGGGTACGCCCTAATGGACTTTAAGATTGAGGGTGTTGATATTAACCAGAAGGGTGTTTTTGTAGTGACTGATGAATGTTCTACTAACCCCTTTGTCATTGGCATGAATGTAATTAGACCCTGTTGGGATGTAGTCTTCTGCAACCCGGGGAAGCCTTTGTCTTTTTGCTGCCAGAGCCCGAGGTTCCAACGGGCATGGCGGGAGGCTTTTTCTCTTTGCCGGAGGATAACTGTTGCCACAGAGGACGACTTCAAAGGATATGTCTGGCCAGCTCAGCGACGAGGGGTTAAGATCCCGGCAAGAAGCGAGGTGGTGATCTGGGGACGAGCTCGAGCAGGACCAGCTGGGAGAGACTATTGTGGCCTGGTGGAAGCCTTGGAGGAGCCCGACACTGTTTCAGTGGCCCGCACCCTCGCTGTCGTCAGAAATGGTAGGCTCCCTGTTCGGCTGAAAAATTTGAATAACTTTCCAGTTACTTTAGGGCGCTACCGGAAAATTGGCCGCCTCTATCAGGTTGATGACGTGGATGTCCATGGAGGTCGTGATGTCGGCCTCACTGTTGATGACGGCGGTGTGGTGCAGGTTGGACTGGTGGAAGCTGTGGATTCCTTAGAGGAGAGCCGAAGCTTTAGCCTACAGAGACTGGTGGAACAACCAGTTTTTAACGCCTGCTGAGGCCAGTAAGTTGGCCACCTTATTACAAAAATGGGAGAAAGTGTTTTCTAAACATGATGAGGACTTCGGTCGGACGGATGCCGTCAAGCACACCATTCCGACGGGAGATGCATGCCCCACAAGGGAGAGATTCAGACCACTGCCACCACTCATGTATAAAGAAATGAGGTCATTATTAGCGGACATGTTGGACAAAGGTGTGATAACTGAAAGTTCCAGCCCCTGGGCCGCACCTATTGTCATGGTCAAGAAAAAAGATGGGAGCTGGAGGTTCTGTGTCGATTACAGAAAACTGAACTCTGTTACTCATAAAGATGCCTTCCCTCTCCCTAGGATTGAAGAGACTCTGACCTCCCTCTCCAAGGCAGAGTGGTTTTCCACCTTAGATTTGGCCAGTGGATATTGGCAAGTCGAGGTTGATCCTAAGGATAGAGAAAAGACTGCCTTTACTACACCTTTGGGCCTTTTTGAATTTCAGCGCATGCCATTCGGCCTCTGCAATGCACCTGCAACATTTCAGAGATTGATGCAACAATGCTTAAGTGGTCAGATCGCTGAGTCTCTGCTTGTATACTTGGATGATATAATTGTATATTCACCTGATTTTGATACCCACCTACAGCACTTGGAAGAAGTCTTCATGTGTTGTGGAAGCATGGCCTGAAGTTGAGACCTGACAAGTGTAACCTGCTTCAGAAAGAGGTGAGATTCCTGGGTCATGTGGTCAATCAGAGGGGAGTTATGCCTGATCCAGAGAAGGTGACTGCAGTTACAGAGTGGAATGCCCCAAAGACTGTTAAGGAAGTACGGGCGTTTTTGGGCCTGGCAGGCTACTATAGACGTTTCATCCAGGGGTTCTCTAAGATCGCATACCCACTTAATTCTCTGTTAACAGGCATCCCTACTGACAAGAAGCATGGTGCAAAATTAATTGATTGGACATTAGAATGTCAAATTGCATTTGACAAACTGAAGGAGGCGTTAACTCAAGCACCAATATTGGCCTATGCAGACTACACCCAGCCCTTTAGGTTGTACACTGATGCCAGCAATTATGGATTGGGTGCAGTACTGGCACAAAATCAAGAAGGAGAAGAGCGAGTAATCGCTTATGCTAGTCGTAGTTTACACCCTACCGAGAGAAATGATGCAAACTATAGCTCATTTAAATTGGAGCTTTTGGCACTGAAATGGGCAATTACTGAAAAATTTAAGGACTATTTGACTGGTGCCAAGTTCACAGTATTTACGGACAATAACCCAGTTGCCCACCTTCAAACTGCCAAACTAGGGGCAGTGGAACAAAGATGGGTTGCTCAGCTGGCCTCATTTGATTTTGAGGTAAAGTACCGCGGGAAAAGAGAATGTTAACGCAGATGCATTGTCTAGATTCCCCAAAACTTCCATCAACAGTGGCTGTGCTGTGGCGACTTTAACAGAGGCGGATACAGAAGACGTGGCTTTACTGGAGTGGGGTGAAGATTGGCAGGCTCTACAGTCGGCAGACCCAGACATACATCAGGTACGAGTGTATGTGGAAGAAGGGAGAACCCCAAATACGACTGAGCAGGCAACTCTAAGTGAACCAGCAAAAAAGTTGTTAAAACACTGGAAAAGACTCTGTATACACAAAAGGATTCTCTGTAGACGTGTGTTTGACTCATATGTATGTGAGCCCCGTTTTCAGATTGTGTGCCCAGATCTTAAGCGTCAGGAGGTCTGGGAGAAATGTCATGAAGCTACAGCCCACGCAGGAGTGGAGAAGACCCTCGCTCACCTAAGGCGCCATTTCTTTTGGCCAAGCATGGAAAAGGGGGTACAGTGTTTCCAGAATGGGTGTGTTGTCTGTAGTTTACAAAAAGACCGTGTAGAACCTCGAGCACCTCTTAAGCCCATAGAAGTGTCCTACCCGTTAGAGGTAGTAGCTCTTGATTTCCTTTCCTTGCGTCGGCCGAGCGACACTTATCAAAGTATTCTAGTAATGACTGATATGTTCACTCGTTATTCATGGGCTGTTCCTACACGGGATCAAACTGCGCAAACTACTGTTCGTGCAATTTGGTCTCATGTTATCCAACAATTTGGTTGCCCAGTGCGTTTCCATTCGGATCAGGGACCAAATTTTGAATCGGAACTTATGAAAGAGCTATGCAGTTTGTATGGCATTTCTAAAAGTCGCACTACCCCCTATCATCCAGCAGGTAATGGGAGAGTAGAAAAAGGATGAACCAGACGTTATTAAATATGCTTCGCACACTTGAGGTTGAAAAACAGAGTAGGTGGCCAGAGCATTTGCCAGAGTTATTACATGCTTATAACAATGTTATCCATAGTGCTACAGGGTTTACGCCATCTTACCTTATGTTTGGGCGTCATCTGAGGCTCCCGGTCGACTTGAGTTTGGGGGTGTTAGACACACAACCCCGTAGAGATTTGCAAGGATGGGTCTTAGAACACCACCAGAAGTTATCTTATGCTTATGAGGTAGCTCGGAATAGGATGAGTAGTGCTGCAAATAACGAAAAACGGCGTTATGACAAAAAAGCCAAGGCCAGTGCGCTTCTCCCGGGGGAACGCGTGTGGGTCCGTGATAGGAACCGACAAGGACAAGGGAAACTACATAGTTGGTGGGATCCAGAGCCATATGTGGTTGTGGGGGTTGTTGGAGATACAGGGCTGGTTTTATCGGGTTAGGCCAGAGAAAGGTGGGAAGGAGCGAACTTTGCATAGAAATGCTTTGAAGATTTGTATTGCTCCTTCCATTGATGTGTTGAGAGAACAACCTTCTGTTGAGACACCTGAACTGCCGTTAATGCTCTATTACCCTGTGGTTAATGAAGAACCGGAACAAGGATTGCGCCGTTCAACACGCGCTACGAGAGGACAATGTCCTTCTCGTTATAGAGACTAAACATCGGCCGGGACGGGCCTCATTAAAGTGTGGGGGGGTGTGGCAAGGTGACCTTGTTTTTCCTTTTGAGTTAGATTTTGATATTGTTTTGGATTGTATATTTTGAAGTTATTTTCTTAGTTTATTTTGGATTAAATGTTTTGTTTTTTGCATGTTTTGATTGGTTGTTGGTCACGTGCCGCTGCGCCCCACGGCAGCAACACAGCTGATCCGCATCTTCATCAAGTTGTTTACAGATCAGGAGGAGTAAAAAGGCCATTGGACTGTGACGGCGTGAAGGAGCGGCAGACGGCTCGGACTGGCTTCAGGCGTTGGCTACAGGAGGGACCGGCCCTGAGGACTGCTAATCTGGTCGCGGCAGAGGAGCGGGCGGCCGGCTAAGGAAGTGGAACTGCTGGGCTGAGAACCGGAGATCAAGCTGGACGTACAGAAGCAGTAAGGACCGTGTTCCCCTGAACGGAGCCGTTGGGCTAGCGCTCACTGAGGTTCGTGCGGACTGGAGGATTGTTTGGACCAGGCTGGACGTGTGAGCAGCAGAGGACCGCGCCCCTTCTTTTTCCCCCGTTGTGGGCCAGTTAAGACTTTTTTTAAAGACTTGTATAATGATCTTTCTTCAGCAATGTCTCCTTTTTAACTAGTTGTTTTTTAAAATAAATTATTGTATCCCTTTTATCAGTTTGTTGCGCCTCTGTCCACAATCCTGCAGGTTATTTTGTATACAGAAAAATTGAGCCTCTCGGCCTTCACATAATCACAATGTTAATTCCTTAACTTGTTTACTTGATGGAGATAAAACACATGTAGAAGTATTTTCCCTTTATATCATATGCAACAGTGCAAGCAAAAACACCAAATCTACTGGAAGAGTCACCATGGACCAACATCTCTGTCACTAAGGTTAAATGTTTTCAGTCTGACTAGCTCTGCCTGTTTGTGGTTTTTTGCACCAGCATGCCACTGTCGTCTCTATCTATTCTACTTATGAGTAAACTTTCACTGTCAGAGTTTTGAAAATGTCTGATAAGCGATGGTGGTCTTTATCTGAAGCATCTTCACAGCCAAAATAGCATAGCATAGCGTCAGAGTGTCTAGTTGAAAGAGCTACAACTAAAGTTGTTTCAACTTCTCCAGTCTGTAACACGTTAAATACAATATATTTAACATCTAGACAGCTTAAAATAATTGTACAGGGTGCAGGGGTTAAGTACAACCCATACAAGGACGCTTTCGTCGTCGAGTACAAGTAGTGAAGAAGATTTGGCACGGCATTGTATTAAGTTACACATCAAACCCACTGTGGTGTTTAGTTTGTCATATACATTTACTTTAAATTAAAAGTATGACGAAACTTGATTTTATTCATTAAAATTCAGAAGTCTACCAATCATATTTCAGAAAGTTGAACGATTAAGGCATAATGGCTTGAAGTAAAAGTAAGCTTGTGAAATAAATTCAGGTGACATTTGATGTGGCTTCTTTTAGTCGGGCTTGCAGGTTCCTTTGCAACAGTGCGTGGGCCTGGACAGGCAGGAACCCACACTGATGGGGATCTGATGAGTCAAGAAACGACAAAAAGTGTGGCTCAAAAGTGATCCAGAAGTTTGAAGAGGCTATTTTTTTCTTTATATCTGATGTGAGCAGATGTGAACTAAATCCATATGAACTGGACAGGCAGGCTCAAATCAATAAAACCTCTGTTGCATCTACCTGAAGGCATTGAAACAAACCAGTAATAAGTTATTCTAAGAGCAGCTGATAGGATCAGTCCCAGTTCTGTGTAATAGTCCCTATTATATTTCATGCATTGTACTTTATTAGTTCCCTTGTTGTAAACCCATTTAAAATCTGTTGACTTTATTCATTTTAACTCCTTTTTAACTACCTTCAAAACACGAAAATAAAGTTTATCTTTCTTTATAAAAATATCTTTTAGGACGATTGAAACAACCATGCAGGACACAGACATTAGACATTTTGATGCTGGATCAACAGAAATAAACGGACTGCATTTACTTCCGGCCCTCCGTCTGCTTTGACGTGACATCGGTGCTATGTCATCTGAAACCCAGCTGTTGGAGAGAGGCCGACTCTTTAGGTCAACCCTAGAGTCTCTGTTCTTCTGCCCGTCACAACTCTGTCACATTGCCTCCTTCAAAGAGTCACTGATGGAGAACAGAGAAAAGACAACATGAGTAAAAAATTTTAAAAAAGTAATTGGACAAGGCAGCAGGGGAGAAGTGGAGAGGAAAATAAATCGAGAAAGAAAAAAAAAGGTGAAAGTTAATACTATTGAGAATGAAAAACAAATCTTAGTTTGGAAAGTCAACATTTTTGTTTTGTTTTTATAGCAATATTTACCCCATTAATACTTGATACTTTACTTAGTTCTGTTTTGGCAGGTTAAGTCTTCCATATTGCATCTGTGTATTAGTTTCAAGATGTTTCAAACTAGAAAGCAAACCAAACACTTCATCTCACCAGTCAGCTTATGAACAGTGAGTTTCTTTGAGATTACACTCTTGAGTTTTCTGAGCAGAAGATCTTTGCTTAGAGACCATTTTGGTTGTTAAGCTGGAGGCTGGGTGGAGTAGGATTTCCCCTCTGACCCCTGCCTTACCTCCCTCAGTTATTTTCTGCCACCTATTTTGTGTTTGTGGCAGCTGAAAGTGAGATAAATCCTGTTTTGAACCCGTGAGGCGAATAAAAAGATCAGTGCTTGATAATAAAATAATTTGATTTTAACCATTTTGTGATCAAACATTTCCTTTAGAGGTTAAAGGTCAAGGCTGTAAGACCATCTCTAAGCAGTTTGATGCTCCTGTGACTGAAATTCAGAAATTCAGAGTTGCAGAGTCAAGTGACTGTAGTCAGCGGCCACTCCAGGCGCACATCGCCTGACGCGTCAAGACATTTATTGAGTCTATTTGCTCAATAAATGTTTAAATCCAGTTCAACATCTAAACTTCCTCTGCCATGTTAACTGAAGAGAACCGTAAATACTTTCAGTTCTTGACATTTGTAGCAGAGAATAAGCCACTTTCTCTTGATGTGGATATGCATGTAAAGTTAGAAGTACAGCTATTGCTTTTGAGACAGTATGGTGGTGGCAGCACTGCAGACATCGAGTCAAATTCAGAGAATTCAATGTAACAAGAAAAAGAAAAAAATCTGTCAAATGCTGCAAAGAGAAAACAGGAAGCATGGCAGAAAGAACCGTTTATCTCGGTATTTCCACGATAAGCAGACTACATGCTGAGCTGCAATTAAGAACTGACGAGAAAGCCTTCTGGCTTCAATTCATTGACACAAACCAGAGGTATTTAGCAAGTGAGCATTCATGTCTTTGCTCCTGCATTAGTAACTGCAAATGTGCCTTTCAAACAATACTTAGTGTGCAAATCCTTCACTAGCTCAGTTCAGCCTGAACAGAATCTTCCTAATCTTGTTAATCTCCTTTTCCTCTAAAAGCCATAAACTTTCTAGGGGGAAATGTCATTGTCAGCTGTTAGAGTAAGAGACATTTAATACATTGTTTCTTACTGATTAACTTGATATTTAGTCATCTGATACAAGCAGTGCCATGACTGGGTCCAGCTGAAACTAATAGCTCACAAAGTGTATGGAAAACCAATTATTTTGAAGACGTGATTTGATAAAGAGCTTGAGTACGTTTGGAGCCAGTCAGAAGATTGCATTCATTTGGATGTCATGTTCATTTTGAACCATATGGTAAATGGCCTGTACTTGGATAACACTTTAATTAGTCCAGAGAACTAATTAAAGTACACACAGATGGTGCCAAGGTACATTGTCTGAAGTGAGCCAGCCATATTGGGGCCATCGGGCCCTATGACCACCAGCAGCAGGTAAAACCAGTGAAGCATCTAATATTTGGCATATTTATATTTGAAGAGCTGACTGTGGAATGTAGTCTACCAATCTGCAGTATATATATTCACTGAACCATTCCAAACATTTACTGTTGCATTTTAAAGCAGTGTTTATGTTTGGGATATTGGCCTAATCAACTGTCTGACTCAAACTGTTTGCTCTGATGAAATAAAGTTGGTTTATATCTGCTCCTCCAGAGCTCCTCTTGTAGTGTGGGGAGCCACAGGGTTCCATTCTTGATCCCCTGATTTTTTTTTCCTTTATTGGATGCCACTTGGAGCAATAACAACTTGCATTCCACATAACTGATACTTCCACATGTCAGCACATCACACCTGTCATGATCTTCCTCCTCTGGCTGCCTGTCTTCACTCTAAAGCTCTCAATGTTTAACCCCACCCCATCTTTCAGATTTATAGAGTATTTGTGTCCATGGCAAATCCCTGAGCTCATCATTTCTGTTCTTTTTCAGTATTTTCTGAATTAACTACTGTATGTACACTTAAGTGATTGGGCTTTCTCTGCCAGAGCACCCACCTTAAGGAACCAGCTTGAATTCCATAGGGACCTAGGACTATTAACTATGATCTTACCTTTTTCAATTTTATTTTAATACTCAGTAGCACTTTCACATAACACTTAGAATTTTAAACGAAAGTCTGAAGTAAAATGTCTGGTGTGCTTCTAGGAAAACAGGCAGGTTTTTTTTTGTCTGTTTTGTAAAACAGCACTTTACTGTTTGCTGTTTTGTGAAGCGTCACAAATCAATAGATGGCATAAATATTATAAGCATGGAACCACTTTTCATAAATAGGAAGTCAATGTTTCACCAGTGTCACTGCTCTTAGTGAAGTCAATTTCACATCAGCAAATGTAGAGAGAGGACTGAACATGAAAAAAAAACCTCAGTTACAGAATCAACACTTTGAAGAAAGGATCAAATTTGCAACTATTGCCACTGCCCACTTCCTCTTGTCTTCTGGAAAAAAGTTTTATGGTCAGACAAGACAAGGATTAAACCATATTCTCGCAATTGCTAAAAAAAATGTGTAAATAAAGGAGATGTGATTTATTCTGACCTAAGAACAGAGAGCCACTTGAGATGCGTTTTGAGAGTATCTTGGACAAAAAAAAGTGACTTCCAATTAGTCAGAGGAATACAGAGCCTGAGGTATAAGAAAACCACACAGGAACATGAGGGAGACAACAGTAGGATACATCAATCAGTGAAGGTGAGAGAGTTTGATTACTGGAGAAAGAACAAGAGGCTAATTGGAAACAGGGTACAGCTGTGAGGAGAGACCAGGCAGGCAGGCTGAGGGAGAGACAACCAGATGGCAGGAGAGAAACAGAGAGGGGAGCAATTGTAACCAAGGAGACAGGCAAAACAAATCCAACAGTGAGAAATAATAAGTTAAATAAAAACAAATGACTCACCAAAATCAGATTGAAAAAAATCCCTGATATATAATGAAACAAGAGAGGCAGTATGCACATAAACAGGTGATCAAAAATGAAAAGACTAAAAACTCAAACAATTCAGGATCTTGACAGCAGAAGCTTTCAAACACTGACAGGCACAGTGGTGGCTGCATCATGCTGAGGTTCTTTTGTCCTGCCAATGATGCTGACAAAAATGAAGATGAACTCTTTGATTTCAGCTCAAATCTAATGAAGTCACTTAAAAATGAATTGATTTGGATCCCTTCCAACAGCCAGTTGTTAGGGTTAGGGTAAGCCCGATGTGTTTTTCCTACACATAGATATTTATATATAATAAACAAAATCAATTAATAAAATCAAAAAACTAAAAATGCATTTGTGGTGGGATGGTGTTTCACCCTCCTCACTCTGCATACCAGGTGCAACAAGAAGTGCACCGTTGATTGGTGGGCGGGGCAGGTGCCTTTATAGCCAGGCAGGCCGCTGCAAGGTGCGTGTGTCTTTGTCTCCTCTGCTACATGCTGGCTGACTGAGTGGCCTGTGGTTTTGATCGGCTTACTGGAAATCCATTGTTTGCTGGCGTGGCATTGGCGGTTGCAGCTGGAGATTGTTGCGGCGTGTGGCTTCCATCTAGTCCTCACTTGTTGGTCCGCTTCCTCTCCGGGAAACTGTGCTTCCACTCCTGGGCACCAATTGCTGTGGGCATTGCAGCGCTTTGGACGCTCTGCTGTCTTGTCCTGTCAGTGTGGCGTGAGCAGTTCAGAACGGAACCTGCTGCTATTTGGATATGTGGGCGTGACTCCTTCGGCCCTGTTGTGAGCGGCTTCTGAAATCGGACATCAGCAATTATTCCATTGTTTGAAGTGTTTTGTTTGTTTGCAGTCCGTGCTTATTTGTTATTGGATTTATTATTCTTTTGTTCTTTTTTTTGCATGGCATGTTTTGTTTGTTCATTTATTTATTTTGGAATGATTTAATTTGTCTTTATTTCAGAGAATCCCTTCCCCTTCCAGGGACCAAGTAGTATGCCTGAAATGTGTTTTTAAAAAAAGAGAAGTGTTTTAAAGAAATTGTTTAATAAACTATTATATTTTAATCAGTGTTCTGGTGCGTCCTATAAATAAAAGGAACCTCGCCCCTCGGTCGGGTCACACATTTTTAAAGCAATATTAGTTCAGGAAAAAAGGGAAGTGCAGCCCCACTTTTATTGCTACTAAAAGTTGATAATAATGTCCATAAAGCTATAAGATCTGGTGAAAACATTAGAACATCATCATTATGCATCTTTTAAGGAGGACTGTCCAGTTGAAAGTCCAAACATTCAGGTTGGTTTGTGGTTGTATGCTGAGGTCACAGTGGCTTGGTTAACTGTTGGCTACAGATACAATAGAGAAGATTAGAAACTCCTAAATAAAGAGCTAAACATTTAATGTATGCCCTTAATTTTTTATAAACTAATGTCATTCAAAACAATATCAAACATACTTGCTCCTTTTCTTTGCTCCAGTTGAGCATTTCTGTGCTGCCATAGTAATGTCAGCCTGTTTGTGACAGAGGAGACTGACTGCTCATTACTTCTTATCTATTTCAACTCCACTTCCTGACACTCTGCAACTTCCTGAACATCCAACTTCTCTCTGCAACCCCCGCACCCCAAACATAATAATCAAAAGTTTGACATGGAAGTGTTATTTTTATCTGTTAAATGATGTATAGATACGCTGTACGGTGAAATGTTTTGGTTGCCATGACACTCGTCCTAAACTTTGAGCAACTCCAGTCTCTGATATCTCGCTCACAAATGCTCCACTGTTCACACTGACAGTCATTTCTTGTCAGATCCTACCCATCTGACATTAGGATGTAAAACTTATTATATTTTTTTAGGATTAACTTAATTAGGAGAGGGCTAGTGATCCTGACCTTAAAAAAAAGCATTTTTAGTTCCTTCAGCAATATTTTGTCATGAAATATTTACCCAAAATAAGTTCAAACAAACTCATAGGCTTCAATTTTTAAATAAGTCTACAGTTTAACTGCAGAATACAATAAATCATAAACTCGCGTCAGGTGTCCAAAAGGATTGTGAAGTCTGCAGTCGCTGAAAACTGATGTTTAATGACTTCTTTGGTGTTGCAAAACTCATGTGGCTCTTTTTCCACTTGTATTTACTTAGCACAGCATGAGATTGCAGTAACTACTTTGTTGCGGTTCCAAAAGTGCCAAATGGGGCTGAAAATATATCAGTAGACTGCCACTTGATTATTCTCTGGAAGTGGAGTCATAAGAGCAACTTCCTTACAAGAATCGTGTTGGGTGTAAAAACTCATAACAGAGACTGTTGTTTTCCTTAAAGCTCCAAATGATCTCACTGAAAATGACACTATGCTCCTCTGATGACTGAGTGTGGATATTTCTGTACTTGTTGCATTGTGTTTCTGCAATGTTGTGTTACTCTTGGGGATTTGGGGGCCATGGTGACTGAAACCACATGGAGCTATTAAGCAGTTGTAATAGAACATGACATGAACCGTGCAGAGAAGAGTCGAGCTGCGCTGAGAATGTACTAGTGGCAAAGAGTCAATGGAGTGGGTTACATGGGTGTTGGTTATGTATTCTAACTAACACACTTCTCATAAACCCTTGGATAGTTTAGGACAGGGGTGTCAAACTCCAGTCCTCAAGGGCCGCTGTCCTGCAGTTTTTCAATGTGCCACAGGTACAAAACACAGGAATGAAATGGCTTAATTATCTCCTCCTCGTGTAGACAAGCTCTCCAGAGCCTTGCTAATGACCTAATTATTTTATCCAGGTGTGGTGCATCAGAAGCACATCTAAAAGTTGCAGGACACCGGCCCTCGAGGACTGGATTTTGACACCCCTGGTTTAGGATATTGGGAGGGAGGTTCGAAAGGGTAGTTAGCGTATGTTTGTTTCTGGTCGTGGCACAGTGAACCAGTTCTTTATCTTCATGGAACTGCAGAACTGATAGAGTCTGGTTGCCTGGTCTATATGTCTGTTGTGGTTCTGGAAAAGACTTGCAGCCAAGTTTTTGGAGCAGGAGGAACCTTTTTCAGGGTTAGTGCAGGACTACGGTATTAACAGTCTCACTCTTAAAGATGACACTGTCTCTGAGTGAATAAAAAAAAAAAAAAGAGTTCATCCTCGGTCTCAACATGTAGTCAAGCTTGGACTGGAGGCCATGTAGTGTGAGAAACTCAGGCCATAATTTTGCTTTTAGAAATAATGTGGTTTTGTTGGTGGACTTCTCTTTTCGGGGTTTGAGTTTAGCGGAGAAGTTTAAGTGTTGGTAGAATGAAGGGGGCTACAGATAAACAGATTGGGATTTCATCTCCAGTATTACAAGTCTTTGAAAAACAGCAAATCTTTAGATTTTCCTGTCCACCTCCAGGCTCCTCCTTGGATCATGACCAAAACAACTGGATCCCAAATCCAGACAGCTGAAATGAGTATTCCTTCCATGTACTTTATTCCAGTTTTCAAATTCCTTACCTTGACTTCCACCTCAAGAGATGTTTACAGTGTTTGGTTTAGCAAAGAGCAATGCCAGCGAAATAAATAATATTTCCTCCCAGTATTACAACAAGATACAAGGCATTCTGCCGAATAAAAAAACTGATTAGTGACAAAGACCATGTGCCTTTTTATCAGTGATAACAGCAGCAGATATCATTAGTTCATGACAGTAAATGTTCTGTGTAGATGATGCAGCAGAGTTACTGGAAAAATATGGTGAAAGGCTGCCGTCATCACGCTCAAAGGTTTTCCTGTCTGCATGCACTGAGCCTCCTGTTTTATGAAATACTGAGTGTAGCTTTGTCATCAGCAGATCTGCTGCTATGTCTCATTTAAAATAAGGATATTTGTAAATTGTAATGTAATCCACAGGATGGGGGAGTCTTCTTTGGAGCGAATAGGAGAAGTTGGGCAATGTCACTTTGTCTCGCTCCCACATTAGCTGGGTGCTGTCAGCTGGACATGACCTTGATGTCTGACAGACGTGAAAATCTGATTCAGCAAACTCTGCATCTTCCCTGTCAAAGACTCCCACAACCACAAGGAAGTGATGAATGCTGGAATGAGGAATTATTTTTTACCAGATGAATGGTATACTTCAAAATGCAAGTTTCCATTACTACCTCCTGATATGGGTAGATTTGCTCAGGTTTGAATACATTTTTCTTCATTGAAATTAAGTAGTGATTTGCATTTGTGTTCCTGTGTTTTGTTCCCCATCCCATGCAGTCCATCCATTCCTGACTCAGGGAGCAGTAAAAGCAACAGAACTAGAGAAAGGACTGAAAACTAAGCAAAAACTCATATTTATGCAATACCCTGAAAGTGTAAAAAAAGTAAGAAATTTTTCCAGTTTTCATTCTATCTATCTATCTATCTATCTATCTATCTATCTATCTATCTATCTATCTATCTATCTATCTATCTATCTATCTATCTATCTATCTATCTATCTATCTATCTATCTATCTATCTATCTATCTATCTATCTATCTATCTATCTATCTATCTATCTATCTATCTATCTATCTATCTATCTATCTATCTATCTATCTATCTATCTATCTATCTATCTATCTATCTATCTATCTATCTATCTATCTATCTATCTATCTATCTATCCATCCATCCATCCATCCATCCATCCATCCATCCATCCATCCATCCATCCATCCATCCATCCATCCATCCATCCATCCATCCATCCATCCATCCATCCATCCATCCATCCATCCATCCATCCATGCATGACTTATGCCTCTAGTCAATTTCTTGTCTTTGTTTTTCTCTTCATTCTGCAGTCAGGTTGAAAGTCTTCAGAGATGTTTATTTTTGATGATGACTCTGTGATATTAACATGCAGTACATGTGAACTGTTTCTGTCTGAAAGCAGGCGACTTGAAAAAGTCAACAGTGCTGTGGTTGGTTTTGCATACAGAGACATGTTGCAACACACAAGAACACACAGATGTTTAAGACCCACACTTCTCGGAACTTCCTCTGACTTGCTGACTTATAAGTGAGTAACTTGCACTGGGTTTGTAGTGGGACGGAAGTTCAGAGTGAAAAGTTGGTGCTCTTCAGCCACAGTAAGACATCTTATTTCTTCCATTGTCTACTTTTGATCCATACATTAAAGCAACTTAAAAGCATGCATGAATCATGCATTTAAGTTGCTTGGATTTATTTTTAATTGCTACCAAGTCCTTTACTGCAGCATGACCTTGTGAATGATTTGTGTTATATTTCTGCTTTTGAAAGGATTTACAGAAAGATGGAAAAGACAACGACACCGTATTATGATGATTATGTAAACTATTCAGGTGAACCAATAAGACCGTGCAACCATGACAGTTCTAACCTCCTGGGAGCTCAGCTATCCGTCCTCTACTACTTCATGTTTGCCTTCAGTCTCCTTGGCAACGGGCTGGTCCTGATCATCATCTACCGGTAAGTGCATATGAAACCCAAGTTCGAGTCGGACATCTTACGGAATAAGATACGAACTGATTTTAAATAAATAACTTACGTTCATCCAAATCCAAAATTTAAATTTGTCAATGAAGCACACGCAGAAAACAGCACGTTTACCCACTTCTGACCAAAATATTTATGCACTGTTTTAAAAGTGGGCTATAAAAATTTCCTGAAGCTTTTTTTTTTATTATGAAAAAGACCTATCCTGTTCCCCCTCTGTGAAGTTTTCTGACAGAGCTGAAGAAATTTGAGCACAGGTGAAGCAACATTTCCCTGTTTCAGAGAATCAGGGAAAATATATAACAGAGAAGAGCTTATTGCTACTTGAAGCAAGACTTATTACAGAACACATTTTCTGTGAATGTCTTAATAGGGTCGGAACTTTAACGTGTTAATCTAGATTAATCAATTGAATCTTAACGAGTACATTTTTTTTTGCACAGTTAAACGCTTTTTTAATTTTATTTTTATTTGTTTACATAGAAATGTTCTTAGCTGGAACATTTGTACTGTGTTTCTGGTATGTCTGCAAATGTGACACAAGCAACATCTGCAACAATGACGATTGATTCCCTTGGCCACACCGACTGTCAATTTTTGCTTCAAAAAAACAATCCGAATGGATACTGGGAAAGACGATTGGTGTCCCCAGATTATGCTAAAAGGAACAAGCTAGAATATAATCTTAATGCTAAACATGTAGCAGCAGCAGACGCCCCAATGCTAATGTCAGTGTTCACAGTCCACATTTCTAAATGAGGTGAATGAATGATCAGGAGTTCCTCAAATACTGGAAAGATGACTGGATAGAACATATTGTTTTTAATAAATAAAACAATATTTTTGTTGTTGAGCTCATATGTCTAAGTTTGTAAATAAAAAAGTAGCTCATTTTGTTATGATTGTTGATTAAAATGTGATCAATTATAATTAAGTAATTACAGATTTTAAAAAAAATTGAATCTACTTTTATACATGCTTTAATTACATCAGGTTTTCAAAAATTACCATTTATTTTAAAATCCTTCTCAGATTACTAAAGCTGCCATCACATTTTTATCCCTCTGTGTTGTGTCTTTCAAGCATGCTGGTTGATTTTGATGGTTTTTCTGTGTGTGTATATTGGGATGAAGGGTGTAAAATTTTTACACGCTCATGTCAAAAGTTTCACAGTACATAATCTTGATTTAAACTGATGTGTCTAAAATCCATAAAGCTAGATTTAGTCAGCCTCATAGAACAGTCACACAGAAAAAGAACAGGAACGGGGGTTAAAGTGTTTGTGTGAAAACCAAACCACAACGTTTGCTCTTCCAGTTAATTCCTGTTAATTCTAACACAACGTTTGCTCTTCCAGTTAATTCCTGTTTAGTCTAACACAATTCCTCATTCTTCTACAGCTCCCTGGTAACAGGGCCAGGTTATGATTAGAGCTGCTGGTCCAACACAGCCATGCTGTGGGTCAGGAACAGTCCGATGCTCAAGAACATTGTGAGCTTGTGCAATGTTGTTGTAAAATGGACACAAATTGTCCTGACACAACTCTGACCTGTATTTGCACATCTATGCAGGACAGAGCAAGTCATCTCTTTGCAGACATTCTAGCTGAATTTCCATTACAAACTTATGCAAAACGTTGTCAATATTCCACTAATATTATATATATATATATATATATATATATATATATATATATATATTATATATATATATATATATATATATATATAAAATAAAAAGAAAAATTGCAGTTGTGTGTTTCCATTTTTGTTTTTTCAAAATTGCTGTGTTTCCATTTAGTGCATTTTATGGTCAATGGAAACACAGCTAGTGGTCACCTCTACATGGGCGATGCCTCTGGTTTTGAAATTCCAGGTAACATGAGTATGACTTTGGACTACTGACTAATGACTAATGACTGTCTTCCTGTCCTCTCAGCAAATTGTTCCACTGAAAGCTGTGGCATTTGGTCTCTATCGTATCCTGAAACTTTCATTACTCATCAACAGCGATAACTCTCTCTCTTAAGATTCTGGGTTGTGTGAAGATACTCCAGGACGCCCGGACACACCCATATTGACTCATTCACCAACACTGACATGATCTCTACACACGCCCTGAACCTGCCCAAAGTATTACAGATTTAACTTTGGATTAGTCAGTCGGTTGATGTCCATGAATCAGATAACTGATGTACTTCTCTTGAACCACTCAAAACCTCCGTAGAGCAACATCGTCTCATTTCCATAGACTAGAATATCTGCAGTTTTCTTTGGCCAGAACAAAGCCTTTGCTATGTTTCAATCACTTCCTAGTTTGAAGTCAAGAGGTTGTTAACATAAACACAATAAAGTCGAATAAAGTCTTAACAGGCTGTTAAGACTACAAAGAGCTGAGGTTGTCTCTTAGATTAGATATTGTGGTGACGCCACCCACAAACCTCTGCTTGTCTTATCTCTTCCAAAACATAAGTCCTGTTTTAAATACCTCAGGGTTATTTCATTGGAACAGACACAGTGAGAAAGACAAACTGAATTGAACAGCAGTTTCACTGCATGTGTCATGGTGCTTACAGCAAAGTGTTTCTCAATTATTTTCCGTCATGCTCCTCCCCAGGACGATCATAATATTTTTTCCACACCAACCCAGTACCTTTCCCTCCCCAGATTTGAAACACTGTTGCGAATCTGTTCATATTTAATAATTTATCTGTCCAAACAATTGGCGTTGTACGACCTCAAAAGTCTCAAAATAACTTACAAAATCAGTTTATGAAGTAACATTTAATGAAGGCAACTCAGTTTGAAAGAGAAAAAGTGTAAATCATTCACTGGGAGGTGCATTTTTAGATTTAGTACGTAAAACCTTTTACAACTGCATTGGTTACTTGTCAGCTTCTTCAGTTTAGTTTTCACAAAATATGAAGTTTTTAACATTTATTGTGGAAAATTTTGCAGCTACATTGCTAATATTTCAGCTTGTCAGTTAAAAAGATAAGAAAAACGGATAACATTTTTGGATTAACAATGAAATGATAGGGCTCGTCTATTTACTTACGTATGATGGAGTATAAAACAAGGCTCTGAGTTTTTGATTTGTGTTTTAAGCTGGACAAGAATAAAGTTGCAATTTTATGATAACTTTTCACCATACTGCACTAAAATGTAGAATACTGAGGGTCTTGCAAGGTTATAATTGGTACTGGATGTGTAATGAGTAAATACTAACTGTTTTAGCACATAAGAAGCAACCACAGGACTTGAAAACAATTGTTCAAACAACTTTTTATTTCATAGAAAGAACAAGACTTGCTCAGTGGTTCATGTTTCATATCACTGTATTGAAGCTTTTTAATTTAACGACTTTCTTCTGGCAACATTTAACCAATTCTGCTAATAGGACTTGATTCTCATAGGACTATGACTGTATCCTTTTATTTGGAAATAAAACTCCCAGCATGATTTTAAAAATCCGTCGCACTTGAATAAGTGACCTCTGTTGCCATTTTTCTTTTCGCTGTCAGACTTCTCCATCTCTCCTCGATGACAGTAGATATATTTCAAAATGTCCGAGCTTGTATCCTTCGCTCCATTTTCTCCCCCTCTGCTCCTTTACAGCAGGGCTGTGTAGCTACTTCTACTGGCTTAAACAGTCAGCCTGTTGATTAGCCTGAACACTGCTCTCACCTAGTGACCGGAGTTTTGTTTATCAGTTAACGTGAATAAAGACAATTATAAAGTTCTGCTTCTCGCGCCACACTATTCGAGAAATACTGTTATATTGTAAGCTAATTTATCGCACATTTTCCTAGTTGGGCTTTTCTAAACAGTGTATTTGAAAACTATTGGGAAATTCTATGGAATACTTTGTATAGTGTAAACATGAATTAAATGTTTACCTGTACAATACCTTGTACAGGTAAACAAGGTATTGTACAGGTAAACGCACAGCTGTCAAATATGAGAAGGCAAAGAAATGAAGAGAACTGTGGAAGTAAGGGATCCCACTGACAACAAAAAATAAGATTATAAAATTGCAACTTTAGATGAAGCAAATGAAAAAATAAATAAATAAAAACTGCCACTTTGAACTTTGACCAAAAACTGGACAGCAAATTGGCAAAGGGAAAGAGTTAGAAAACACCCTTCAATGCAAGTAAATAAATAAAATAAGCATTTTATTCTGGCATTTGAAACGGTCAGAGTGTGTGTGGCTCAAGAGACGAGAACATTTTAGACAGGCTTGTGGGGGGATGTAATGAGGCTGTCTGAAAAAAAGAAACACTGAGACTATAAGATGAAGTTCTGGTTCTGTGGAAGCTTGTTATTTTCACTCCTACAGAGTGAAGTACGGTAGGTAGAGAGGAGTGGGTGGGTTGAAGACTTCTATCTCAACCCCCAAGAGTCTTCAATGCTCCACCAAGCCTCTTCAACAGCTCTACCTCCAGAAGAAGAGTGTGAGGATATTTTCTGTTCTCATGGAAACTCAAATGACAATGACAGACACCAAGCAGAGAGAAAAAAAAGACACAGTGTGCTTTGCACTGAAAAGGATTCATACAGTACATTTTAAATCTTTCAAGTTATCCTAATGGCCACTCTGTCCAACATTATCCGACTCCTTTCAGTTACAGAAATTTGAAGAACTGCAAGCACTTACAAAAAAATGCAGCAGCATAGACCATATTTAAATACCATCTCTTAGATTTCAGTCTTCTTCCTTTCTCATCTAAAACTCATGAGAAAATAGTTTCTAATCCAGTGTCTGCACAGAAATTATTTTTCAGCTTGGTTTTGCAGCTCAGCTTAGCAGTGAAACCATACTACTTGGTTTGGTTTCACATAGCAGTGAAACTACACTGGTTAAATTCTCTAATGACATCCTCTTATGTGTGAATGATTGAGTATCATGTGAAGCACTTTGTACTTTTAAAAGACTTTATGAAGTCAATTCACTATCTACCAAATAGGGGCTTTTCCTTTCCACTGTTGCTACATGCATGCTCAGTATGAGAGATTGCTGCAAAGTCAACACAATGTCGCTACATGTTCATCCAGCGGGACGGTTTGCTGTAGGTTATCAGTGGAAATTCGATTCAAGATGTGGGCAAAACTTTAACATTCACTAATGTCGAACAGCTCATTGTCTCTGATGCAGTGTGTTTCCAGTGCATAAGATATGCGAGTGAATCATCAAACAACATCCTCCAATTGTTCTTTGTGGTTCATGCCAGTATCTGATTGTTGATCACTGCTTTTCTGCAAAATAAACCAATCTAGATTCAGCCAAGAAAAAAAAAAAGAAAAAAGAAAAAAACACACCTTAACTTGGTGCACAAACTTTCAATCAAAAATTTAGTTTTTCAGAAATTGGCATTTCCAATAAATACATTTGTTTTTTTAAATGTTAAATTGTACAACTTGTTTTGAAACAGAGATTTCTCTTGATTGTGGTTAGTCATGCACCTGTCCACACCCACCCATACACACACACCCACACACACACACATGCGGACACACATCTATATATACTCTTCATAATCATGTTAAAAATAAATTTTTGTAAAATTTGAGCTTTTTGCATTTTCTTTGCATTGCATAGACCGATTGCATAACTGTGAAATGGAAACAAAACAATTTGTGGTTTTCAGTTTTCTGAACAACTAATAACAAGTGTGGCATGGAAATGAAACCAGACAGAGTATGCACACTGCCAAACCACATTCTGCAGCGTTAAACATCTAAACATCAGAAGAGTTTCTGGACCTTTAAAGTGTTTTACAGGTTTTTTTCTTTGGGGTTTTCACTAAGTTCAGTGCAGCTTCCCATTAACTTCTGTCCCTTTCCTGTTGAAAGAACCCATCATACGACCCCCTACCCTGTGCTTCCATGTGAATGGTTTTGTTTGGTTTGAATTTCAGTGTTAAGGTCCCTGCAGTTGTTGGCATAGATAGATTCTCTAAATTTTTCTGGAGGGAGAGTATTAAATGGGTTACATGCTAACTGATCTTGTACCTTGGAACTCTGAAGGATCTTAGTTGAATGTTGGTGTGGTCTGATGTTTTCGCTGTCTAATTTAACGCCTTGTCCTAAACTACCTCCTTCCCATGATGGATTTGTTGTTTTGTTGTTTCAGAGTTCCCTTTAGCTTCTGAATACAGAAAAATGTAAACATAAGAAGTCAAACTTATTTAACTCTCTCCTGTTCAACTTCCTTCCAGCTTCGAGAGGCTGACCACTGTGACCAACATCTTGCTGCTGAACCTGGTGGCGTCCTCCCTGATCTTCATGAGCAGCCTTCCTTTTGTGGCCGTCTACATGCAGATCTCTGAATGGATTTTCAGCTCAGCTATGTGCAAGATTGTCTTCAGTGCCTACTACATGGGCTTCTACAGCTCAGTTTTCTTTTTAACTCTGCTGACCTTTGACCGACACCTGGCTGTTGTGTATTCGCTACCTGCTGCTCATGTGAGGAATCGACGTTACGCAGTCATTTCCTGTGCGGTGGTGTGGCTGGTGAGCGGTTTGGCTTGCATCAGGCCAATGCTTATCATGAACAAGTTTAAACACTTTGACAACAAGACATATTGTGAAGAGTATCCCAGTCACCTCCCAAATATAGATGTGATAAAGCTGAGAAATGCTGGATTTTACATTCAGCTTTTTGTTTTCCTCATCCTCCCTCTGGCTATTATTATCTACTGTTACGTCAGGATCACAATCACAGTCATATCATCTAAAATAGCTACTAAATTCAAGACAGTCAGACTGATCTTCATCATCGTACTGCTGTTTTTTATCTGCTGGACTCCTTTCAACATAATAGAGCTCCTGCATGGTAAACTCACAACCTGTGATGGTAAACAGAAACTCAGTCATGCTGTTCAAGTCACCCGCAACATGGCATACTTTTACTTCTGCATCAGTCCAATCTTTTACACATTCGTAGGGAGAAAATTCCAGAACTACTTCAGGCATCTTTTGGTTAGTCGTTTCCCAAGCTTGAAGAAGTACATTTCTGTTGTTGAAATCAGCAGAAATAACACATCTACCAAAGGGACTGAGGTTAGTGACGGGAGGGGAAGCTGGAGCTTATTAAGACATCAGACAGATAAGATGACAAATCAACATGGGAATGTATAAGAAAAGCATTAGTTAGTTGAAATGAGTATGAGTATGAGTATTAGAAAAAAAACATGTTTACTAAACTTGGCTGGAATAATATAGTTTTGGAATGAATTTGCAATTCTAGACCTTCTGTAGATTTTCATTCATAACTTCCAGAAAAATAAATTATGTGAATTCAAAATGGTCTTAAAAAGGCAGTAATCTGTAAAGAAATTTAAAGTAATGTGATGTGTAAAACGGGCAACACAGTGGCGCAATTGGTAGCACTGTTGCCTTGCAGCAAGAAGGTCCTGGGTTCGATTCCAGCCCTATGGTCTTTCTGCTTATACAGTACATGTTCTCCCTGTGCATGGTGGGTTCTCTCAGGGTACTCCGGTTTCCTCCCACAGTTCAAAAAACACGACTGTCTGGTTAATTGGTCTCTCTAAATTCTCCCTGGGTGTGAGTGTGTGTTTGTCCTGTCTGCGTTGCCCTACGACAGACTGGCGACCTGAAACAGTCTGTGTGTGGGTACGTGGTACTTTAACTGACCCCCACAGTCCAAAAACTTTGCTGTTGGGTTAACTGGGCCCTAAGTTGTAGCAAGAAGCCCTTTCTTCCTAAAAATCACCTAAAAGTCTCTCAGAAGAATGTATTGACATCTGAGTAAACCAAACTTTAACTTTGTGTATGAAAACAGCAGCACACTGCTAACACCATAGCATCTTGTTCTGAGGTTACCTTCTCTCCGAGGTCGCTAAACATTTGCCAAAGTGGATGTAATCATGACCAGTTCTAAATATTTGTCTGTTTTAACCTAAATTTGTCAGAAGATCTTAGTTTGAGGATAACCATCCAAGAAGCTGTGTCTACAAGAGTTTTACAAAAAGGAACGTAAAGTTTGTCTTTAGGCAACTTGCCAATCATTGAGGAACAACTGCTGACCAACACAAACTGGATTCTATACATAGTTTGATAAAAACATGTTCCATGTTTATTTTTGGCACGCTTGTTGCAGTTCCACTCCTAAATAGTGGGCATCATCGTGGACAAAGCACAACGATGACTTGTCATTCTCAAAACAAAATGTCAACGTTCACTGGAACAAATCAATGCCAATTTTTAAAACCTTATGACTCAAGAGGTGATTCAGAAACTGTCACTTACTATTACACCTGCTGTACCGGCACCGGTATGAGTCGATGAATGTTAACATTCCGAATGTACAGATGTAAATGAATCTGTAAATAGCTTGTGATTTTCTCTCTTTTTTAGTGTTTTGGGTTGATCTGACTGAAATGACTGTGAAGAGATTTCTTTATTAAACTGATCTTGACTTTGCTGTTTGGTAACCAGGATTCATTTAGAATGTCTATATTTGAAATCTCTGATTTGATTGAGGTGACTCTTTTTGTTTCGTGTTGTAAAGCGCTTTGAGACGTGTTGTGAATTGGGGCTAAATCTGTAAGTAGTTCGTGATTATAGTTGTAGATTCTTTTCAACATTGAGCATTGACTTCAACCTTTTACACATTTGTAATGCTGTGGATTATAATATGTTGTTTATTATTGTTTGATTTACAACTTTGGCATCTTGTGTTTTTGTGTGTAAACATCTATTGTATTTTCAAAGACCATTATTTTGTTGGCAGTTGCCAACAAGTTTTGATTTTGTACTTAAATTTGATTGTTTTGTGCTGAGGAATAAAAAACTATTCAAAATATTTTGATTGTGGATACTCAATTTTTCAAGATCAGGCAGATTTGAATGTGAAGTGAAAATATTAGTTTCAGTAAAATGTTTTAATTGTTTTATCTCTCAGTTGACTCATCCCCAATGGTAGACAATGGGGGGCATCATAAAAAGCCACTTAACCAGGAAGAAGCCATCAGTCCAACAAACAGAAAAAACCCAAATTGCAGTTTGTTGATGTGATTAGTAAAATGAAATCAAAAGCTGCTATATCAGGATTTAACAAAGTATTCTTTTTTAAGGTTGATTTAGGAAGTGTTTTATCTTTAATAAGAAAAATAATCATTTGAACACCACACTTTGCATTTGCTTTAATGGCTTTTAAAATCGATTTCAACTGAAATATTTAAGTGTGACGAAAGAGAGAGAAAAAAAGAAATCTATAAGAGAATTAAAGGCTTCAGAGCCTGTATATGTTGATTTACGAAGCAACAGGGGTGCAGATTTTGTTTTCTACTTGTCATCCTTCTCTTTGTGTTTCTTCTGGAACTTAAATCAATTATTTATATAAAAAGTGGAACCCTTTGTTTTTCTCCCCAATCCAGAGGAAAATGTGACGTTTTCCTGTAGTGTGGTCCTCTGGGCTCCGAATCTCTGTGACAACACCAAACTGCCTCCCTGTCTGTGCCTCTTTTTTTTTCTCTACCGACACCTGTAAACTTCCCCCCTGCTCAGTGCTGTGTGTGACAAATTGCTGCCCGGTCTCACATTTATGCCATTCTTTCTTTTGGAGGACAGGGAGAAGAAGGAGGAGAAAAATCTTCTTGTCAGGGACGAATCTGCGTTTCAGCAGGAAGCAATACTTTCAGCAGAGAGGTCTTTTCTTCCATTTTGCTCCAACATATTGGGAAAAAAATCAAGGCCAGGCAGAAGTTTAAAGAGTGTGCTGTTATTACTGCAGCTGCTGCTTCACATGAAGATCACACATAGATTAGACATGCTTTATAAATGGCAGGGCGGAAAGAGGAAACAGCATCTTGCACAACAGTTTCGGTAGAAGTGCAGAGGAACCGGGGAAAGAAGAAATGATTTAGAAGGCCGTTTCCTGAACATACTTTTTTAAGTGCTGCACAACAATACGATATTTTTCCGCTGTAAAGGTTTTATTAAAATGTTATGTGCTGTTGGCAAAAAAAAAAAAAAGACAAACTAAGGTCGGTTGCTGAGCGTGACCCGCATGTTTAACGAACAGCAGCAACAGAAGCAGCGCTATGGGAAGTGACTGATATGATTAATGATCTGAGACACACAAACATTCTGGACCTGTGTGCAAAGTGCAGCCACCACAATTCACACACACACACGGGTGCACATGCACTCCCTGCACTGGAAAATAACATTTATTTAACATTTATTTAACATTTATTTATTTCTATTTATTTTTCCAAATCAGAGACATTTATTTATTAACATTTATTTATTTAAGACCTTAAATAACATTTAAGGTCTTAAAGGGTTCAATCATTAAATCAGAGTATTACATTTTTCTGACTTTCTCTGTTTTCTTCTATAAAGCAAAAAAAAAAAAAAAAAAAAAAAAAAAAAAAAGAAAGAAAGCATTACCATACGTCTGACACCAGATCTTTTTATAATACATTATCAATACTTCTTTCTGTCTGAATCATGCAGAATTTTTCAACTGTGGGTCAAGTTCTGTTCCAATTCAGTTTATGTATCCAATTTAATAGGATTTCAAATATGATTTCACTTTGCTTAATGTGAGAACAAGCGAGGAATGTTTTTTTAGCATTTGGTAGTGTTTTCATTTGAACATTGAATGTCTCCCTCTTTTCAAAATAGTCCACCATACTGAACCCTAGTTAAAGTATTTGTGGCCCAACAAGATGGTGCCATGCCCTCCTGAGTTGGTACCTGCACAACGCGTTTGAACTCATATTCTCATGGTTCATCTTCTTTCTGAATATTTTCAGTCTGTAAGGGGTTCTGTACCCCTCACAAACCGGGGGGTTGAAGTTAACCCACCACAGTAGATTACAGAACCACGCAGGTGAGAAAATTAAATAACACAAGACTGCAGGACAAGAGTGATATTCTGAAGCAATAATGTTGATAACAGCACATCACACAACTCACATTTTACATCATCAAGATCTAAAGCCATGAAGGGTATTTTTGTAGTCACTGAAATCTAAGACATGTTGCGAAACCTTTTCTTGAACTTTTGATTTCTGCTATTATGTGTGGATTTTTCCCCCACCCACGTACATTTTCCAGCTAAAATGATAATAGAAAGATACTTGGAACTATACAAACTACAGAGATTATGGTTTTTTTCTAAGGAATGAATGTGGCAATTTTATTTCTTTTTTTTATTATTATCTTGAATGTCATACTCCCACATAAAATATCTGAATCATTTGTCTGACAGCCAGTTAGCTATTTAACATGCTACTGCCAGGTAAGGTGTTCTAGGAAGTCAAGGCGAACCAAACGATGAACAGCGGCATGGCACCTCGCAGTTTATTTACTGACTTTTCAGACATGAGAAGGCAAAGGTGAGACACACACACAAGAATCCAGCAACAGACCGACATGACTCAAACTTAAATACTACAGGAAACAGGTGAGGGGAATATCCAATCAGGAGACACAGATGAAAATCATGGGCTAAATTAACAGAGGAGAATCAAGGCTCCAAGGCTGGAGAACCAACACATCCTTAAATCCATATGGACAAGAAATAAAACCTGACATCAGACAGAAAACTAAAACTATGAAACAAAAAACCCCACAACACATCCCATAACACTGACATCATGACAGTTACCATACATTCAGTTGGCCAAAGGAAAAACATCTTATACCTAAAAAGTTAAATATTACAAATAAGTATTTTTCTCTTTTGATGATTTACTGAAGTCCATGATAACCATTTGTGGTGGGATGGTGTTTCACCCTCCTCACTCTGCATACCAGCTGCAACAAGAAGTGCACCGTTGATTGGTGGGCGGGGCAGGTGCCTTTATAGCCAGGCAGGCCGCTGCAAGGTGCGTGTGTCTTTGTCTCCTCTGCTACATGCTGGCTGACTGAGTGGCCTGTGGTTTTGATCGGCTTACTGGAAATCGTAAGTGCCATTTGTACCATCTGGCTGGGATTGTGGTTTGGTTCTGGTGCTATACCTGCCGTGCGTTTCTGCAGCATTGTTTGCTGGCGTGGCATTGGCGGTTGCAGCTGGAGATTGTTGCGGCGTGTGGCTTCCATCTAGTCCTCACTTGTTGGTCCGCTTCCTCTCCGGGAAACTGTGCTTCCACTCCTGGGTAAGCTACCTGCCATTTTCATTTTACTTACTTTTCCTGGATCCACAGTAATGCATTTCCTGTTTTAGGCACCAATTGCTGTGGGCATTGCAGCGCTTTGGACGCTCTGCTGTCTTGTCCTGTCAGTGTGGCGTGAGCAGTTCAGAACGGAACCTGCTGCTATTTTGGATATGTGGGCGTGACTCCTTCGGTCCTGTTGTGAGCGGCTTCTGAAATCGGACATCAGCAATTATTCCATTGTTTGAAGTGTTTTGTTTGTTTGCAGTCTGTGCTTATTTGTTATTGGATTTATTATTCTTTTCTTTTTTTGCATGGCATGTTTTGTTTCATTTATTTCTTTTGGAATGATTTAATTTGTCTTTATTTCAGAGAATCCCTTCCCCTTCCAGGGACCAAGTAGTACGCCTGAAATGTGTTTTTAAAAAAGAGAAGTGTTTTAAGGAAATTGTTTAATAAACTATTATGTTTTAATCAGTGTTCTGGTGCGTCCTATAAATAAAAGGAACCTCGCCCCTCGGTCGGGTCACACATACAGTGCATTGCACTACCACCATGTGGCAGCATGATGTTAATTTCCTGATGTAGCAACACTTTTGTATCTGTATGTACTCAGATTATCTGTCCCTGAAATTGGGGCTCTAGATCTGATTGTTCCTGTTCTGCCTCCCTCTCCAGGGATAACCTCGGCCTGGGCTGCATTAGAAAGGGAACCACACTGGCTGCCTGCCAAGTCTGTGTACACAGCTGCTATGGCTTTGGTAAGAGTTAAAAAGTTAAAGTCATCTTTTTCCTTGAGTATCCATGAAGTTAACACTTATTTCATAAAATGTCATTTTCCAATTTCAATTTATTTTAACAAATACAAATTGTTCTAGCTTATTTAAAGTTTTTTTTTTAATTATGTGCAAAACGGTACCAACATGTAATTTTTTTCTCTATTTTTTAAAGGGACAGTATTATGTTAGATCTACTTTTTGAGCTTTACATCCTGTTATAACGTTATTCCATCATTGAAAACATTCCTGGCGTGCTGCCTTGATTCTTTCTTGGATGTTTCTGAAATCCTTTATCAATCCATCAACTTTATTTCTATGGCACATTTCAAAACCTGCTTTACATTAAAACAGAAATATGTAAAAATATACAAACAATTAATCTCCATGGCAATGTTGTGATGACTTTCTGAAGGTGGACTTTAGAAAGAGCAGGAGCTTCTTAAAGAGACAGAGGTCCAATTTCAAGGTGTTTTATTGGGAAGTCTAATCTCCATCTCCATTATATATTTAGCATTTTTATAAAAACTGAAGGTGATATTGTCACTTGACTGCATTATGAAATTACATTATGTGACTGAAAAAAGCATGATACTGCCCCTTTAAATCTACCAGGAATATTTCACAATCCTACTTTAAAAATTAAATTAGCACACTTGATTTTAGCACACAAGATTTTCAAAATAAATAAATCCAGTTTTGTCATTGTTATATAACGCATGATAAAGATTAATTTAGTGTTTATGACATCAATTTGTGTTTTCATTATTCTTTTAAATTTAAACAGCTATTTTCTTATTCTGGCTCTTGCTTTGCTCTTCCTCTCTAGCTGCTACTCTTCATTCTCAGCATGATTTTTTTTTCTTTTAACCATCAACAGCTGAATATCAAGTGTTCATTATCTGAGAACCCTCTCCACCATGCAGAACTGCTGCTAATGAGTTGGCATCAGCTATACATTCTTTTAATATAATTATTCACTCTGAGGTGAGTCACAGTGTGGGCCGCCTGCTTTGGAAGGAGAGTTTTCACCCTGGCATTTCCATGTTTGTTCACAGCAAAGAAAGAACACCATCTGTCAGTTTAAGACTTTAACTTATTAATGAAAAGTTGTCCGATTTTTTTTTTCTTTTTTACCAGAGCTAGAGTTCAAATGTTCTAAAACACAGCAGATTCCACATTTATTACTGTAAAGATAAATGCTGAGTACATTCAGGCTGCCTCCATAGCAAAGTCGACTTGAGCTGCTAATTGAAGCATTTCAATAATAGATCATCATCACTATGATAAAAACTTTGGTAAATATTTGAGTTCAGATCTGCTCCATGTGCAACTTTTGGGAATCATCTGAGTTTCTAAAGTTGAAAATTTCCAGGTTTTCACCAGCAATCTGTTGACTATTATAGCCAAGAGTTTCCTTTTTTTTTTTTTCTAAAAAAAATACTGATTTTGTTTAACATTTTTCAATTTTAAAAATTTCCAAGTGTTTTCTAGAAAGCCTCTTTTTTTTTTTTTTTTTTTTTGCAAAAATGTATTTTTTTCCCAATCTATAATAGCCATATTACATCATTGTATCAATCAGACCAACTAAAATTCAAATATGACTAATTTCTTTTCAATTTCTGGTGGCATAAAGTTCTGCCCATAATGTCCTAATCACACAAATCAGCCAGTTTCTTATGTGACAAACAACAGTGGAGCTTTTTCCAATGTCTTCTATCAGATAAGGTTCTTTTTCTCCGACTATAAAGTAAAAACCTGGAGGTTTAATAGTGCATTAACTTGAAGCGTGTTAGAGTGATCTGAGTTAAGCTGTTGCAGCAACTAAAAGCCTCTGGATATGTCGGAGCCTGTGAGCTGCTGCAGTGGCTCAAGCTGCTCTTTCATGATGGGAGCATTGGATTAACTCTGAAGGTGACCCCTCCCTGATCCACCGGGCTCCTCCGTTTGGAGTCTGACCGTCTATAGAAAGAACGGGGTTCGATCTCTTCAAACAGCAGCAGAAATTGTTGCTCTGGACAACACACCTCACAACGTTATGGTTGAGCCGTAATGCATCTGGGTGGTGGGTTTGAGGGACCAACACATATTTGTGTTCGTACAAGTTTTAGAACCGTGTCAGTGTATTTAGTTGAGATTTCATAGGATCAACACACACATTGTGCATGAAATATGTAGTTCTTCACTATTTTATGAATACATCAATAAGTGTGGTAAATATGTTAAGAGAATGACTAATAGCGCCTCCTGGGATTTTATTATAAACCTCAGACTCAACAGTCTGAATATAAATGCGTTGAACAATTTATTTTGTTGTAGGATATGCTGTGAGAGCTCTGCTGGAGTCAGCTGCACATTGTACAAAAAAAAACAGAAGCAAACTGTCATCCTGCTGCCACTTCCTGTCCACTTTGTCATCGTTTCTTTCAGTAGTGACATCCAGTTGTTGACCATGTGACTGGTGGGATGCAAAACAGTGTTTACATTGCAGTTTTGCAAAATACAGGCATTTCAATATGATTGAAAAACCATGTTTCTTTTTTTTCTTTCCAATTCCAATAAGTGAATCCATCCATCCATCCATCCATCCATCCATCCATCCATCCATTATTCCCAGCGGGGTCGGGAGTTGCTGGTGCCTATGTCCAGCTGCATTCCAGGCAAGAGGCAGGGTACACCCTGGACAGGTTGCCAGTCTGTCCAGACTCTGTGTTGCCCTGTGTTGTCTTGTATTGTTCTGTCTGTATGTCACAGGACAACACAGAGACAGACAGGACAAACAACCGTGCACACACACACACACTCACAGGGAGAATTTAGAAAGACTAATTTACCTAATGTTTACTTATGTTTTTGGACTATGGGAGGAAGCTGGAGTACCCAGAGAGAACCCACACATGCACAGGGAGAACATGCAAACTCTGTGCAGAAAGACCCAGGACCTTCTGGCTGCAAGACAACAGTGCTACCAACTGGGCAACCACAGTTAATTCTGTGGTTAATGGAAACGCTGCTTTGTTGCACTGCTGTACTGTCTTCAAGGAGTGTTATTTCTTCTGCAACAAATGCATTCAGGGTGCAACCTGAACTGAATCTCTTTCTGTACCATTCATCTCTCGGAACTCAAAATACAAGAACTCTTTATCTTCTGAGCAGGGAAGGGAAGGAAAATGTAACTGTTTGCCCAAAAGGCTGCAAAACTTTGCTCTCCGTGGAGATGGGCTGCAGAAAGAGATCGCTCTTGCTTCACCTTCATGCTGTGTTTCATTTTTGCTTTTTAATAGAAGTGTCAAGCAGCTCTCAGGGGTGCTCCACTTGTGGGGAATGAGAATTAATTGGAGGATTATAGCTACATGCACCCTACACCCTGTCCTGACTCCTAACATGGCTTTAGGGTCTGCAAGGCCGCTTCTCCTCACTGCTGACTCTGGCTTTATGTGGAAGGCTGCATGCAGCCATTAGAAAAGGAGAGCAGTAACTCTGTTCCCGTCGCAGATCATTTGTGTTTCTTGTCTTCTATTCTAGGATGGCAGCATGTATGGAAGCGTTTTTACTTTAGCAGTGATGTTGGAAGATTCATCTTCATTCTGGAGGTTTGAGTCCCAAAAGAAACCATAAACATGGCAATAAATATTTTTTAATATAATATTTTTTTCGACAAAACATTTTGGTGCTAGAATTCACTTTTTTGACAGTATCAATAGAGATTTATATTGCAAAACTGCAACAGAAACCTTTTTTTTTTAAATCATACAAGTCACATGATCGACAACTCAATGTTGCCACTGTTGCAATCCACAAAGAAGAAAGATGACAGGAAGTAGTTGAAGGATGATGGTACTGGATGCTTTTTAATGACTTATTGTGCAAGGACTTGTAAACAATCATGCTCTGTTTTAGAATTGTTTCCCGTAGTTTTAGCAATGTCAAGGAGGAAATGAACCTGTTCAATCCATGTTGGCCAGATATTGAGCAGGTAAGAGGAGTGACATTTTATTGCAAGCATGCTAGCAAAGTGTTGTTTACAGCACAAACAATTTCTGGTCAGCTTCATAGCGTGGATTCCTTCACAATTGCCTCATAAGCCAAACATCAAACATAAAATCACATCCGACCGTTTCAAACTTTAACAGAGGTCACACCTCCTAGAGCAGGGGTAGGGAATTCCAGGCCTCGAGAGCCAGTCTCCTGCAACTTTTAGATGTCTCCCTGGTCCAACACAACTGGTTCAAATAGCTGAATCACCTCCTATATGCAGTCAAGTTCTCCAGAGTTCTGCTAATGACCCCATTATTTGACTCAGGTGTGTTGACGCAGAAACACATCTAAAAGTTGCAGGTGACCGACTCTCGAGGCCTGGAGTTGCCTACCCCTGGTCTGGGCGAAGCAAAGCATAAAAACCTGCGAACGGCAGGGTTTTACTAGGCTACATATGTATAGGTACTGAGTCAACTTGAGTAGTCAAGGTGCAAGTTTATCTTATCTGAAATATATTGAACACTGTTTGCAGATGCTGCTTTGACTTTGTCTTTTTTACTCTATCCCTAGTACCACATGTTCTAGGACCAGTGTTTTTCAGACACAATTCAGATTTCTGTTCCAGAGAAATGTTTCTGAGGCGCCACCTCACCTACAACTTTCTTTCCTTGCTCTGCCGTCTTCTTCCTGCTTTGGATGATTCGCGGTGCCTCTTGACGACTCAGGAAACTTTCACAAAGGTGGTCTCCATTATCCACATTTTCATGGTCCCGTTTTGTTGTTTGGAAGACGGATATAAGCTGTGATTACTTGTAAGTGGACTGTGATTCATAAAGGGAACACTGCCGGCAGATGGTCAAGTTCTTGGCTTTACAAATCTGAATTTCTACCGGCAGATGTAGATGTGTTATTATGGATCGTATGCACTGCTTTCTAAATGAGCACACTCTGCTCTGTGGGCACCAGACCAACTGTTGCTCCTCTTTCATGCCTTTTTCCCTCTGGAGAATGAAAATAGGAACGACCTAATGTGACCTGATAGCGCTGCATGATGAGATTTTTTACGTCAGTGCTAGGACCTTGCTAAAGTATTGAGTCCGCAATGGGACTCATTAGGATTTTATGAGACAGATCACCACAAAGTAGCATATATATTGTGACATGGTTGAAAAATGATGTGTGATTTTTCTCACAAATGAACGTCTGAAAATCATTTTTATTCAACCCACTGAGTCGACACTGCACCTACAAGTCTCTTTACTCATCTATTGCTCATTCTTCTTTACAAATTAGCTAATATCCCTCAGATTCAGTGTCTCTGAACTGCAATTTTAAAGTCATGCTTTAGATTTTCAGTTAGATTTAGGTCTTTGGGCTTTGACTGGGCCATTCTAACACCATTTTATAGTTGCTCCTAATACCCTGTTAAAAGATGCACCGCCCTCAAAGATTGAAATCTCTTCATGCCTCTGCCGCCACTGCCATGTTTCACAATGGGAATGGCTGATTGAAGGTGATGCACAGTTAAAGTAATTTGTCACCAGGCACAGAGTTTTTGCATGTATAAACCAGAAAAGTAAGAAAACCTTCTTCATGTGAAACTACATTCCATCATCAATACAATACTGTGGCAGTGCATTCTTAACAGGAACTAATTCAAGATTCTGAATGACCAGATTAACTGTTGGTTTTAAGAATCTAGAACAAAGTTCCAACAAGATAAAGTTAGAAAAAAAAAAGAAAAAAAAAAGAAAAAAAAAAAAATATATATATATATATATATATAACATGGAGGAGTCTTCATGAATGTTTATGACTGTTGTCATGGAAGATCACTTGATCGTGACACTCAATGCAAAGTTGACAACTTTTTAAATGAACTTTTAATGCAGGTTTTAATGGAACTTTGCATTAAAACTTTTCATTATTCACCAAATACAAAGTTGATGCTTTTAATGCAACTTTGCATTAAAAGTGTCATTATTTACTGAAAGGTACTTCATGACAACAGTGACAAATATTTTTGAAGTGTCCTTCATGTTCATATCAGGTATTATGTCATGTTTATGACGGTTGTATGCACACCTCAATTCACATAGTTACCAAAAAGGAATTTTGTAACGGTGAAGAAATGAGGAATGAAGAACAAAAGATATTCTCATTCTCCAAGCTTATTATCTGTAAGACACAGTGAGTAGTCTCTACTCTGTGTCTCCTGTAAGGGGACACTCATAAGAAATCTCCTAAGCCCCCCCATCCTTCTACAATGAATCACTGTGAAGAATCAAACCTCTGCTGCTGTACTCTGGAAACTCACCGACTGCCATGACTGCTCCTTAGCAGCTCCTCTCTGCTCCCTCCACCTACACCTGCTTGCTGTCCGCCAACGCTCGTCATCTTCCCCTCCTCTGAGCCATAATCATCCTCAGACCGGTAAGATACCTCGTCACCCCGAACACTCTTAAATCTCACCAGCTGCTCAGCAGTATCCTCTCCCTGCTCCTCTTCCCCTCCGAACTGCTTTCTCCAAACTATTAATAGAAGCCGCTTTAGGCCAGCTTAAACATTCACTGTGGGAAAATAACCTTTATTAAAAGCTGCAGTTGTGTTTCCTGAGTAATCTCTGCATGTGGGTTCAAAAAATGCCATCAACACAACAGAACCAACAGAGTTAACCATCAGTAGGAGGTGAAGGAGTTTTATCTTCCCATGGCGGCTGGCCACACATACTGGCAATACTTTTGGCCTCTCCAGGTCTGACCAGTGTTCTCATCAACCACGAGAGCCTCCTCATCACCAGGAGGTGATCAGTTGACACCATGCACTCACCAGTTTGCCCAACCTCCAGCAGGCCCCAGTGAACCAGGTCTGGGCGAGAGAACACAGTTCCCATCCATATTTCTCATCATAACCTCATATCTGGGATCTGTTGAGGCAAGTGACCCTAACGGGGTCATAATGCCTCACCTCGGTGCTGTATTTCCTCAATGTTATTGGGATTCTGTTTTGCCCATGTTGCTAGAGATGATTAAAATGTACCTTGTGTGTTTACATTTTGTTGGAGACATTTTTATTATCATTATATATGCTTTATTCCACAATAAAGTAGTGGAAGAAACACACACAAAAAAAAGATTCTGATCCACTTCTAAAGGCCCCTTTGGTGCCCAGCAATTTGGGTTGTGTGGTAATCTCACATTCTGTAACCAGAATAGAGAGTCGACTTATCACTGAGGACAAGTCAAAGTTGTTTCACAACAGGAAGTTGATGCTGGGGTTTGGTTCATGTCAGGTTTGTGCAATGCTGGATACTTTTTGCAACACATATATCTTCACTTCTTTCCACTCACAAGGACATTTCTGTCAACTTTCCCTGGACTAATTCTCCAACTCCTGATTGCTTTCTGTGCATCAACTGCAGGCATTCTGACATTTGTGTTGCTGGAAGCAGAGACGGGGGGCAAAACGCTTTGTGTGCTCCCCAAATTTACTTTGGCAGGCGTTCCGCTGACTCTTTGAAGCAAATGGAGCCATTTCCCCTCTTTTTTTGTTTAATGGGACTTGCTTATAAATTCTGTGTTTTCTAACGAGTACTTCCGCTGGGCATGGGGGCTACGTATTTAACACTCAGCTGGGACGTGGATAGAACTGTAAAAACACTACAGTCCCTGTTTATTAATGTAGAACTGTAAAAATCAGCACACCCAGGTAATTCATTTCATAAAGCCTTGCATGTTTCCATTCATTGTGTAAGATGTGGTAATGCAGTTTAACGTTGACCATGTTGGAAATCCACTGGATAGTAGTCAGAATGTTCACATCTACACCATAAACAATGGCTTGTCTCTTCCCGTCTGAGTTATGTGTTGCTGTTATTGTTAGCCTTATATACCGGTAATATTGAAAGTACATATGGGTTTTATGGTTAAATGTTTTGATGCAGCTCACTGATCTGTGGGTCAGTAACAGACTCATCTATGTTCCATGAATTCTTTCAGCCACAGTCTTCATCCTCGTCAACATCATCCTCATGCCTCTCTTCCTGTCTGGCTTTGGCTTTTCTTTAATCTCCATCCACCTCACAGAAACCTTCATTAAAACATTTAAGATAAAATCATCAATTTTACTACTTATTTCAACTGATTGCCACCTCTGGACCTTCCTGTCCTCTTCCTGAATCTCAGGCTGTCCAGATACTTCCTGTCCTAAACCAGTAGAGTGCACAGCATGATTGAACTACACTATCACCATAATATAAATATAAACAATGTAAAATTGAAATTTGTCCTTTGTTTCTGATTTTGCTTACAGTCTTTGTCTTGAAAAATGATTCAGTTTTCTCTTTTACCTTTTCTATTTCTGAATCTTACAGTTTCTATCTGCCCAAAGATAGCAGGAAATGTAAGGGAGCAGTATCCGATAAATTCACTTCATCATGTTATAATGTTATTCCTCTCTCAAAAACAAATGTAGACTGTTGCTAACCAAGCTACATTCACCTCGCTAGATCCATATTTGACCCAGAAATTTGTTGACAAAATCATCCAATCAAGAACTTGAAAGTGAAAACCTAGTCAATTTCTCTTCTATCATAGTGTCCTTTAAAAATGCTTGTTTTCCTGGAACATGTTGCTTTGATCCTCCATATTTAGTTCAGGTAGGTTCATCATCAAGCCCAAGAATTTCTGTGTTCTGAAGTCTTGAACCACAACAGTTCAACACCCGACTGTTTTCTTTAATATACACGTGACAACATCAGTGAAATAAGTCTGCATTTCACAATGTCTATTGCACAACAGGTGCACAGCAGGCAGTTCTTTCTCTTACATCACTGTTCCGCCCCGACTATTGACACTTTAACTTTTAGCTGATGCTGAATGAATGGCTGTTTATGCTCTAGCAGTGTTGATGGACTGGAAAAGTTCAGCTTCAAGGCTCTAACCGTGAAAATTACAACTATACAGCTAAAAAAGTCCATCTGAACATTTAGATTGCTGGTCAAAGTGGCCTTTGAATCAAACATAAGACTTTCCTGAAGTCTAATAAACAGGTTGCTAAAAGACTTTTTTTGTTGTCAACAATTTTGACTTCTTCAAACTTTGCAGCCTTTTAAATAAAAAGTCTTATGGTTTTATTGGTTTTATTGTCTTCAGGACACTTGAGTTCAGCAGGTATGTGGCTGTATAATAAGGAAAAAACACGTAGACTTTTTTTTTTCACACTCTGCAGGAATTGGTACACAAGAACATGTAAATGTGTTTCTCTCTGAGGCTAATTGCTGGGACTCCTGGAAGTGTAGGATAACCTATATAACATGTTATCCAACCAGGCCTTCTATACAATTCACAGACTGTGATTGTCGTATGGAGACTGGCTTCATGATTCATGGGGGTGTCCTAATGTACTCCCTGTGTGTTAACATTTGGTCTATGAAAACATATGGATGCTTCACACATGCAGCATAGAGTGTGTAAACATCTGGTTTCAACTGTTCATCAAACATGGAGGTGTAATAATACATACTGGCTTTATTGGCACAAGAAAAGATTACCTTTTTACCAACAGACTTTGGAAAAAAAAATAAGAATCTCCATCCAAGTTTATTTTTAAATGTCAGAATCAGAATAATAGCCAACTTTATTGGCCTAGTTTAAGTACACAAGCACACCGGAGTCTCCACTTTGTTGAGCATGATAAGCGCCAGGTGGTTCTGACCTCACCAGTACACCAGTCAAAAACCACTTCGTGTCTGTATGCAGAGAGCAGACACATCGTTCTCCTGGATCAGAGGAGTTCCACAGAGGAGGTCTGCTGAGGTGAAGTCAGTTTTAAAAAAAGAGACGAGAACAGGGGATTTAACACAACACACACACACAAACGGACTGACAGGATCTCCTCAGGTGCATGTTCACCGCAACAACTCCTTCCTTTGTTCAATAATCGCCTTTGACTGTACTAAAGTGTTTGCAATGTGTTCACTGCTTCTTGATGTCCACAACTTGAAAACTGACAAAGTAGTTTTGAGAATTTCCTTTCTGTTATGAGAAATGCACCAAAGCAGCTCATAAAGATTATAAATAAAGCCATAATCTCAAACCTAATCAGGTGGCTTTTGTTGTCTTTAAAATGAGCTTGCTTCATAAAAAAGGCAAAAACAGAAGAAATTTATGAGACAACTTTTTTACTGCACTGTGTTGCCTATAGCTGAACTCCTTGTTCATATCTAAGATAATAAAAGTGACTTTTTTACTTCTGCTCTTTGTCTTGCTGACCATCGTATTCAGGAAAAAAAAAGTGAAACTTTCAGAATTCGTAAGGGGCATGACCTCTGTATTGAATATTTCATGAAGCTTTAACCACAGTGACACTCTTCAGAAGCTGCGGGTCAAAGGGTGTGAAAACCAACATGTCAAGCTGAAACCACACAGGATTTATTGCTTTACTAAAACTGAAATAAACAATCCAATCTTTTTTTATTTTTCCTCAGCAAAGTTCTCATTAAGTTCGCAGGTTATTGAGCATTGCTGACTTGTCTCTTTGTTTTCCCCTCTACGTTTGCTTTTCTTTACTCATTTGAAATCCTTGAAATGGCAATGATAAAAAAATAGGTCTTAAATTGAGGATTTTGAAATCCAAGCACAGTGAAAACATATCTTTTTATTTTTATCATCAAAAAAATATTTGCTTTGGATGTTATTTGTTAATGGAGCAATGAATCAGATCTTTAGAGAAGACTTCATCCAGTGTATTCTGTGGTGGTTCCTCAGGAAGACTGATGGGAGGACAGACAGACGTAATCCAAACGCTGCATTGATCTGTTGTGGTGAGGAGAGAGTGAGCGAAAGGGCAGAACCCTATTGAGATTTCTTATTAAGCAATCACAGCATACTGAGCTACTTAGGTGTGGGTTGTGGCCTGACCAGGTTGCAGGGGACTCCGTGTCTGTATGCAGAGAGCAGACACATTGGGAAACCTAATCCTCCCTCACTTCAACAGGAGAGTGGATTTGATGACTTGACTGACGACTGGAGGGGAAACGAATGTCTTAAGCCGGAGATAGACTGAAGGACTTTCCTAGTCTTGAATGAAGAATAGGAATTATGTTTAAGTTGTTTCACTACGTAAACACACTTAACTAAATCTGCAGCTGGATCTCGTACTATAGAATGATTCAGACCAACTGAAGCCAAGGAAACACATCGAGCTCTCGTTGGAGCTGTTGTGAGGGTGATAATTTGAGGTTGGAACAAACACACCAGCAGGTGAAATGAGATCTTGTCAGAAGTCGTGTTTTCATTACAACTATGCGCAAAACTTTGTCAATATTCCACTAATGTGGGAAGAACACAATTTCAATTGCGGTGTTTTCATTAAATAAGAAACTAAATGAACCAACGAAATGAACCATTTATTTGAACAGATGAATGCTTCATATTTCAACAGCATTGGTTTTTACCAATATTTTTACATCAGAAATAAAGTTCAGAGACAATAATTACTGCTATATGTTTGAAAGGCTTTTATAAAACTGTTAAAATTTGGCTTGAATACCAGTATTTGCTACAGTATGTACTACAGATGGCCTTCCACCTTAGATTCTTCTTATTAGTTGTTGAATACAAGCAGATTTTATCTGAAGTGCCTCAAGTGGATGAAAAACCAAATCAAAAAGAATTAAAATTTTTATGCCTCAGATGAATACAGAAAGGATCTGTTAAAGGAACAAATCACTCTTAATTTGTTGTGCTCCAACTACAATAGAAAAAAAAATAATTAGGGAAATTGAATTTAGTTTAAATCAAAGCCACATTTAAACTAATGAACAGGTTCTAAGTTTAACTGAAACTTATATCAGGAAACTGTGACTGACAATAGCGATAGTTTACTTGATTGTTTTGATCAAATCACAAAGCATAACTGAGAGGGAGTTGAAGGGGACATGCTTTCATATTTGATCAAATGCTGAGTAGAACGTCTGTTCTGTAGGTACAAAGTTACTCTGTTAACCCTTTCTGTAGAAGTCTAGTTCGTCCACTGCTCCTGGGTCTGACCTGGGAATTAATACAACCAGTGGAGGGATAAATCTGTCCCCAGATAAATACTTGGGCTGCCTTATAATTAGAATTATAAATGTGATTTTCTCCTCACACATGGCATAATTGTACAGAGTAGAACGTCACACCTGCAGGGTTTTGTTTTACATCTATTTGCACATGCAAATAGAGGCGTGTCTGTGGAAGTGTCTGGTAATCCCTCATGTGAACTTGGCGGATATACAGCACAAAGGAAATGTGACTAAATCCTTCTCTACACACACTTTTATTCATGGGGACTGCATAAGCTGGATTTAAACATATACTCGTAAAAGAAATCCATGCAAGTGTTTGTGCATGAGCATGTAACAGAGAAGGAGGCAAAAGCAGTGACTTGGATTCTACTTGGACTCCATGTTTAAGTTTTAACTTGATAGTTTTCACCTCATGTAATCAAAAGTAAAAGCAATCCAACAGAGAACTCAACTCTGACAACTGCTGTGTGTCTCATTGTGAAAGAATGTGCTTGATTATTCGCCAGTCATATTGGTGGCTTGGCTAATGGCTTATAAACATTTTGTTCATGTTAGCTATAGCTTCATAATAATTAGCACATGTAGAAGTCATTTCCCTTGATGTGTGAAAACCAGGGTTTACTCTCTGAGTTATGCACTTGTAAAAAGCGCAGTAAAAAAATGCTTTATGATGTCAAAAACTTATTTGGTGTGTGAAGTGGACAATTCAGAGACTGAGATCGAGACAAAAGTCAGGGAGCAAAAACAATCTTTAATATGTCTGCAGATGGATTTTTCCTGCTTCAGGAAAAATCAAAATCTGTTCTGGCGAACTCACAGTTACAGTCACAGTTACACTGTTACTTTATACACATCTTTATCATGTAACATAGAGGGGACTTGACCCTTAGAGGCTTAGAGAACAAACATTTCAAAAACAAGAGGGAACAAAGAAAGAAGATTTGATTTCTGTTGACCAGGCGCTAGGGTTAAAGATTCATCTTTGTGTGGTCACTCGCCACGTCAGCACAAGTTTACGCTTCGACAACAACTCCAGATTTGATATCTCTTTCTGCCCTCTATTATGCTTATGGGATGCAGATACTAAACACATCTTCCCCTGTGCAGAGGAGGCCAAAGGAGGAATAGCGAGTTCCACAGGCAGTCTAATCAGCAGAGTGTAATCAGCAGAGTCCGACAGGCAGTTTCTAACAGAAAAACATCTTGACTCATATTGACTGTGATACATTAACACATGCTGCAAGTACACAAATGGAACTATGCAAATAAATGGAATTGTATTTGCAATTCCATTTTAATGGAAAATCTCCATTTAATGGAAAATCTTTACAGGTGCCTCTGACAAAGTTTTGGGTCAGCACCTGAAAGCACCTGAAAGCCTGAAGCAGCGGAACGTCCAATTACAAATATATATATATATATATATATATATATATATATATATATATATATATATATATATATATATATATATATATATATATATATATATAATATATATATATATATATATAAACAAAGATAATAAAGATCTAAAAACTGGTGGTTCAATTTGAATTTTATGCTGCAATCACTATTGATTTATAGTATTAATTCTTTCTTTCTATATTTTTTTTTACAAAATTAATTTATGGAATCTGCTTTGTATATAGCGTGATGCAGTTTGGTAACGATCAGTGCTACAAGCAAAAGCTTAAAGCTGCAATGTGAAACTTTCACAAAACAATATGAGTTTTTGACATGTGTTCAAACTGTCATATGCTGTGACAGTAAAGTATCATACAAACATTGTGTGAAACAAAAATTCAGCTCCTAAACCTCCTCCCAGTGGCCCTACAGCCATCTGAAGAAACACGCTTCTAGTCAAAAACAACCAATCAGAGCCAGAGGGAGGGCCTTAGTGCTGTCAATCAAAGGTTTAAAGAAAATATTATTAAGATTGAAAGATTATTATCTTTCTTTGTTATAATTCAGAACTAATCATAAACAGTACATGTTTGGAATCCAGTCTTACAGCAAAGCAGTGCTAGGGGTTCATTCAATCTCATGGATTTAAAGAGAAAATGTTAATTTCAATCTTTAGAAACGTGAGACACGACTTAAGACTTGAGAGGCAAGTCTTGAGTCTCAAAAGAGATTTTAGATTTTAAGATTTGTGGTGAAAGATTTAAGACCTGGATTTGAACTTGTCCCCTCGAAATCTAACTTGAAAAATGACTTCACAACATCTGCGAAAAGTCACAGATCCTAACAGATCTGCCTCTGTAACCACAGCAAAATGTGACTCTAGAAGTTTTGACTCAGGTGAGTCAGAAAACAACACAAACAAATGGAAACTTTTCCTTCTACTTCCCACATAAGCTCTACTATGTGTTGCTTCATAAAGAATCAACTAAATATTATGAAGTCTGTGGTTGCAACATGACACAATGTTCAAGTATTCAATGGTCATTAATACTGGTCCAAAACTGCATGTTCCCAATCTCTGTTTTATTTAGAATATAATGGAAAGGCTCAGCAGATATAATGAGCTATGTGACATTTCTTGCCAATGCCTATCTCAGAGTGACTGGCAGGTTTCATTCACACCTAAATGTGAACTTTAAAATTTAAGATAATTGTTACTAAAGTCTGATCCACAGTTCCATGCAGGACTTTCACCGTTACATGGCAGCTAATGCAGTTTCTTTCCTGGTATTTTTTGTAGGAGATTTACATGCTGCTGATGTTGTTTCTCCTCAGATTTAGATTCTAAAATCTTCAGTACAGATAATAGTATATTGTTATTATCAGAATGGGTACAGTTATGCAGAGCACCATTTACCACACACTTTCTATAGAACCCTTCAAATATGAAGTGCTGGGACGAGTGTTTGACTGGAACAAGAATGAAGCTCGAATGCGGCCTGTTTGGCCCAATGAGTCACTTTTGCAATTTTGTTAGCTCGCCACTTCAATTTGTCAGCAAGTATCGTTGTCAGCCGTTGGGATTTCACGGAGTATACCTTTAATGGGGATTCATGACGACCGCACTGACCCCAGATCAGTGGGGTTATCATGTCTCTCACTGCAACAAAACAACCAAATAAGTCATGACGATGACTGCAAGAGGAGCGCTCTGCTCCAGGAGTAAAAGTCTCTGCTGGTGACACACTGATGCAGGGAGGGAGGAAGACAAATTGCTTTCAGGCTCGGGGCTTAAGTTTCGTCTTCATGTTGATAGACTCGATTCTGATCAGGCAGGCAGGTGAAGGCAGCGCATCCAGGACAACGGGGGATTTAGCCATGCAGCAGACCAACGGACTAAAGGCATGCTGGCATTTAGTGAGACAGATGCAGCAGCACCTGGATGACACTGAGGATGACAAACAGAGAACTCTGACAGATGGAGAATTTCTATCACAAATCTGGTTTGAGGTTAATGCTGTTACTTATCTACACGTTCTAATAAGGAGACACTGGGGCTGGATGAGTCCACAGGAACTCTTCTGCTACCTGATTAAGGGACAGAGGATTGTACCACATGTACAAGTACATGTACAAGTACATTTCTGCAAAAACATTTAGTAATCTTAAAAATGTTCTAGAAAAAAATAAAACAAATATGACTTTCAGATTTTCAAAAGTCAAACATTTTTGTCATTTTATGCTCAGAATTTTCCATTTTTTTGTATAACATGACAGATTATTCTACAAATTTCTGAGTTTTGCCTAGCAAATTTTCAGCTTTCAAAACTGAAACCTTGTAAAAAAAATGGCAATTTCTGAAATAAATTACTCTTTGGCAAGAATTTATTCCTCCTATTTTTTTTTATATCAACAATACCAAACTGTTTTTTTTTTTTTTTAATCTCCTCCTAAAGCTTTACCTCTCATCACGATTGCTATGTGAGCAGTAAATGCAAGTATTTTTACAAACTGTCCAGTAAGGATGAAATTCTGTAGATTGTTTTCACCGTTCTTTAAAGAAGAAGATTTTTGAAGAAGAGTTGATGTGTGTGTGATGTGTGTCAATGAGCATAGAAAATTTAATTCCAGCTCAGAGATCTTGAGTAACTCAGGGAGTGATGATGTTCACATATCAATACGCCGCTCCTTTCTTCTCAGTCACACACAAATGAGAACATGGGAGGCAACTCAGGGTTCATTTTTTCAAAATCCACAGGAAGGTACACCATAACTTTTAAAACAACAACAACAGCAAAACAGTTACACATTGCTATTTTTTTAGATAAAATACTTCTGTTTCTGTAAATGACAGATCACCAGATATTGATATCGAAAGTCTGGCACTACAGAAAAACTGTTATCTACATTAATGTCACATAAGTGATACACACATACATGCACTACTGCAATCACGGTGTTAGCTCTGCCTCAAACAGGCTGCAGTGATAAAAAGCTAATCGGACCCATGTTGAGTCGGCAGGCTGTGTGGAAGAATGTCATTTAGCAGATAGAGTCTATCCACCGTAACAGTTTGAGTGCTGAGCAACTCTCTTCTCCTCTCCAACTCCTGCAGTCCAGACAGGGTTCTCTGTGTTTCTCATTTTGGCCCTGCTTGGGGTCCAGAGCGGTCCAGCATCAATCCTGTACAGACAAATGACACCAGGCCTCTGTTTGACCCACGAGCAGCCGAAAAGTGGGACCCAGAAGCATTTTGTGTTCGTGACCCAGCTCATGTCTGAAAAGGCAGAAAAATGACATTCCCTGCAGCAACTTTCTGCTGAGCAGACAGACGTGACTGAGGGAAAACTAAGACCTCAAGGCGGCTTTGGTGGAGTTTAGCTGTGGCGGAAAACCAAACTGAGACTTAACTGGGAAACACAAAAAACATCAGCTTTCCTAGAGAAGACTCTTCTAAGATTGAAACCATCGTACTGAGAAACTTGGAGAAGAATAAAAAAGAAAACTTGGACTCTGTCTGCCAGCTTTGCCTTCATTATGCTAAGAAGATAGCAATAGCTTCTTCCAGAGTAGTTTAGTTACAAAAAACATAACATTTTTAAATGTACAGAAAATAAAGTTGAAGGAGTAAATTGCAATACACATAATTTTCTTAGATCTTTTCTATATATTTTCTGTGTGGGCCCTGACTTTAATTAAAGATTTGTATTTCTCAGTACAGGAGGTTAATGTAGAGGGCCTCTTGAAAAAATAAAAGCATTATTAGGTGAGAATCTCATTGATGCATTTAAATCTAAAATCTTAAAAGTTTACTCTGCTGAAAAAGGAACCATCTTCTGTTTTGTTTTCATTCTTTCAAAAAGAATAAAACACATAATTGAAGCTAAATTGGAAAATAGAAGCCCTAAATAGTTATAAAAAGTTAAAGATGAAGAAATGAGAAACAAACCAATGAATGTGAACTAAAAATTCATCAAACTATTATAGTTTTGAAATAAGCACTACTGACAAAATATCCTCTGATGAAAATCTGAATTCAGTTGCTATTTTAAAATCTGACATTTTATGTTGAACGGGGTTTTCTCCCCTCAAAATGTGTGGGAATAATTAGCATAGAAAAACAAAGAAAAAACTTTGACACAACGATGAAACTTGAGTGACAGCAAAGAACGTTTTATCACTCTGAGCAGATTATAACAAGTTATAGTCTTCTAAGGACGGACAGCTTGTCAAACAAAGTATGCAGCAGGCGTCGAGAAACATCTCCAGAATCTCTTCAAAATGGATATAAGGCACCGGTGGGGTGGCAGCACTTCAGCAGTATAACACCTGCAGCAGACATTGATTTGTGTATCACAGGCTCAGGAAAAAGAAAAACTATAAAAATGCAAATGTTGTGGATTTATTTCACCCAAAGCAGAACAGTTGAGTTTAACACGAAGATGTGTTTACAGTCACAAACAGCAGCAATGTGAAGCCTGTCGGCTGCAATGAGCAGCGAGGCGTTCGAAAACAAACTGTGCTGTCAGCATTTTCTCCAAATAACAACAACAAAAAAAATATTCACTGAGAGACATCACACTTTCTGCTCTTTATTGCAACGCACAAGCCAGTCATGGATTCAGGTGATGAGCTTTCATGGTCACAAACGTTTCTCTTACTCTGCACTTTTTCCACTGTGACTGTTTAGTATAATACTGAGTTCAGGCGACTCAGTGAGCCAATTGGTTTTCATAAATAACATTTAAAAACATTTTCTAAGACTGCAAAAAGTTTCCCTTAGAATAGCATTTATTATTTAAATAATAATAATAAAAAAATCTGCTTATATGATATTACAAGTATGTCTTGGCTTCAAAACATATCCAGTTGCTATCACTATGGATGCTATAATGAGATACATCTGGTACAGACACCTAATGTAGTGATTTTCCCTCCAATGCATCTCGGTGACCTCTAACCAGTGACCTCTAACCAGTGACCTCTGACCAGTGACCTTTGACCAGGGGTGGACAGCACAAACTAAAACGTTGGTTGTGCTAGGCCTAATCATAGACAGTTTTGATAACATGCTGTGGTACTTATTTCAGATTAGAAATGCTAAACTCAGCACATTGATACCCACTTCGTATCAGTAACACAACTTGTGTTCCAACATTTGGTAACAATTTATTTGAAAGAGTAAACATAAGACTGACATGACACTGTTATAAACATGACATAATGGTAAATAATTATATTTTTAATGCAAAGTTGTACTAAAAGTTGCATTAAAAATGTCAACTTTACACTAAAAGCATAATTATTTACACAATGACACTTCATGACAACAGTCAGATCTCCTTCATGTTCATTACAGATGTTATGTTATATTCATGAAAGTACAATACACACCCCGTCAAATAAAGTGTTTCCCAACATTCTATTTCACCTTCAACAGTCATGTTTGTTACGTTTCACCTTCTTAGATTCAAGTGATATTTTATCAACATTGAGTTTTGCTATTTCTGTTGGTGATTTTGCAGAATTTGATTTTGAACTAAGATGCATTCTGGGTACTGAAAAAAAAAAAAAAAAAAAAAAAAAAACATTAACCCAAGCACACATAGAGTCAAGGATAACTAAATCATAATGTGTGAAACACAAGAAACTATTGAGAAATGTGAATAAAAAAAAAGACAAGCAATGCAAAAGGTTCAAAGTCCTTCTCCATCCGTCTCCATAGATGGCCTTTAAAGACAATTTTATAAAGAAGTCTTGGTCAAAATTCATTATAATAATTTGAAGTATGGACTTAGTCACACAGAAAATGATAACTGAGTGCTCCTGGTGCCAAAGATGCTTCTACAGGCTAATTGCAAGCTGTCCTTGATTTTTCCACACTTTTCTTTTCTTTTTGTGGGTTCATCTTAGTTTAACAAACATTCCATGTGAGAAATCTGCTCTGTATTTCTTGTTCTCTTTTGAGTTGGAATTGAGTTCTTTTAGAATTTAAAGAGGTTGTACAAGTTTACAAATGTTTTTCTTGCTGTTTTCGGCTCACTGGCAAGCGCTCCGTTCAACACAGCCGAGAAACATGTTTTTTGTTATTAAAAGATGCCATTGCCTGTTTAGCTCCACGTTTAACAGCTTATTGTCTCTGCTGGAACCTCCACAGTTTAGCTCATGAAAGAGACCCCTGGGTTTTAGCCCCACATGTGGTGCCATCAGCAGTTTGCATATATGCTAATGACTAGCACATATAGATATGTGCCGGCCCCTGGGGAGACCAGGGGCCAGGCTTATGGGAGCCTCTTCCATTGTTCTTCAGAGGGCACAGATTGCTTCTTCAGGTGAGTGAATCTGTTAAGGTACAAGAAAGAGAGAGCATGTCTGTTTCCCAAATTAAATGTGACACTGGCTGCTCAGTGAATATCATCATTTGTGAAATTAGGAGCTTAATAGCTAAAATTATCTCAGTAACACAGAAACATCAGGTAACATGTGATATATGTGTGGCTGGTGCTAATTTGACTGGGTCTATGGAAGCTCTTTGTAATAATTATGCCTTATTTAGCTGTGTTGTAATTGAAAACATTATGAACTAAGGATGATTCTTACTTTATAAGCAATAAATAAAGACATTTATTAATACTTTACCCATAATGACAAATTACTCTCAAAGTCACTGAATGTTTATTTATTTATTAATAACTCATTAATTAACTATTCCACATAACGTGAATAAGTTTTGTAAATGCTCAAATAAAAGTACTTTCACAAATATAGAATCATCCTTAATTAATGATGTCTTCCAGGTTAATTAACTATTTAGTAATGATTATATTAGGATAAGAAGTTATAAAGAGTGACAAGAAATATTAGCTAAAAATCTCAAAGTGAGAAAGCATATGTGATTACTTATATACATATTAGATTACAAAATGCTAGTGTTTATTTCATGATATTTTTCTTCAGCAGAACAGCTGAAAAGCAACATTCTCACCAGGAAAAGTGAGACGGTTTAAAGCTGCGTCATTGAAAACTAAAACTCAACCTACACTATGAGGCTGCTCTGCCTCATAGTGTATATTTTTAAGTCTTTCTCAGGGAGTGAGAAGTCTTAGGATTTATACACCTTCGTGTGACTTATAAAGTACAAACCATCTGGACTCCAGAGATCACCACAGACCATTTTACTCAGAAGAGGAAGCAGCACTGAGTTTTTATGACTCTCAGTTCTGGAACAAAATCCCTATAAATGTGAGATGTTCAGAAACTGCCAGCTCCTTTCATGTGTTAATATTTTTATGTGAATTTGTGATTAAAAAGCTTGGGGAGAAATTACCTGCAGATGATAGAATTGTTTGGGTGTTTAGTGGAAATGCGGATGAGTTGGTGCAGGACGCTGAAGGTAAAGGCTAGTCTGAGGGGGATTGAGATTAACATGGGTTCAATTCTATCATCTACAAACAACTTCACTGAAAAAATACCCCACAGTGGTTTATGCATATATTATTTTATGAACCAATTAAACTTTGCTATTTTTCTATTCCACCAGCCCCGGTCGTCAAAGTGAGGAAGTTAGAAAAGTCCTGTAATCAGCCACCATTCCGTTGTGAAAGACACCTTGGTGGCCTCTGCACACCACCTTTCAGACAAATCTCCTCCTCTGAGCTGCATTTTCCAAGCTTAAGAGCTTCCTCCTCACACAGCATCTCCCCTTACGACTCCCCAACTCAGCTCCTTCAGACTAGCCAGCAGCAATTAGCAAACATCTAGTGGAACTCTGCATCTCCTGAGCTCATTATAGGAGCTCCTTGTCAATGAAATGCTGGTAAAAATAGAGGAGCCATGTTGTGGCTCATGTTCCCCAAAAAGAGCTCAGAAAAAGCAAGAGCTTTTAAAGATACATAGGACCAGCTTCAAAGTGTTAAATTAATAAGTAAATGTATTTCTTAGTCATCTTTTATGTATGTTGCATTATTATGACAACTGAAGCCACCTTAGTGCTATTTTATAGCCTAATCAAGTAACTATGTGCCTGTAAAACACAAAGAATTTTGCTGAAAAACACAAACTATCCTTTTAGAGAGAACTGCAGCTGTCTGGCCAAAATAATGTGCAACCTGTGCAAAAAAAAAAAAAAAAAAAAAAAATCTAGGAAGGTCTGCATTTTTTGTAACAAAAACAAAAAACAAAAACAAAAACATTTACATTAAAAACAAAACAGGTTGGCAAAACACAATGTCCTTAAGAATGATGTAAGTCACAGCTCTAAAAATGTAACTAAGATTGTGTATCTATCGTCACAGCTCTACGTCGCCATTTCACTCATTTTCTTGAGAAGTTTCCTGACAAATTCCTCCTCCAATTTGTCTCTTCATGTTTGAACATGCTGCAGGCCTGCAGGCTGTCGGCACTGTGCGCAGCGCCACTGGGGGCTGCAGACACATTGCTTCCTCAGACCCGGTAATTATTTGGCTTTTTTATTGTTGAGAGCGTGGCTGACAGAGGGCCTAAGGGGAGTCAAATATCTTTTTTTGCCTCGAAGTTTCTTGAAGGAAAGCTCCTAGCTGCTCCGAACAACTGCTTCCAAAATCACCTGAGGTGCTGAAACGAATGACACAGGCATACAAAAACAGTCAAACTCAGCTGAAAGTTTTACTTCCACTTGGTTTAATTCAGTTTGAATAAACAGAAAGGCAGAATACACAAGATAGTAGCCAAAGGGGTAAGGTTAATAAAAAGCAAAAATGCCATTTTCTGCATATTGTCCTGTACCTGCTGAAAAATGCTCTTAAATAAAACTTTTAGAACTATTGATATGCCAGTAAATTAAACATGAGCACTGACATTTAATGTCTGTTTCATTTTCTTCCATGTTACACAAGTGGACTAATGAGCTTTAGCTTACAATGATTTTGTCAGCAACTTTAAGATATGAGAGAGAACAGAGTCATAACAAAAAGTAGAAAGATAAATAGATTTCAATAATTCTACTGACACAATTGAAATATTTAGTTGATGACGGTGACCACTGGTGGGCGCTGTGCTGTCTGACTGCAGCTATATTGCCTAAAATAAGAAAAAATAATCCTGAACCTATCTGATGAACTCTAAATGAGGCCTGACAAACTATGCAACTTGGTGGGAAACCAGCATTCTGTTCTGACCTCAACCAAATGTTCTGGTGCTGAAAATTAACAGCAATGCTAAGGTTAATGACAATGGTGTCAGTGGCATGTTGGATATCACAAGTCCCATGCAGATGTATATTGACTTTCTTCATTCATTATGCAAAAGTTAGCTAAAATCACCATCACTGATTGGTTGGAATCGAGGCGCATGTCGACATCTTTGGTTGGGCAGGTGAGATGAATATACTCTTCCAGTTTGAATTTATGTCTCGGCTTCATGTTGACTAACAGTGACTTTCTCTCTTCAGTATGCAAAAATTGGTGTATATGACAAAAACAGCCAAAATGGAAAGGTTAGCTTCAATGGTGTCTGTAGCATGTTGAGAATCATCAACATCTTGACTTCTTCCATTCACTATGATAAACATAGCTAACAATTTCAAAACAGCTAAAATTCGTATTTTTCGCTCTAAGGCTATCATGAGGGCCATCATTAGCATGTTGAAGGACATTCAAGGCAATGCAGCGCTCACCTGTGCATTGGTATGACAGGCCCAATGATTGGAGCTGAGCTTTATTCATGGTTGGTGGGTATTAAAAAATGTGGTGCTTGTATTAAAAAAGTATTAAGTTTAACATGACCAATTTTGCATATTGGTCAGTGAAAATAACACACACAGACACACACCCACACCCCCCCCCACACACACACACACGTATATATATATATATATAGAAGTAAAATATTTTGGGAGCAAAATAGTACGGCCCTTCAAGTGAACTCGAGGCCCTAAGCATCTGCATTACTCGCACAGCACAAGAAACAGCTCTTCTTTAAAGGGCCAATTTCAAAACTAATATGATGAAAGTCAAGTAAAGCCTACCAGTCATTTGTTGCACATGACTTCCTGTTTGCAGTGTGTGCAGTGGACTGACTGATAAGGCATCTCAGCTGCCAGCATCAAATGTTCACCATCCAGACCACAGCAGCTTCACCGAGTCTCTCCTGATCAGTCAGAAGTTCTGTTTCAGCCATAAACTCTGATATCAGCATCAGTGATGTCATGCTGATTTATAGTCCACGTCGTCAACATTTGACTGCATTCATGGTGCCTGGTTTGTTGCTTCCAGCTGATTTCACAGCCAGCTTTTTCTGCAGAAATGTTAAGAAAGTTCACATCCTGGGTGAATGGCAGAATGCTCATGACAAGCACAAATGAACACATTTCTTCTTGTTCAGCAGATAGTTGTAATCATCCGACCGAGACCCATTCTCTTCTCGGATGTGTTGTCAATATTTAGTTTGCCAGCATCACTCAGAGCTGTGACGCAAACATTTTATCTGGATGCAGCCCAAACTTGTCACCTAATGAGAAAATGCAGCCTTTGATAAATATGTGCTGGTTCAGATAATGTGCTGAAATATAATCCTGGGAGCTTGAGGTCGTGAAAAATGCTCCTCGCTTGTTAAGAAACGATTCTGAGTATCAAAGCAAGGCCATGCAACTTGCACAGGATGATAGATGATGTAATCATGTGTATTCACCACTGATCTGTGAGAAATAAGATGCTGACAAAATGCACTTACTGCAGTACGCATCACTCCTGACAACTGACACACCATCATACTGAACATACAGTCGATGGCACAAGTATTTGGGATTTTTAAAAAGAATATAGACAAACCTACATGCACTGTGTTGAGATTTTGCATGACAGATCAACCAGCACTAAGTAGTGCATAATTGAGAAGCTGAAGGAAAATTATTTTCAGTCCTGATCCAAATCTTAAACAGGCACCATTATGTACAATTGACTTTTTCCATTTCACATCATGTTCTAATGTTAATCTCTCATCAAAATCATACCTTGTAGTGTTGCTTTGATTCTTTCATGCATGTCTGAGAAATGCTCTAATCTCCCGTGGGCCCAGGGAGATTGGCTTATTTTTATTCCTGGTTGACAAGGAATCAGATGTGACATTGCATGAGATGAACATTCCATAACTCTCAATTTATCTCATGTTTTTACAAAGTACACGCTTTTTAAAATTTCTTCTTCATTGCTATGACACTTGACAAATGTAAACTGATTTAAAAAAAAGCATAACAATGGAAAAGTCACCTAAAAGAAAGTGAAAATTAATACATTAAAATGCGACTTGATTGGGCTGCACTGTGACGCTTAGGTTTTGTTTTACAGTTGCTTCCTCCAATAATAATAATGATAACTATAGCTGTACTCTTTGCTTTAGTTCTAAGGATGACCATCACAGCCATCATATGAGGCTACGTTGACACTGCAGCCTGAAGTGACCCAAATCAGATTTTTTGTCAAATCGGATTTTTTTGGTATATTTGTTCACACGGCAGATCCACAGTGTTAAATGCAAATGACCTGAAAGTGTCTTGCATGCGCAGCAGAGGACACAATAATGCCACACATGTAAATGTAGCCTACTGCAGTATCTCTACAACCAATTCCAACAATTACATCTGATCATTTTGAGGCGAATGCATCTCAATTTGATTTGGACTTCCTTGAACAACACTATGAAGAGATCTACAATATCTTACCAGGAGCTAAACAAACTGGAATATTTAATAATACTGATGACATTTTGGACAGTGTGCAGATGGTACTGTGCTTAGTAAATGAAAATGTGGATATAGGCCTCCTTTGATCACATCTGGTGGCCATCTTGGAACATTTCTGTGAATCGACTAAAGTGCTATTTAGGTTACAATTTCACAGCAACTGTGAAATTGGGGAAGTGTTAGGTGTGAGCTACAGCAATGTACTGAGAATGACAGCTGAGAGCAATCTCTCTGTCAGAATGAACTACAGCAACGTCTGTGATGAGAACCTTTAAAGATTGACGTACAGCTTTATCCTGGAGTGTCCTGATTCTGGATATAAACTGTTTATTAATGTAGGACTGAGGTGAGTGTTGCATTGCCCTATTTTACAAAGAATGTGTTTTAAAAATATATATATATATATGTAAATAATGTATTTTCCATAGTGCAGAGATCAAGAGTTATAGGGCTGTGGATTGTGTCGCAGCAGCGGCATTTATGTAATACAGACAAGAGACTTGCACTTGGGCGCATTGACACAATTACAAATTAATAAGGTAAAAGAATATAACAGTTTTATATGAAGATTTTACCTTTGTATATGGAAGTGGAGAATTGTGATATGTGCTGGTGATTAATGTTGCTTTGCCAGCAATAATAACCAACAACCTCAGTTCTTGAAGCCCTCCTGGAAGCTGCGCAGAAGTTTGGCTGGCCAGTCCATGTATGAAGTGACAAAGGAGGAAAAAATGTAGTTCGATATATATGAAACATCTGGAAAGTTAAGTAGGTATTTTCAGCATATTTTTACAGACGTTGATAACGCTGTAGAAGTTTTATAACAAGACAAAGTGTTCATAGCCATGGAGAAATGTTTGGTGTGTTATAACCGTGAACTGCTGTTATGCACGGTGATGCAACTGATGCTGCAGATTTCAACCGAGATAGTGAACTGTGTTTGACTTGTAATCATTTTGTAATGCTCCCCAAACTAAAGCAGCATGTAGAGCTGTTTTCTGTCACTTGAGACAGGCATTCACTTTCCACACAGTAAAGCAGATCACCTCAACAATTGAGCACAATTAATGGCAAAATCTTGCATACATGAACCTTCATGTAAGGTTTGGATTCTTATTCATATCTTTAAACCTAAATATGTTGGTAAAACCTGAATAATAGCACAATGCAAATAAGACACACAGACAGGCCCAATGAAAAATCGTTTATGTTCTTGACTTGCACCAGCAGGGACATATGGTCATTGTTTCCATTATGTTATTAAACATGTCTCACCATAGAAATAGGTACTCGCTTCAAATTTTCCCTTTAATGTTTGTGACAGTTTGTCAGAATGGATCGAGGAAGTCAAAGACAAGTGTAAGTAACCTACATGCTGTTTGCAGACTGTTGACAGACTTGTAAGATGTACTGCGCCGTTAACTAAATTTACGTCTGTCCTATTAACATAAAGAATAATAAAGGATGGAAGAATTACTCCATCAAAAACACCATACTGCTGCTGGACAGGATGGGGCTGTTTCAATCTGCTACGCCACAGTCCAGCCCTGCAGCGACAAGAAGCGCCATCACTCCTCTTCCTGCTGCGGTCCCACCTTCCACCACGGCATTTCAAACAGCTGCCTCCCAAATATCGCCTCTGTCACGGCTACTACTTCCTCCACCTACCCACAACCCATCTGCATATTCACTTTAATTATAACCAAAGCTCTTGTTCAAAAAATATTGTCACTCCTTTTTTTATGTGTTCACCACAGTGTAAATAGTTGTTCTGTGTTCACAATGTCATAAAACATTTCTTCCTAAAAGTTGTCATTGTAGCCTATAATGGGAGACGTCAAGCTCAGTGGGAGAAAGTCCAGCCAGAGCAATGAAAGGAGATACAACTCAAGTGAATTTGAGGATGGCCAGGTTATGAATGCATTGTTGCACAAAGTTAAATCTGCGATGTTTCATTTTCACATTTCTAGGTTGCACCTCATTTTTCATTTCCAATACACTTTGATATGCTTCCTCAAATATATATATATTCATCTTTAAAGCAAATTTGGGTTAGAATGTGAATTTATAAAAGGAAAAGGATTTGTTGTGTATTAGACACAAGACATCTGAAAATTGTTAAGATTGTTGAGCTTTTGCTTTGTGTTTTGTTTTTGGCTGGACACCCCCTATGTGTTTTATACTGGTCTGTGGATGCACCCTTTCATCTACCCACAGCTAAAAAAGCAGTATGCGTGCAAAGGTGCCTTTTTGTTGTCTGTCTCATACTTGTGTTATGGAACAATGGAGTTATTGTTCAGAGCTGCTGCCTCTGCAGTTGTTAGAAACAACATGAAGAACAAAAGGGGAGTTGTGTAGTTCATGTGTAACAGCAGTAAAAGTAGTAGCGGACCTATAGATCTGGAATGAAATGGTTTATATTAAAATTCATGTAGAATCTGAGGAATACACACTTTCAGTTAAAGGTTTCTATAAGAGTGGATTTATGGATTAGAAACACCCACAGCATATAATGAGGACAATATTTTGGTGTTAAGGAGAACAACTGAAAACATTTCATAAATTTTATTTATTAGCAAATACATCCATTTAATGCAGAGAGAACACATTTTTTTATCTTGGATCTTCTTCAGAATTTCTATAATTCTGTCTGTCAGAAAATCACACCCTGCTGGGTTCTGCTCCTCCACTTGCTTAATGAAAGCTGATCCCAGTTCCTCAGTAATGGTAAAACATGTGATGTTTCCTAATCAATCTGCACAATCATTTGAGAAAAATCTGAATTTTTCCACAGCACAACATTCCCACTGCAGTTTTTAATCACAGCTTTTTTCAGCTGGCAGCCAATATTTTGTCTTATTTTAAAAATAATGCAAAAATATTAACAGCCTTTCTCATATTTGGTCACATTTCACTGGTTACAAGATTCAATAATGGATTTTATAAGTATTGTCATAGGCTGACGTAGTGCATAATTGTGAAATGAAAAAAGATTAATAAATGTTTTTAAACATTTTCACAGAGAGAGTTAATCTTTTGTAGAACAACATATCTTTGCAAATACAGCTCCAAGCCTTTTGGGCTACATATTTACTAGTTATGATTATTATTATTATTATTAACTAATTTATTATTTTTTTTCATACCTTTTTGTTGTTTTAATTGTTGTTTTAATAATTATGATACAAGAAAAATTTGTACAAAAAACATTAATATGAAATAATTCTACTAAGAAGTGACAATTAAATAAAGGTATGTAGCATAAAAAAGCTTAAATGTTCACCCCCTTTGTCAATGTCACAAAGTGAACTTACTTTTATATATGATCTGCTGTTGACACTCTGCGACCATGTCAACTTATCATGTTGAGATGCCGTGATGAACATCAGAAGTAAGGAACGAGAATATGAACGAAGCAACTGTGATTGATTTCCCAAGTTGTTTTTGCCAGCAAAGCCATGACTTCTTTTTATTCAAGTCGACATAACCTGCCTGTGGAAGTAGCTCATCTTGCTCAGTAATGTAAATGCCGATGCATATGTTCTCTCTCCTGACGTCTTTATTGATTCGATCAAATTACTGACTTTGCCTCAATTAATCCTACATGATTTATAGAACTATATGTGTATGATGTCACCTTGCACCCAATCATACATACTTACTAAATATGTGTTTTATCAGCAGCCCAGCAACAGAAGGGGGCGGAGCAAGAAGACAGAAAATAAAATTTTGTCCATGCTAGGCTACATGAGGCATTTTCTCCATGCTTAATGATAATACGTGCATCTTCTCTGTAATATAATATATCAGCATCTTACTAATAAGCTTACTTTCACAAATGAATGCTATTTTTCAGATCTTGTCAATCAATGATTACAGTGAGGATTGTCAGTCCTCGTGACTGACAGCTGCCGAACATCACAAGGCTATCTTCTTTCTTCATCAAAAAGATAAAATGACCACTGGTTTTTATTAATCAATCAATCAATCAAATTTTATTTGTATAGCACATTTCAGCAAGGCATTTCAAAGTGCTTTACATCATAAACACAAGAACACAAAATCATGCAACATATAATAGACAATACATTGTTACATATTACATTTCAAAAACAGTTTTAAACCATTAACCATAAGGATAAAATATACTTATGTTTCCATGGCTGTAATACAACACACAACTTCATCTTATTGAATGGCTGCATACATTCACCCTGCACATACCGTTGATTATGGCTTTAGTTATGTTGATGCTCCTTCCTGCTTTGTGCTTGGATATAATAAGAACATTAAATCCATCCAAGGAGGATGAACATTAGTTTATCCAACAAGGCTCAGAATCCACAGCATGCCTTAATTCACACAAGACTGGTGTAGGAAAGAAGATCTTTGTGTTTTTTCCTCACAGAATCACATTTTGTTGAGAGCTACTGAGTTTTACACCTGCCTGCATTTCAGTGGGCTGATCAGGCCGACAGCAAAGTGCCAAATAAATCCCACAAGGCCAAGTATTAGAGAGGCTGGCTCATAGCAAATACAAATAAAATGCACAAACACACTGATGGGTGGCACAAATGACTGTGCACACACCCCGACATACAGAAATAAACTCACTCACGCTCAATTTTCATGAGTCCAGGCAGCAAAGATTAAGCATCTTGCTGCAGTGATTTATTTATTTGCTTCTAGCAATAACCAAGGATATTGTTAGTGCCCCACCCATAAATCTGTGTTATTACCCCCAACATGGAGATTTGGAGAGCAGAGGCAGCCAGAGGAAATGGAGATGATGAAGCACAATTTCAACTTTTCCACGAGAAACCTGCACCGCTGTAAGCAAGAGAGAGGAAGGACGTGAGAGAGAGAGAGAGAGACAGAGACACTCGTCTCTTTGCAGAATGGTCAGGTAAGAGGTCGATCGCTCTTGGCAAACCATGGGATTGACAACCCAAGTCACAGCACTTCCTTCTCTTCCTCTCTGAAACACACTGATACACGCTGACACACATACACACACCTAGCAGTGAGGACTAGATAAAGCATGAGATATAAAGGATGGATCTGAATGTCACTCCTCCACCAGGTGCTTCTTAAAGGTTACAGCTGGAGCTCCTTGGCTCTTAATGTGGTTCTCCAGATGTGTCCTGAAACTACCTCAGTTTTGTTACATTGTCTGCATTTATGGCTAAACACTGTCAAGTGGCTAAAAACTAATGGATGAAAATTGTAATGCACATGTCCATGGACTGAGGCTCTCTCTGTGGTTGTTTCGTAAAAACAAAAGAGAGGATTCAGGTGGGAGTGGGAACCCTGGCGAGTTGGAGAGTGATGCATACTGTAATGGGAGAGGCATCCCCTGCTGGTCTGCACCATCATGACTGGTGTGTGTGTGAATACGAGCAGTCCGCAACCATGTGCCTGCATGCTAATGTATTGCTAACAGCAACACCAACCGTCAGTCTGTATACTGAGACATGGGTTTGAGAATGTGTCAAATCTCTTCACTTGGTGGGAGCAGGACGGATGGACCACTATTACAAGATGAGTTGACATCACACAGAAGTGAATGCTAACAGCTGGTGTCAACGTTGATGTCCTGCTGCAGCAGAGCATTAGTTTGCTGGCAGATATGTAAACTATTGTTTGTATTCAATGGTATTGTCTTAGTCTTTATTGCTTCAGTTAAAATATCATGTAAGGAGTCAACTTTGAAAAAAAAAGATTACTGAGTGATGTTGGGAGTATAAGTTTGGTTAGATTAATTTTAGAAACAGTTAACCTTTGTGCATATGAAATATTAGATGTAGCATGAACATTTTGAGTAGATTCTAAGTTAGGTAGACTTAGATAAAGATCCAAACTAAAACAACTGCTGACTCTCTGAACTTACATAAATTACTAAGGAGGGCCTTCAGACAGGGGGTCTGCAGGCAGAGGGAGTCTGTCAGAGGGAGTCTGTCTATTATCAGGAGGAGTAAAATTCTTTGGTGTTTGTTTAGGAGTTCAGTAAAACACCTTTAAAACAATTCTTCTAGGGGTATAATCAAATGTATTAAGATATTTCTTTTAAGCATTAACAGCATGTTCTGAACTAGTTAGTGTTTAAACATACTAATTGCATGTGTTTTTATATTTCTGAAATAGAATAGGATTAGGAAACTAAAAGTTTTAGAAATAAAATATTTCAGGTATTCTAAAAGACTTTTTCCAAAAGTAGATAACCTTGCAGTTTTTAGATCCAAACTCAGTTATCATCTGGCACCAGATTTCTGTGCTAGTGTGTTTATAACAGGAATCGATTTCTTGATGAATCGCTAAGGCAGAAAACCACCAGGTCTAGTTGCAGGTTTTAAATTCTGGTCTGGAATGCAAAGAGGAGGAGACTGGTACGGAAAGACCCTGTGTGAGAATGACCTTTGTTCTCTCCATATATTTGCTTTTGGGTTTGAACAGGTCTCAAAGAAGGCAATAAAATTTACTTTAAACAGCCCTACTAGAGGAGGACACACGTTCTAATGCATATATTTAAATTAAGGTAATTCACCTCCTTATAAAAATGTATGTTTTACAGCAGAAGAACGAATTGCTTTGTTTGCGCTCGAGTGGGCAATTTCCAAAAATGCATTTTTGTTTTTCTTTTCCAACTCGTTGCAGATAATACTGTTTTGTTATGTGTTGGACTTCTTGATAATCTGGGTGTAATGGTGATGTAACATTTTTCTGGATAAAGCTCTAGATATATCTGAAGTTTGATGTCGAATGGTTGTTTCTTTATGACTTCTGTGCATGCGGAGTTCCTGAATCTGGGAGATTAGAGGAAAATTAACGAGCCAAGTAAATATATTCAGCAGTAATCAGTTTATGTATTGCAGTTTTCTTTAACAGTCTTCAGAGAAGTGGCGGAGCTAGACTTTTTTTCAAGGGGTGGCCAAAGGGAGAGCGAGGCTTTATCAGAGGGGTCCATATACAAATGGACCGTTCCATGGAACAAAAGGAAAAAATATTTGTTTCCTTTCATTCAAAATTAATTAATATATCTGGTTAGGTTATAATTCAAAGCTTTCATATGACATAGCCTACTTACATTTCAGTCATTATAAAACTTAATGTTTTTTCACATATTCTTACAACACACATTTCAAGCAAGAGCTGGGAGATATAAAACATTACAGGGCAGCATGTGCACTAAAACATGTTAAAAGAATCTGTCTAAAACACGATCTATCAGCACTAGCATGGCTAATATAATAAACGAGACACTACGCAGCGATGCACAACCATTTTTTTTCTTTTTAGAAATGTATGACAAGTGCCGCCTCTCATTGGGAAGGTAACAGCGGTTACAGCTGAGCGGTAAAATGTTGTAAATACCTGCAAAACTCCTGATGGTGTAACTCTAAAGCCGTTGATGTGTTTTGGATCAAGCAGGACCCACATGTCAGTTTAACCAATGAACAGCGTCAGGCATCGGGCTGCCTTCAGGGACAGTCGGAAATTACAGTTTTCCTGGCAAATCTTTGCCGATCTCATAAGTATTATATTTTAAAATTACCATTTCCAGTGGGGTGGCAGTAGGGGTGGCCAGGGCTCTGTTGGGGGTGGCAAGTGCCACCCCGGCCACCCCTCTGGCTCCGCCACTGCTTCAGAGTAAAGAAAATATGCTAGAAGCTAACAGAAAACAATCCTGGTTGACACACTATGACATGTGTCACTTTTTCAACTTCATATGTCATCATGAACTTAAAGCATGTCAACTCAATGCTATTAAAATGAAATAAGTGTATATGCTGCTGCCTGAATAGGAATATCCATAAAGAAACATTATGGGAATCTCCTCAACTCCACCTAAATTATGAATAAGGGATACAGTTAAGTAAGTACATGAACCCAGAACACAAATGACAACCCCATAAAAGTTAAATGAGTTTCAATAACTAATATCAAAATGTGCTAGATGGTCGACAAATTCTTCTTAGGATCTCCTTTTTGGTCACAAAAAAGAGACAGGAAAGTGAATGGACATCCAAAACACGAAGTAGTGGATTACCCGATGGAGGTGGTTTCCTTCTCTGGACCTCAACAAACTTGAATCCTCTGAGAGGATTAGAATTATGTCCCTTTTACCAGGGATAGTTTCACCCACAGGACCACATAGAGTCATGTAATCTATACACTGGAAAGCAGGAACAATAATATCGTGGGGTGCAGACACTCTGCAAGCTGGGTAAGTTGGTTCACACACACATGCACCAATCCAACTTTCACATTTCAGAAGTCAAAGTCCAGGTAAATGATGCATGGGTCAGAGCCAAAGGCAGAGCACTTCATAGAGCATTCAGCAAGAAGACAAGGGGGATGGTCAGGAATTAAAATCACCAAAGTCAAGTTTGACTGTGCCAAGGCTGTACCAAAGATGACAGACAATCTCACACTGTGCGAGTGCAGAGCAGGAGCTTAGATAGCCAGAAACACAGGTGGGAGCAATCAGTAACCAGCAGGAGTGGCAGAGCAGCAGCAAAGGTGGTGAAGATCAGTAATCAGCTGCCAGCAGGGGGAGCAGAGGACAAGAAATCATGACAGAAAATAGATAAATGGATGAGAAGTATAATTGGGTACCTTGCTTGGCATGTAAGATTTAAGAGATTGTGCTTTTTATCAAACTGCTTTCAGATCTATAGAAAATCCATTACACAAAATCAAGGATCCTGAAAGATTGTGGTAAAAAGTAATGTTTTGTTTTCATTCTTCATCTAAATAAGCCACATCACAAATTGTAATATTTACATTTTGGAACCACAAATGTCACTTTAATTTAATTTTAAATATTTGATCCCATTTGATTGGAAAATGTACTATTTGTGTAATATACTTTTAACAAATGGAACTTTCATTTCAGAAAGACTGCATAAGGAGTTATGCAACTCTTCTAAGCTGTCATTCCACACTCTTAGTGACAGCATCAATCCTACTACAACTACTTCCAAATGTCAAATGAAGACTCTTAATGTTTTCTTTCTTTTTTTAAGTGATAATGTTCAAAATGTGAGAATTAATATCTCTTCCGAATCTGTGTTGATGGTTTCCATGGCAGTTTCGTCAGTTATTTTTGGCAGCTTTGCATCTGTAACTTTATTTGAGCTAGCCAAGCATGAAAATCTTGTTTTGTTCTCTGGACATTTGACCCACATTGTTGTTTGAAATTGTCTCATTGGTTCCCATGTTCTCACTATTGTTAGTGCGTTGCTGGTCTCTGGTAAAGGTACCCAGTGCTGTCATTCACCCTATTTAATTATAACCCATCTTCCAGTTATTGCTACAGATCACATGGGAGTATTAAATGATATTCTGATGCAGAGTGATAAGAGAAACTGTTCAGTCTTGCTCATGTTACACCAGTTTTTGATACAGTTGACCACCACTCAACTAGGGCTGAAACGATTCCTTGAATGATTCGAGTACTTTTCCTCGGGGAAAATTGATCTGTGTTGTAGCTTTGTTAGTTAATGTTTTATAATTTAGCACACTGTATTCCAGCCGGGACTTAATTTGCGTTGCGCAGCTCTCACTTCTGCCTATGAGTTGTTGACGAAAGCTAAATGTTATCATCATAACATCCAATTTTCAAGTTCAGTCGTTTGGAATTTATTGGTCCATAATAATGTACGGGTTTTCATCGGCTTTGGGGGGCTGTCATTTGTAGCAACTTCTGAGTGCAGGGCTCCCCCTCATCCAATCTGTTTTGGTGTGCTCTAAGGTTGAGTTTTGAGGCCTCTGCTGTTTTTATTGTATTTCCTCCCACTTGGGCACATTCTGTCAACCTTTGAAGAAAATCTCTCATTGCTGCTATGGAGATGACATTCAATTGTATACCTTGTTCAACCTGTGTGGAATGTCAAAACTCCACAGAAAATGTTTAAAGTACTCACAGTTTAGACATTTCAGACATTTCTCTTCAATTAAATGAAGCAAGAACCAAAGTTACCTTTCCTACAGAAACCCACATGTCTGAGATATAGAATATATTTGGATTTCTTGTTTTTTTTTTGGCTCAGTCCTGTTAGGAACCTTGGCATAAATGTTGATGCTGGTTTCAATTTGTACAATTTTTGGGACCTTGTTGTTTTTATCATCAGATAAATATTCTCAAGCTAAGCTCCATTGTCATTCTGGACAGAAAATGATTATTCACACTTTTGTTTCATTGCAGTTTATTTATTGAAATCCACCTTCACTTTCTGTAAAAAAACAAAATAAACATCAAAATTACAAATGAGGCCTTGAAATATTTCACTCTATGTTTATATGATTTTTACTTTCTGAAATTAGTGTCAAAAACAATTTCACTTTTTCACAACATTCACTTTTTTTAGGTAGACAGGTAAATTGTATCTGCTATGTTAGGATTTAATATTTATGTTGTCCTCTCCCAGCCCCGCATGATGCCTCATATACAGAAGCTGTTTTAAAAATAGATTAAATCCTTATTATTAATGGTAACCTTATTATTCAGTTTGCACTAAAGCACTGTAGCAGTCCTGATCAAACAGCAGACTTCTCTCTGAAGTGAGTTCTAAGGGCCTGCAATTATAACCCCATCACTATCAGATAATAAGAAAAACCCTGAAAGTAAATACTAGGGAGGAGAGCCTGGCCTGACAACATAAAAAAGAGAATATTATATTTGTTCAGCTCATAGACTCCGCTGGAATGACCTGTTCATCAGCTGCATGTGCTTGAATGAGAAATTTAACTCAAATAAATCTATTAGGATGGAAGCAAATCTCTTTTTCTTTTGCCTCTTTGCAGATGCATTTAAAGGAGAGAGTGGCTTATCAAGCCCTGAGTCAAAATCAAGACAAAGAGACACATTTTGTCACATTATAAACTATAATCCAAACATTTAGGTGTTTTATTGGGATCTTGTGTAATAGACCAACAGAAAACAGCCAATTTTGTGCTGTAGAAGTGCAATCACACATGGTTATTCCAAATGTTTTACAACTAGAACTCTTAAAAACGATGATGTATGTATCTATTTTTAATCATATTTACTCTGACACCCCTTTTTATAGGAGACATGATAAAAATCTGTGTTTACATCGACTTTCTCCGCCTCCAGATTTTCCTCGCTCTGTGAAGATGTTTCTGGTTTCTGGCATATGGTTTTAACCTCTGTTTGTTTTCTGTGGGGGAAACGATCTTCTGTAATCGAACATACTTTTTTCCTCTACAACTACAACACAGAGTGCTAAAGTTTGCTGAGGTTCGAGTCTTTGAAGAGGATCTATTTCAGGACCCTGAAATACATGGGAAATCGCATATTTCAGTTAATTTTTTACTTCCTGTTTCCACATTACTTCCTGGTTGTTCTCCCAGTTATTCATCTAACTGTCTGCTGTACAGTTTGACCTTGAAGCCCGAGCCTGCAAAGAAGCTGCTGATAGTCTTGCACTTGGTTAACCTTTCCTGGACGTTCGATTCCTTACATCCCTGAATCAACCACAGGGCAACTAGCTGACTTTACAGATTCCATGAAGAGTAAAAAAGTATGTGTTTAATTTAGTTTCAGTTTAAATTAATTTGTTCTCTAAATACCTCAGAGGTTTGTGAAGAGAACATCAGCGAATAAACAACATCTGCTAAACCAAGGAGCACACATGTTGAGAAACAATGTTGAGAAACTTAAAGAAGGTTTAGATTAGAAACAACTGAACATGCCTTGAAGGACTGTTAAACCTGTTATCCAAAACCAAAATGTCTCTACTGTAAGTCTAACAAGATGTCATCTCCAGAGGAGCTGCATATTAGATGTGTGTGATGCTGCAAATCTTGGTAATGATATAATATCCAAAAAATACAGGATTCGTATCACAGATACTGATACTGATACCGATACCAAAAGTTATTTACATTTGTTCTATTATTATAATTCTACCACTGTATTTGTGGTTTAATTATTTTTGCTTAACCCTTGTTAAGAATTTGGACAAAGTTGATTGGTATCTACAAAATACTTCATCAACATATCAACATGATCAACAGGAGCAATAGAAAAATAAGATAAGTTTGAGTTAATTTTTTCCCAAATTAATTATAAACTATAATTATTATTTCAGAGCAAATTAAAACATACTTTCCTAGGCAAAGTTGAGAAACTACTAAACAAATAAATTTTAAGAGGGATTCTTAAACTAATTTATTGATCTTATCATAAAAATGAGAATGTTCAAATTTGATCTGATAGTCACACTGATTTGATATCAATATTTTGGATCAATCTGTTTCAACTGCATATACTCGTAGCTCAGGTGGTAGAATCCTTTCTTCTGACTTATTACCTAAAAAGGCCATAACGTTATTGAATATATATTTTTCTGACTTTTATGCCATTTGATAAGGAATATATCCATGTTTGTGCAAAATCATCATAATAATTTACTAATTTTATGAAAATATGCTGTAGCTTGACACTCAGAACATCCAAACAAAAACTTCCTTGTTTATGTTACACATGCACTAAAAACTACTTCAAGACTATTTAAGCTAATCATGACATAACTTATTCAATTAATTAACTGAACTAATCACTGTATGTAGTCCTGTTTACTTACTCCCAAAGTTCATTGTAATTAACATGCCGGAACGTGTTCAGCTGCTATCCTAATTGGTCAACATTTAGAGAAGTCTTGTAATCTCCCTTTAACTTGCTGCAGGATTAGAGCGTGCCTCGACTTTCCAGAAGACAAACCTTCCCTGATCCACGAGGCTATCGCCGCGAGACAGAATGGTGCACACGCTCACCCTCATGGCCAATGGAGACTTACAAATTAACCTTTGGAGTGAGGGAGGAAACCCTGGTATGTTCAGGGAGAACGAGGAAAAGCCCTTCTGCCAGGCGACCACATCACAGTTCCATCTTGAATCATCACCGGCGCGTCACCACGCGCTGAGAGATGTAGGGCAAACTGGAGGGGGGATGTGGGGATGCAAGAAAAGGAAAGCCAGAATCAGGGTGGCTGGTTAAGAAGGAAAGAAACATCCTGGGAGGTTTTAGAAGTGCTGGCAGGAGATTGAGCTGGCAGTTACTGTCTCTTCTGAAGACAAGTGTAGAAGTGTGATTCATTAGCTGCGGATCACTGACGAGGATTAAAACAGCACACTGTGACATCAGAGGACACATGTTGGCTTCGATTAACCACAGATTTAATTGACTTTTTTTCTCCCTGCCAACTTTCTCTGTGGAACAAACTAACAGAACAGAGGAGTTGTTTAATTAGAAGCACTCATCTTTTCATTAAAACCCTCCGTGAGGCGTTTTTCATCACAAGGTATTTACTGTCAAAGTGGGTGCAGAAAATGAATGATGGATTTTCATTAAATGACTAATCGGCTGCTTCTCACTTTTGAAATCTTCTGTTCCTTTAGCCACAAATTCCCAAAATGGCAAAATTTATTTAAACAGAATCCATGAAAACGAGTTATTTTAAATCTTCTAACAAAAAGCAGTTTGACAGAATGACAGACTTGACAGACTGCTGCTACCTATTTAGATATGTTCTGTTGTTGTCACACTTAATGGTTTCAGATCATCAAACATGTTGTAATATCAAATAGAGTTAATGGAAAAGGAAGCTTTCAAATTAGAATTTCCCTTTATATAAGCTGGACCTTTACTTTAACTGGACCTAGCCAGGCCTTAGTTGTAAAATGACTTAAATATAAACTGTTCAATATAAACTGTTCAATAACATTAAGCAGGCTAATAAAAACCTCAAAAATCAACACATCATGCCCTAACTGCAAGGAATTCAAGACAGTCCATTCAAAATGTATTTTTGGTATCTGGAAAATGACTCCTGTTGAAACTCTCTGGAATGTAAAGTCACAGATCAGCATGCAGTGCCCATCACCTAGCAACACAAGCAAATCCTACACTTCACCTAGGAAAGTCTATTCTGTTACTTAGCAACACTTGTGAAGCCCACCCCGCAACCCAAGATGAGCTCGGGCACATTTGGTCAGCTGGTTATACTGTTCTACGCGCTGTAGATTGGCTGTTGGAAAAGACACATGTTTTGTTAGTGATTTACCATCCAGAAAAAACTGGTTGTGCAGGATGTTCCACTTCTGCTTTTCAAAAAAGTACTCCTGAATAATTGTGCATCCGTTTGTGTTGGTCGGTCATGCAATTTTTGGGTTTGTTTTGCATCCATTTGCTACAAATGCTGTGTAGTTACAATAAAACCACCGAGTCAAATCTGCTGGCGTGATTTGCAGACGTGCAGGTGCTCATGTTCTTTCATTTGCCTCTTCCATCCGCTGTAACGGTGAGTTAGAGCAAAATCAGCTGTTTTGCTGTCTCAGATATTGCAGCTATGTCTGATCGCAGTGAAGAAGCAATGTGGTTCAGCTGCCTCTGCAGCTCTCCTCTGTGTCAGGTCACAGAGGAGACCTGACCTTGTCCTTTGCTGACGACAGGGTTTATCAGGAATGATGGCATTGCATATGCTTCCAGCACCGGGTCATGGTGCCGGCAGTAGCATCTCCTGCAGATGGTGAGTTTTCTCTAAATCTCTCTAGCTCTTGGTGTGAAATCCAGTGTGCACCAACCCGACAGAGCAACTGTGACTTGGTTGATGCTGCCTTGGACCGCGCTGGCATCCTGCCAAACCAACCATCCCCACACCTGCCTGGTGTCGCTCCAAGTCATTTATTGGAATGCTTTTGGTCCTGTCACTGTTCTGCCTGCAATACAAAGAATCTCACCAAGCAACTCACATTATTCATGCAAATAAGCAAAGAAAAAAACAACTTTGCTCAGAGATTTTTGCAAATAGCTTGGTGTCCATGATGGGACTCTCAGTTGGTGAGAAGCGAACACCTCTGAATGCGCACACAGACAGATGGGTGTGAGAGAAGTAGATGTCTTCAGGGTGCTATTTAAATACTATCATTTAGCCCTGGTAGAGTGTTCAGTGATGAAGAGGAAATAACTCAAAGGATTTCTAAAATCATTATATTGTACATCAGAGCTACAAATTAGAAAAAAGAAAGAAAAAACTCTTTATATTCCAGATCCTGACTTTCTCACAGTGATTAGTAAAAATATAAAGATATTTGTGTCTCTTTGCCTCTCACTAGACAAATGATTTGACTGAATGTTTCATGGTGAAATTGGGGACAGACAGGTTAACCCCCTGATATTACTAGGAAATACAAATATGTGTAGATTGCTAATAAGAAACTACAGCATTTCACATTAACACCAGCTGCAATTCCATTAACCGTTTATTTATGCAATTTGATAAAATTGCATAATTTTTATCAAATTGTTTGTTGATAAAAAGTTTTGGATAAGCTTGTTTTCTTGGCTGCATCAAAATGAGTTTATTCTGCAAAACTGCAATGAGACATTTTTTTTCCACATCATCACAGTTGGATTTGCCACTGGCACAAACCACAAAGGAGAAGACGAAAGCAAGTTGGAGGATGACGGCGTGGCATGTCTTTCATGACTTATCGCATGAACAAATGTATTCACAAGTAATTTTAATTGTGTTTTTTTTTATTTTAAAAAAATGGAAACCAGAAGTGAGAAATAACGGTTTTCAATATTAGTGAAAATGCTGCTTCTGGTGGCAATTTTTTAAAGTCAACAACAAATAATTGAGAATCATAAAGCCATTGGGAAACTCCTTAACACACACCACTCATAAACTGACAGTATCTATATAGATGCAGCCTTCCATCCCATGTTCAAGATAAAAGTCTAAACAGTTTGTGTCTAGGATGTGTGGGGTCTGCAGAGATGCTTCCCTTTTCCTGACCCATGACCTGTACAAGTCCTGGATAGAGGGAAGGTCAGTCCTGTGACCTTCACGTAGATGTAGCCTGCAGAAAGAAGTAAGGCTTTCTGCAGACCTGATTCATCGACACAGTTGGGATCTGTCCTGTTTTGTGGACAATCTAAAACCATGCAGTGATGGGCGAACAAAGACCAGAATGAATAATAATGACAGTCTAGAAGACGACCAGCTGCTAAGGAAGGTTTTATTTCTTCAGTTGCTGTAGGAAGTCCAGTCTCTGCTGGGGTTTAGTCTATGTGAGAACTGTCTGAAGAAGATAGAAATAAGAAGTGGTTCCTATGGGAACCCGGAGTGGTTGGTTTCCACATCACAGCCTGGCCTTGCTGCAGCTATAATAAGATATAATTCGAAAGTAAAAATTAAAATGACTCACTGTTAGTAGTTAAACATTTTTTAAAGGATGCAGAGTTTTTTATTATTATTATTTTCCACAGTGTTTGTTGAATTGGAAACAAGGAGCAGCTGATCATTTTGAACAGCTTCAACAATGTGAAATGTGAGCAGAGAAACAAAAAGCAACTCAAATGATAAAATCTGCAAAACATGTGAGTCACTTCAACCCTTTGGGCAGTTCAACCCTTTGGGCAGTGATGCAATGACTGCTCAACCTGTAAGATGGACAGGTATTCTGAGAATGACTGAATCTGGAAAAACATTGTTTTCAAATGAAAGACTTTCTTATTCTTGTTTTGTTGATTTCATTTGGACTGAAACTGCAGCAACACTTCAGTTATTCAGCTGGAAAACTGTCACAGCGTTTGATAATTAGAGTGAAAGCAGCGGACGCTCTCGCTTCAAATCAACAGAGAAAATCCTCAGCTGCTGGGATGATTTCATGAGAGGCCTCCTGCAGTTTACAAACCTGAATACAACACAGAAGGGCTGCAAAGGATTACATCCTGTTGCCTTTAAGTCTGTTTATTTCTCAAAGCTTCAATCACCCTCTTATTCTATTGATGAATTAACTAATTTTTCACCTTGCTACTTCCATTTCTTTCTTATTTTCTAAATGATTACCTCTTCTGTGTTTTTGCCTCTTCCCACAGTTTGAATTCCTTCTGTTTCACTTTCATTCCTCAGCTTTCATCCTGGAAGAATTTATTTATTTATTTATTTTCTGAAAAGAGAAACCAGTGGTGAGAAACAGAAGAAATTCACAAAATCAACATTCATTCAGTAAAACCCACTCTCTCAAGGTTCAAGTTATTAGCCATGTCCCACCTGCTGGAGAGTCTCAGGCACCAGTGGGAATGTAAAGCCTGAATGTCAGGACACAATATAATCACTGGAGCCTTTTACAGTGTTGGTGAAAAAGGGTAAAGTCCTCTGTTTGTCGCAGACTGAGCTGGATTTACTAGTTGACTGACTGAGGCGTGCTCTAAGGTAAATAGTCAAAAGCTAGTTCATCCATTCAAATGCAAAGAATAATTCCATGTTTCCATTTTTCCATGCATTTCACAACAGGCTTTAAACAGCGTTTCAAACAGTAATCGTTCACTGCAGTTACAGCTATGTTTGAGGGAAGAGGGATAAGCTTAGAGAAATGCAAAGCTGTTTTTATCAAAAAAGGTCATATTGAATAGAAAATGTCTGTGAGCATCAATATTCAATATGCCTGAGATTCCTAATTAGGTTTAAGGTCTGGACTTTGGACTAATCTAACACATGCATGTGCTGCTGACCCCAATAATAATGTATTGTGCTTCAAGCATTACTCTGTCTGGGAAAATAAGTCAAAAAATATCATTAAGAGCCCCAGATTTGAAGCCAAATGTCTCAGGCTTGATGCTTGAGGTGAAAAAGGAAGTGGTTGTCGAGTTGCTTTGTGTTAACTAAGCAGCTAAAGCAGACTTTTCATTCAGTTGCTGCCTGATTATACTCACTCACAGATGAAGAATCCAAGAAAGACAACTAAGAATATTGTACGCTGAAGAATATTCCTGATTCGAAAGAATTTGATTACTGGTGTCAAAGGTCAGAGTCAAAGAATACCAGAGCAGAAGGTCACTGTCTGAACCTTTTTTATAATAATTGGCCTTGACAAAATATTAACCATCACAATGGTTTAATGTATGATGCCATTAATTGACTAATTGATTATTGTGGCAGGCTTTACTTTTACGTCAGAATCCACATGCAGTTTGATAAGCAAACATACTAAAGTGACAAAACTGATATTTACTTTGCTCCCTGATGGAGGTGTTCTACTTTTCACATTGCAGGTTGATTGAGAAGATGCAACAATTCTGCGTCACATCTGAACCAAATGAATCACATTCTCATTTGATGCACGTGGGTGTGTGTGTGTGTGTGTGTGTGTGTGTGGGGGTGTGTGTGTGTGTGTGTGTGTGTGTGTGTGTGTGTGTGTGTGTGTGTGTGGGTTCGGATTTTTGTCTAAGATGGCGTGGAGGCTCATCAGTTTCCTCCCAGGACTCAGTGAGTGTGTGTAAGTGTCATCACGGTGTACATACATCAGATGCCACTGGGCGTAATGTTTCAGATGTATCACAATGTGCTCCAAGGTCTCACTCTATAATTTATAACCTCTCACCCTGCAGCACTGACTCAGCAGGTGTCTTTGAGCAGCGCATATATAACTACGTCTAGTGCAAATAAACACAGGCAAATGAACTGGATCTTTCACTGTTTTCTTCTTATTTGTCTCACGCTGCTCCCCCGGCGCTCCATTATTAAACCGCCGTCTCTGCCTTTGAGGGCGTCTGAAATGCCTGCATACCTTCGGATGGAGAAATGGAAATTCATGGTGCTTTCGCTGATCTTTCAGGAAATAGGATGAGAACCAGCTTTAAAGTATGAAATTACTTCAGCACTTCATACTTTCTATCGAGATCAAATTTAATATGACAACAATAAATGTTTTATTAGAAATAAGGACTTTTTCATTCCAGTTTTATCTTTTTGGTATTAGTTTAAGCATTTCTGCAAAACATTTACCATCTTACGCTTTCAGCATATAGAGCAGTAAGCACTTTGTAACAGAATTGTTTATGTTAATCACAACAGTAGAATGTTATTTTGGGACATTCTGCTTTCTGTTGAGCAGCTGCTGGCAAACAGTATCAACAGCTTGATATTGTCCATTGCTGTGTCACATGCAAATAAAGTCACATAGAGATTAATGCATTTTTGATATGACGATCCACTCTGGCGACGGCAATCTGTTCATTGCAAGAGTCGGTGTAGAATCTGGTCTGGGTCAGCTGGGCCCTGAAACGAAAACAGGAATAATAAAGATGAGAGTCTAACTCAGAATTCTTAAACTATACATTAAAACAAGAAGTTGAAAAATTGATGGAGTCATACATTAACAGTGCAGTTGGAATGAATAACATAAACTTTAATGCTACAAAATTCTGGATTTCAGGACATTAAAATCTGATAGATTATAATTAAAAGCCAGATTCATGCCAGGAAACAAAATACCGTTTGTGATAAAAACATGCCAGTGTTGGAACATTCTGCAAGAGATATGCAATAACTCTTTTTAAGGCTTCAATAAACAGGACTAACGGCTACAGTGAGAAAGATTATTCTCAAAGTAAAACATTTCAGTCAGATGATGTTTGGGGAAAGTTTATTTTTTGTTTTATTTTGCTTTACAATTCCTTTCTTTAAATCTTTTGCAAAAATATAAAAATAGAGTACACCGAGTGTGATATGATGATAAAATTTCTTCAGAGTTCTGTTTATTATCACATCCAGCCTCCTATGTTACCCCCATGCGTCTCTTTCGGCTACTTCCGCTTTTAAGAAGACATCAGACTGCTTTGAAGCACAGATTTAAATGGGAAACAGTAAAGATACAATCCACAGAATAATGTTCATGTGTGAAAACAGCTTGAAGAATCTTTTGCCTCAATGGGGTTGTTTGAGAATGAATTGTGACTATAAAGGCATAGGGTCACATAACAAACACCTAATAAGGACAACCAGCCATCCTTCCATTCACGCAGCAGTTCCAGGTCAGTCAGAATACATATAGTCCTTCCGTTGAATTGTGGGTTTCTTCCCAGCAATTAATGCCTACAAAACCTCTAAAGTGAGACAGTCAGGTAGCAACCTGTTCAAATGGTAAGTTAATGATTCTTTTCAATGTGGAGAAGGAGTAGATCAACTTTGATCTCCTTGTTTTATCTCTAAGGCCTTGCTCAGCCATTCTCCAGAGGAAACCTATTTAACTGAGCTAATATCACTATCAATTAAATAAGAAATGTAACACCATGCTATTCACCTCTACTGAGACAGACACCTAACTGTGAGAAATCCTATTTGGTGTATCTTCAGGACAGGGGAAGTAGGACAAGAGGGCTTGTTTCATTGGGTGAGGAAGTGAAGGAAAGTATTCAGAGAGGAAGGTTAACAATGTAAAAGTTCAACAGTCAGATGAAGAAAGTTGACAGGAGAATTGTGAGTCTGAACTTATAATAAAGAGAGATAACAAAGGCAAAGAAAAACATTAGATACATAAGGAAGCACAAAAGAACTCCAGTATGCAGAGAAATTGAGCTAGAAAGGATATGCACTAGTTTGAAATGATTAAAGATACAGATACAGAGATAGTAGAGGAATGAAATTAGAGAATGTGAACGTCCAAAGGATTATTAAGGAGGAAATAAGGGGAGGCATGAAGGGTGGAAAGGCAGTTGGTCTAACGACTTACCTGTGGAGGATGGAAATGTCTGAAGGAGCACGTCATTGATCAGATTGTTAAGCACAATCCTCAAGAGTTAGAAGATGTCGGGGGAAAAAGAAAATACTCTGATGAACATTCTTAAGAACAAGGTTGATGTGCAGAGCTGTAATAACTATGGAGGAATAAACTTGATTAGCCGTCCCTTGACGACATGTGAAGGACTTGTTTAAGCTGGGTGAAAAAGAGTGGTGAGGATTAGTGAGTATGTGTTCCAAAAGAGGAACAATGGAGGGATCCCATCAGCCCCATCGTCTTGGTAATGATTGACAGGTTTAAAGAAAAGGTCAGGCAGGAGTTCCTGTTAGTCTGGTATTGATCTGCAGTGAGAGTGGAAAGCCAATGGACAAGAGCCTGAAGAGGCACAGGTATGACCCAAAGAGAAGAGAAGTAAAAGTTAGGAGAGCAAACATTTTGTGGATCTGAAGCAGAAGTTTGATCATGTTCACTGGAGCATTTTTGTGAGGGGTTGCTGTGGCACTGGGGGTGTCAGCATAATTTTTAGAGGTATTTTATAGCCAGAGCAGGAGCTGGCCCTTCATTCAAGGCAAAATCCTCACTTGTTCCCAGTGCAGTTTTTGCTCTACGAGGGCTGCTTCTCCTCTTTAATCGTTTTCCAACAGAACCTCATGGTGGAGCAGTTGACAGGCAAACGTAAAGCCTCCTTTCAGTCAGCTTCTCTTATTCCAAGGCCACGGCTCTCACAAGCAGAAAGACGTAAAATGTTGATCCTGGGTTGGGTTTCATTCTTTGTGTCAAGCAAAAGAGTTCAAATGTCTTGGTGTTTGGTTCACCAGAGATGGTGGCATGCAGGGCCAGCCCAAGGCATAAGCAAACTAAGTAGCTGCTTAGGACCCCAGTGTGATCAAGGGGCTCCCTCAGTGGAGCTATTTTTTTGTTTTTGTTTTTGTTTTTACTTAAGAATTTTTATTTCATTATAATAACAAAAACTCACAATTTCATCTTTAAGTTAATTGTTTTTACAGTGATATATGTTTGATAATGTATGTAGAAATCATTATTTTATGAACAAAAATAATGTCTTGGGGGCCCTATTGGGATCGCATGCTTCGCCGCTAATATGAGCTGCAGTGCAATGTTCAGTGCACATACAAACATCCAGAACTACAGCAGAAGATAAGTCTCAAAAAAGGATTTATCCTCCAGGGATAAAGAAAAGAGGAATAATTCTGAGGGTTTTTTGGCTTTAAAGTGACGTGTTTGATAAAGTTGGATAAGAATAATTAAAACTTCCCAGTGTTTGACATGCCGATATAGCCATGCAATTGACTATCTTGCTATTGCATTAATATATTGATCTCTACTCTAAGCTGTAGTTGGTGATATATTGTTTGCTGCTCATAATTTATGTGGCTAAAATACATACATTTATGGCTATAACAATATTTTTACATCAAATTTTGTTGAAATCCTTTAAAGCTCAGAATCAACCTGATACCTGTACTGGTCCATATTCTCGGGGGAGAAAAACTAACCTGTTATAAATGAAATTTTTGGCTTTTGGAGTTACACTTATGATAAATTAATTTAATCAAAGAATGTCAAGAATATTTGTGTAGGGCTACACTGATTGCAGTTTTCTGGCCGGTTACCGATCTTTAAAAAGCCTAACTTGCCAATTTTTACTTTGGCCGATACCAATTTTTTTTGTCTGAAATATTTCTGAATACAGAAACAAAGCCACTGAGTTGGCAACATTATCCCAAATAATGTTGGGCAGTCTGTCAGTTAAACCTCTCACTGAAATGGTTAGAGACTGATTTTTTAACTTTTTCTGACGCAAATAAGATCAGGGGATAAGATGGGCTTCACATGTAAGTATTTGCCGATCACGATACCCCAAAATGAAGGAAACCGGTGCCCAGAAATCAACTGGCCGATAAATGTATCCTATATTATACATGCACAGGATATAATGTAAACAGCCAGAGATGCACTTTCTGTGCATCGAACCCATAAGTGTTGCTGACTTTTGCAATCCTATCTAATCTGCAAACATGTTAACATGCACAGTTTTTGGTCATGTCTGAAGTTTCTTACAGGGAATTGATGTTTTCGAGACAAGAAAAATCAAGATCCATTGTTTATTACTCTCAAGACTTCCTGAACAGAGTTTTTGGGCTAACCCTATTTTTAACCCTAACCTTAAGAATAGAGCGAGGATCCTCCAGGGGTAATAGGGGCTCAAAGTAAAGCCACGGTTCCTCCAGATCAAAAATATGTCCAGGGCGTCTGTGGAGTTTTTCCGGTGATCTCCTACAGAGTAGGATTCTGGATATAGCGCTGGAGGCACAATATATCTCCTCTGGCCTAGAAATGCATTGATGTGAATTGAAGAAAAGATTGATGGATGTGGTTGAGTGTCCCTGAAGGATACCCACGAGAGGTTTGTACTGAGACTGGACTATGACGGTGAAATTGCAATAAATCCTAAAATTTCAAATTCCGTTATTCATGATAGGTGTTTTCATAGAGTTAGTGTTGCAAGGCTCTCATGATCTTTCCAAGGGAAATACCAATCACAGCACTGATAGACTCCATTTGTCTGCCAAACTACAGAGCTTGATGGATTCCGAAAGGATGAAAGTTTGATCATTTCAAATATGACCTGGAATGTCAAGTGGTTTCTTTCTTTGGAATATAGTTAAATAATAAGCATAGTACAAAATTTTTGAATATTTATAAGTACATTAAAACATACTTAAAATTAGATGAGCTAGAGGCCTCCGACTGTTCCTCTCATCAAAGCAGAACTTATTTACATCTGATTTCATATCTGAAGTTTAAGACAAAGTGCAACATACAATTTTCTCATATATAAATAATCAAAATTTCATGCTGTCTTATAAAAACACACACAACAGGCCAGAAGAGAACACTTTAAAAATGAATGATCATTCTCTCTGTTGTTATACCATAATATTAAGGTTCTGGAGTGGGAAGGCAGTGTTGTTCAACCTTTATTGTGACGTAAGAGTTCAGAGGCAGAATTCCTCAATGTGCGATTAAAAAACAATGATTTAGAGAGTTAAATGGGTTCTACATCAATAAATCAAGATTCTTTGATGATTTGAAGTGATTTCAGCGACAATAGAGAACACTCAGGATAGTATGAGGAAAAACAACATACTGGAGATTCTTCCCCTGGCAATCAGGGCTTTCTAAATATAGTCTGGTTTCATTTCTGGGCGAGAGCTATGGATCACAAATGAAGCTTGATAAGTAGCGGAAGCATTAAAATTTGATCTTTACAGCTGCATTGCGCAACGCGAGAAGTGTGCTCACCTTCAGTGGATCGCAGTCCTTTGATGTGTTGCCAAATTATACCCTGAATGAAAGAAAATCTGTTGATTTCAGTTTTTGCGAGGATGTGAGGCTGTGAAAAAAAATAATTGCGTCATATCAAGGATGTTCATACCTGATCATCAGCATTCAAGACAACATCTACATGTTTATCTCTAAGAGTAAAATGGAGGGTCAGTCTGCTCTGACGATTTCTTCCTTTTCAATAAACTCACGATGATAAGGTAGCAGTCTACTACATACAGCTTCAGTAGAAAGGTCATTCCAAAGCATGCTTGAAGGTTCTGTTTGAAGAAATTCCATTTTCCATAGACTGTGCCACTTCAGTGGCGCCATTTCATTTCCTGGAATCAGCATGCGATGTTTGAGCATGCAGAGATAAAGAACACATTTTGTTGAGTTTCCATTATGAACACAGATTGTGAGCTCCAAGTAGAACAGAACAAGAGGGAAAACTCTTGGACAAAAGCAGGCTGGTTCCAACGAGCCAATTTATTGTTTCCTCCTGAAGGGAGAAATCAAGTGGGATTGTGTTGTGCCTGTGACAGTTGGAGGGAAAAACTGCGTGCGTGTTTGGGTGTGTGTGGGTGTGTGTGTGTGTGTGTGTGTGTGTGTGTGTGTGTGTGTGTGTGTGTGTGTAGACTTGTCATCAAGGCATTGATGATGCTGCATGCATCAGATGCTCCCAGAGATTCAAGATTTCTAGGGATCCTTACACTTTTGGATTTAATGTGTGCGTGTGTGTGTGCGTCTGTGTGCATGTGTTTGGGTGTGAAGTGAAGGCTGCAATCAGTCACTTTAATTCAACTCTGTCCCCAAACGCTACCCCAGGTCGTGGAGACATAGCTAAATCTGTAAGGCTCTTGGAGATCATGATCAGTCGAGTTTTACCTCAGTCTTTGGTTCAGGAAATGGTTTGAAACTCTAAGCAGGTCATGAACCAATATCACATTCTGAAGTGTATCATAACCTTGAATAAAAAAAACTTCTTTAGGAGATTATTGGGAAAAATGCAGAGCATGACGTAATTTATACAGCTACTTTTAATGCTGATGGTTAGATGTTGGTTTTGCTATATTTACACCATTATTTACATTTAATTCAGGACAGCAAGAGAACAATGGAGAGTGTAATTTTGCTTGTCAGTGATTTCATTTAGCCTCCTCTTGAATAATGTCTTAGCTAAAAAAATGAGCAGGGAGTTTGGAAAGATACTAAATACATTTATGTATCATACAGAGATGGATGACCTGAAGAAACACACACAATCCACCACAGATGAAATTAGTCACTAACACTGGATATTTGGATCTTCAGTTAGTTTGGTATTTAGCCAGATTATCCGCCTGTTAGCAAGCCTCCAACAAACTTACTGTGGTTAGCAAATGTAGCCTAGATGTGTGACAGATTTTATGAATTAATACCTCACATTATTTTTAGGTTGACAATAGAATTAACTTCAAAAATGTGTTAACTTAAAGACTTGTTCCTCTGTAGGGTTTTCATGTCTGGAAACACACCGAAGAGCCAATCCTTAGTTAGTAGTTGTTACATGCCAGTGTTAGTGTGTTCCATTTTCACAGTTTGACTCCTGTTCAAAAGATGAATAAAGATAGTGAATATTTTATTCCGTGTTAAATTCTGAGAACAAATTCATCTAGATTCCACTGTTTTTCAATGAATCTTTTCTGACATTTCTTTCTCTGCTCATTATTTACTTCGGTCTGCATTATTTACTTCGGTCCTTATTGCTGCAAGAAGGTCCACAGTTTGAATCTTGCTGTACTCTAACAGCCCCATCTATATGTATATAAATGTAGAATGTGGGTTACTAGCAATTTATTACTGCTTCAAACTGAAAACTCCTCAAACTAGCTCAATGAGGGAAATGTTAAAAAACTTATGTTATTATTATTTTTTTTTTACTTTTCCAAGGTTAGTACACAGAACACTGGGCACTTATTATGCCATTCATTCGGCGTTCTATCTTGCAGTGCTTTTCAGGGCCTTTATTACCTGAAGAGGATGTTTTCTTTGAAAAGCAAAGTAGAACTTGCTTTTCAAATATTCTAGCATTTGATAAATATCTCTTTAGCACGGAAATAAAAAAAAAAAGCTTTGCACCATTGGCCCTTCAAGGTGACCATTATGTATGCCGTATGAATTATGCCATACAATACAGCCAATCACACCATTTCCCAGAAAGCCTAGGAGACAAATTATGCTTTTAGATGTGTATTCTTGTTATATTATTAAAAAAATAAAAATAAATAGCTTGAATTTTCATATAATAAATGCTGCAGAGCTGAGTTTCTGAGCCATTTGGTCCCAAAAGATCTTGATGAATAAATCATCCTTGAGATTTCCTGCTTATTTTCTGCTTTACTTACTGTTTAAAGCACATTTATTTTCATGGTGAACATGTGCTATAATTTATTGTTAATGTCAAAAGTACAGCAACATTTTGTGATCAAGTTTGGTCATCATTGGTCTTAAAGATCATTGCATACAGATTGGTGTCCCACATGCTTTCGATGTTTACTGGTTCAACACATCCGATTCTGACATGAGTAAAACAAGGTCTGATGATGTGATGAAAAGTTTTTGCTTCTTCAATTCACATGACGAGTGCACTGATTCACTAATGTAGGCTATCCTGGTAACAAAACAGTATGCTTCAAACTGACGATCCTGTTCAGTGGCATTAGATTAGACTTTTATTGCAACACAAACGTGGTGAATCACAGCCTGGGCTCTTCACTGCTTTTAATTTCCTGGGTGGGGTGCAAGTTTGTAAGGTCCCGAGCTAGTACACTTGAACAACATTTTTTCAAAATTCTTAATTTTCACTCCTTAAATCATTATTTAAATGATAAAAGGGGTTAGTCTTGGTCATATCATGAACAACTTCTGACATTATCCGAGAGACTGCCACAAAGCAGTGTTTACTGTTTTGAAACACTTTTGGTAACAAATTAGCAGCAGTTGCAGATGAAAGTAAGGAGCTGGTAGGAGCAGAAATGTGTGTGTGTGTGTGTGTAGCTGTTAATATAGTGGGAGGCCAGTGGCAGACATTAATCAATAACAAATTAATAGTGGAGCATTGTGTGGCAGATGTGCACACCATCCATCACTGTGACTTCTCTTTTCTCCAGCGAGCCGCCTTATCTTCCCTGCAGAGACGGAGGAGACGGAAAACCTTCAAAGAAAAATGTGGGAATGCATAACGATGTGTGTGGGGGTGTATGTGTGCGTGTGCATGCGCCTGCAGCGACAGGCAGAAAACGACAAGCAGGTAGATAGAGTTAATTCCTTGGAGGGTCTGAATTGATGCTGACTGTAGGAAATGAAATGCGTATGGAACTCATATTCTGGTGAAGAGCTGGCTTGCGGCCGTCGACCGGCCCAGTGTGTGCCCTCCCACACACGGCCGCAGTGCATAGACACCTAACATTTAAGTGAAGAAACACACGCTCGCACACACAAATACACACGCACACAAACTTCACAGACCTCACACATAAAGACATCTTCAGACTTGTTCTCCATCTCACTGAGGGCACAGTGAGATGAAACGTTATCCCAAAAAGCTTTCATCCTCGATGCGCACAAGTTTGTGTGTGTGTGTCCTTGTGTAGAGTTTATTAAAAACCCAGAGAGGTCCTCTCTGGTAGACTGTTAGTGGAGTTGGATGGCTGACCTTCTCAGCAGCACCACAGAAAGTTTGTGACCTCTGGGGAATCCCTTTCCTTTCAGCTCTGCCTTAATGAATCAGGTCAGCTCTCAGCAGGGTGTCAGGTAGAACTCATCTCACACCTGGACTGCAAATAACCTCTTTGTTTCCAGCTTTTTATTTTCTGTTCCACAAAATTAAATAATCCTCCCTAATTTAGCTCTTTTCCAAAGATAGCATGCTGTTCTTAAATTATATTTATTTGAAAATAAAAATACATAAATATGTTTTTTAAATGGTTTAAGCTTAATCAAATAATTAGCTTTTTTGTGTGTTTTTTTTTTTTTTTTTTTTTTTTTTGCTATGTAGTTTATTTTTTCTGGGACTTTGCTCCTAAGACATATACAAGTCAGATAGAGGTAAATTAGCATGAACATAAAGCTAACATCTTGCTTTTTCCAGTTGGCTTGAATGTTTTGAAGATGTATTTAAACATCCAAGTAGATGGTATGTAAATGACATTTCTGGAAATCATCATCCCTTGTCCTTTGCACAAACAGGAAGTGTCTCCAACAAAGAACTGATTTAAATGTATATTTATCTCAGACCAATATATCTTCTTTTGCTTTACAGCATTAAAGTGAACTATCTTGTCCTCTCTGGAAGAACTAAGATGTTCCCTCACCTTAGGGACTTGTGACTGAAGGAGAGTAAGACATGTAGCAAGAAATCAGCTAGATAAAACCTGGCCCTATTTCATTGTCTGATCAAATATGGAGGATTTTGATTTTGTCCCCATCAATGTGTTCTTTGATGCATTTTTTTTAGTTTCATAGCAATTTCATCACAACATAATCGGGAATCATCTTAATTCCTTCAAATCTACTGCGGCACATTTTCCTTTTATATGTTAATGTCCTCAGAAAGGAAAAACAAATGAATTCAGCTGGTGAGACCTCACAGGATTCAGAAACCGGGGCAGCATGCAGGCTAGGTGTTATCAAAGAAGTCAATAACTCTAGAAGACTTTGATATGAGGCCCCTCGTCCTCACTGGTCCCTCCCACTGCAGCTTTTGTTGAGGTAGGAACCAAACCAACTTTGAAGTTTTGACCAGTTACACAATATTTCTAACAATACTCAACAAAACCTTCTGCCATGAACATGTGTCAGGAACAAGCTATGAGGCTCCTCAAATCAAGACTGGAAAATGACCTGCGCAGAGTTCTACTAATTTTATACTCATTATCCCACTAAGGTGACTTGAAGCAGAGACACATCTGAGAGTTGCAGGAAGCCTAATCTACGCCTTCACAAGATTCTGTTCCAGTAGTTTTGAGCTCAGGCAGCAGTTTTCAGTTGCTCAGATTGCCATGGTGACACTGATTGCATTTGGCAGAGAAAGCAGCAGCAGGCCAAATCCAGAGGTCTTTGTGACAGCTCTCTCAAGAAAACTCTTGGCTTTAGGTGGTTTGAGGCAAATGTGCAATAATAATCTCCAAGATATTGTCAGTAAGAGCCAATCTAATCTTGGTTGGTTCATGTTTTCTAGAAAAAAATGTATTACTAGCAAGTTGCTGCCATCTAGTTTTCAGAATTTTGTCTGGTTATTATCAGTGGTGCAGTAATAAATCGGTCCCAATTTACTTAATTTTGGGAGATTAGTGATCAGCCGATACTTACAGTCAGCCCACTGTTTCCAACGTACCAGCTTTTTTGCTATGTTTAGCCACTTTTTAGACCAAAAAACATCTGCATTGGCCAAAATCGAAATCGGTAGGTCAGGATTTAGAAAGAAGTGATTGACTAGACAGGTGCAATCAGTGCAGCCCTTACTGATTATGACAAACTTTCCTTATTTTTTACTAAATATCATCAATGAAATATCTGCTTGACTGCAAAACAGGCAGCAAAATGTCAACTTAACAGAAACTCACTTAAAATAACCGAGCTATGCCTTTGAAAGTCCACTTTGTGACAAGTTTGTAACAGGCTTTTACGATTCCTCGCCTCCACAGAGGAGTAACTCTTTGAAAGAGTTGTCTTATTTTTATTTCTGTGGAAGCGAGCACAATAGCTGGAAATCTCATCACTTAACAACCTTGAGATCAAGACAAAAAAAATAAAAAATAAAAAATAAATAAAAAAAATAAAACAGGGCTTTTGTGTTTACACACTGAGCTCCCTTCTGGAGCATTTTCTTGGCTTTTTGTCGAAGTTGGGAGGCTCTGGGTTCCCGGGTGCCTTTGAATACAGCATAAAGGCGCCGGCGTTGAGAGGAAGCAGGAGACAGACTGCGGTCAGTCGTGTTACAAAGAGGCACATCAGAGGAATAAAACAGACTTTACCAGTTATTTCTCAGTAGTGGTGTTTCTAAGAACAGATGCAGATGTTCACACCCCCGCACGGCCCCATGAGGAGCAGTTGTATGTACAAGATGAAGCTCTCATGCGCAACTTTAGATTGCTTTTTCCTGCGAACTACACGGTAAAGAAAATATCTTGTCTCGTTTTCCCCTGCACCCTCCTACAGTTGGTTGAAAAAAAAAAAAAACAGCATCAGACAGCAGCCCGTGAAATGACCCTTGAAATCATAAGCACCACAGGAGTTCTAAGTAAACTCAATTTCAGGATGGAGAGTTAGGTAAACATTCTGCTCGTCTCTGGTTGTCGATAGGGAACACAAAAGGTAGTTTTACAATTTCAATTTATGAAGAGTTGGGGGAAAAAAAAGAGGAAGATAACTGAAGGAGGCTGTTCTTGAGCTGAGATCGAGTTTATGCTGTTGAGTTTTTAATTATATAATATTAAAGCCAACTGTGAAAGTTGACTCGGTAAATTACTTAATGGACTAATAATTCCACAGCTGAATATTTACCTCCCACTTTACAAAAATATTCAAAATGTTTGACCCTTTCCATTTTTAGGGACATTAAAACCATTGATCTTCATTCACTGCCTCAATTCTTCTTCATCCTGATTGGTCATGTTGCCATGCAAACGATGTGTTTTTTCTTACCCAGAGAAAACAGTCTCTTCCCGTTTTAACTACATTGAAGAGCAGCAGAGTCAAAGTCTGCTGCTTTTCAAACATTTCTCACAAAAAAGAAAAAAAAAACAAAAGTTAAGATTGAAAGATTTTGCTTTAAGACTTCAGGTATATAATTAATGAATTTATTTTGTTCTTTTGTTCTTACAAGGCCTTTTTCCTTAGAGAAATGTTGTATTTACAGCCCAAACACATTTCCCTCATCAGGCAATAATTTAATGCGTCACTGGAAACTACATATGCCTGAAACACTTTCTTCAAAGACCAGGAGTAGATTAACCAGCCTCTATAATGTAGTTTACAGCTGAAGTAAATTGCAAAGAATTCAGAAAAAAAGAGGACTTTGAGTTTCTTAGGCATTTTGGGTAAATGCATGTATATATAAATATGCAAGCTGTAATTTGTGTGAAAAAATTCCAACATCTCTTAAGCTCTTTTTAAGGAAAGCAGCAACCAGCTCAAATTAGCAGTTTAACATTTTTCAAGACAAGAATCTTTAGAGTATGTCCTCTGGGTCAGGTCTCCTCCTATTTCACTCATTCTGTACTCACTCAGTTGTAGCTGGTAGGAATAAACTGATATGTAAACTAAAGTGATGATGTGAACACTTCCCTTTGGCTTCTTTTATTCTATATTTTGGCAGTGGCCTTATCAGAGTCATCGCTTCAGCTCTTTTGTTTTCATAAATATGCAAAACACCTACAGCATGAATACCTCAGTGGTAAATTCTCAACAGTTAAAATGAGTTAGGTCTAATAGCTTTAATGCTACATAAGTGGTCAAGCTGTTATTTTTTTAGTTTAAGGTAGAGCTGCTGGAGCTGGAGGCTAGTCTGAAGGGTTGCTGCAGTACAATCAAAATGATGGGAGCGTTTCTGATTTGATCATCTGGGTGATTCTAAACATAAGGAAGCATCTCTGTGCCAGTGTCTTGTTTTCTAGTTCAGACAGAAAAAGGAAGCAGATCTACACCTGGGTGTTTACCATGATGATGGTTCCATGTTTTCAACACTTACTGGGGGTAAAACGCTGAACTGGATCCTCATCACAGTCACCTGAAAAAAGAAATGAACCTTTTCCATAGAAAATAAAATGTCACATTTGTTTGTTTGAAAACGGAGTGAACTGACGTGTCACAGTTTCAAATGCAGATTAACTTCTGTTTCTGCTGGATGTATTCTTCTGTTTCCGCTCTCCCAAAAGTTTTCCACCACTTGCCTTGAAACCAACACACAGAATGTGACATCTGCAAAGTTGAACATTTTCAGCTTTCTTCAACATCCAGCATGTAAAGGCTTAAAATTTCACATGCAGGAATTTCGCTGGTCTCTCAGCGGAAGCAGGATAAATGACCGTCGCCTCTGCATAGGAACTGAATGGAGAGGAAACGACATCACCTCCTGCATGTTGGGACATTTGATGAGTTGGTCTGAATTATTATTTTTTAAGAACAGCAATGTCAGACAGAAACTCTGAAACAGGGTTTGATGGACCGATCAATCAGAGATCAATCTTAACTGCAGTGATGTAAATACGAACACTAACCTTCATAGTTTGCCTTTCCATGGCTCTTATTGCACAAGTTAATTAATCTTCATTGGCGATTGGAGGCATCATTCATGATGACGCAGCAGAAAAGCTTTTTCTAAATGCAAAATTTGGGCTGGTTGAGTCAATCTTCAGGGAAGCACTCAATAGAGCAGAACTTTAGCTCCTGAAGTAGCGACTGATAAGACTAGTCAAAACAAGCCCTTCAAAGCACCAACCAAGATGAATGTGAAGGTTTGGTGATTCCGGTGGGTCACCGCCTTGAAGCAGCTAAAGTTTCAAACTTGATTAACTTTTGGAAAGTTTCAAAAGTTAATGTTTTCCAGTCCTGATGCTCAGCAAACAGTTTAACCTGACAGGCCGCTACAAAAACAAGCCTCTCCTCTGAGATGGCAAACGTTCCTGGAAACAAATGCTGAAATGTGAAGTCTTTGTCTTATGTTCATCTTTTGATGTCAAACCGAGCAACTTGGAGTTTAGTGTAAAAATAACAAAAAAGGAAATGGATCACACAAAAATCCCAACTCTTTTGCAAACAGTGAACAATCTAAAATGTTTGAACACATCCGTTCCTGCTCACTAACGCAGTTGGTTGTATTTTTTTTTTAAAGCTAAAACTTGTGTGGCTCAAAGCAGACAAAGCACCCAGTCAGAACTTTACTGTTACACACCACTGGGCCCCATCAGCGGGAATACACAGCTGGTTGGTCGTGTGTTCTGGGACCAGGATGATCTCACTGCCACATGGCTGCAGAACTGCCAGAGGAATTTAAGATACACTTCAAATTATTTTAAGTGCTGAGAAAACATAATGGTGCAGCTTATCTGATGATTTTCTGTGGTTTGGAGCCACATTTAGATAAAAAAAGAGAGATCTCTTTTTTTCCCATTTTCTCACTCATGGCCTCTCAAGGAGTTAACTAGGTCTGATGGTGATAAACGGAGGCAGAAACCAAAATCTGTGAGAACAATTCTTTTACAAAGCGCTGAAAAGCCTCAGGCTGACGAGTGAGAAACACTAATGTACTTGACAACCCTCAGGTGTCCAGGTCTCTTTTCCTATGGTCAGCACCACAACTCAAATGTATCTGACAGCATCAGAGGACACTGGGCAGAACATTTCCACTGCTCACCACGATAGATCCTATTTATGCAGATGGAAAAGAAGAAGAAGACTGCCAGTCACAGAAAATGCTGTTTCAGGAGATGACTAACAGTTGTCTGTCAAAACCTACTCTGACTTGGACCAAACAGCGGGTAACCTTCAGTGGAATCCACCTCCAATAAATTTCAGAAACTTGGAGAGAAGTTTGTGTTTGCTATGATTAAACAAGAAGCATGAATCAAAGAACAGAGTGTGCTAATAACACCATGAAGTCAGGAGCAGCTGAGGTCGTGCTCTGTGGACTCTCCAACTTTAAATTTGTCGTCAGGTGATGGATTTCGAGATAATTAGCTACACTTAGGTGTCAAAAGCTACTAATACCATGGAAATTACAGGCTTGCAATGAACCTGGTAAAAGCAGAGAGGAAAAAGGGGCAAAGGTTTCCACTAAAACATATTGTTTAAGTTAGTAGAGTCTGTAATCCAGAAAATGGCACCAGCTGGATCCTTGGAAGGATTATCCAAAAACTGGCAGCAGCTGAGCGGAGAGACGATGAACCTGGTGGAGGTGAACCTGGTCAAACATCATGATCCGACCGCCCAGGGAACACTTCAGAGATAATATCACCATCTGCCCTCCCAGTAACCATAACATTGTGCAAATTTGATTTACAAAACTACATTTGCTTAATGGAAACAAGGAAATTTAAAAAAGCCCAAAGTTTTTTGATAAACATTTTTGGCCATAGGACGAGGAGTGTTTTTTTGAGTGGGTCATATCAAAATGAGTGTATTTCACAAAACTGCAATGGAAACACTTTATTCACAATATACGACTCACATTATCAACACCCAGATGTTACTGCTGGTGGTAAAGACGAAAGGAAGTGTTGGAGGATAGTAGCTCAACATGTTTATTAATGACTTATGTAAACAAACTTATTCACATGTGATTTTATTTGTGATTCTTGTCAGTGAAAAAAAATGTCTTGATTAATTTTCTTTCTCATTTGTGTTTGCATCTTGACTTCTTTGTTGCTCTCTATTATCATCTATTGAGACACATGAGGCTGCCAATGCATTGACATCCATACCTAAGAAGCACTTCAGCTTAAGCAACAATAGAGCTGTGTAAGTTTTATTTATAAAGTGAATTAGTCAAAATATTATTCAGGTAAATAATTTGTTTTTGTACAGTGATAGAAAATGTTCCGCCTGTTATTCACTCAGATGTTTCTATAGGTTCTCAGAGAACGCAGGAACTCAGTTCTGAGAAATTTGTCATTTGTAAAGAACAAAGGGTCATCGTAGAGTTGCTTTAAGGTAAATTAAATTATATACATATGTAATGTTTAAAAAAATAGAGCCATCCTGTCGAAAATAAACTCAGCTGAATGGAACGTAACGGCTGTTAACCTCGCTGGCCTGCATTTTCCAGGTAAGAGTAAAATGAAAAAGCTTTCTAGCATTCTCTTAGCATTTCTCTTGTTTAACCAACGCACATAAAAAAATAATAATAATAAAAATAGCAGATTGCTGAGCAGAAAGAGAGCCCGACTTATTCGAAGGAAGCTGAAGGATATCAAACTTCCTTCGATGGATGGCCAGATGGCCATTCCCTGGGCTGGAAGCACTGCAGCTCTGACTGGTAGAATAAGGAAACAGTTTCTCTGCAGGTACGTCTGGTCTGGGAGGATGCAGGGAATCACACTTGAGCCCCCAACCAGCACCTACCAATAAGTAGCTGCGTGTTCATTCCGTCATCATCCACTTCCTGTCTTCATCGTCTTTTTTGCTTGTGCTAACATCCGGTTGTTAGACGCATGATCTGTGTGATGTGAAAAACGTATTTCCATTTTGCAGCTTTGTGAAATACAATAATTTTGATATTGCTGGAAAACCACCTTGTTATTTTTTTTTCTTTTATTGCGTGTCTTTCCATCCCAAGACAAATAATTTTTGTAATTTCTGCTAAACAGTCTTGTTTATGGACTGTGGGAGGAAACTGGAGTACCCAGAGAGACGCCATGGCTCTTCGTTCTGACCTCCTTAAAGTAGAGCTTGCATTCAACTGGAAATGAAATCCAGTATCTTTATATTTATGTCTTTAGTTATTTCTTTTATCTACTTATTTTTATTTTATTATTTTCTCTTTCTTGTCATCCCAGTTTTTTTTTCTGTGTGTGTATTTTTGTTTTTCCTTTAAGCTCCTCACATGTCGGCTTGTATTAAATTACACCAGCTCTGTTGTTAACTAGTTATTAATCTACTCCAATCACAATGAGCTGAAACAAACTGGCTCCTTTGCAAATATTTTGCCTGCCTGAATCACCTGCTAAAGCAGCTACAACCACATTGCTTCGGCTAAAACATTAACATATTCCTTTTGAAAGCCTCAGAAATCTCCTGCTTGTGTGAGTCTGCTGTGCCTTTCCCTTCTGAAGCACTGTACATCTGACTCATGGACAACGCTGCCATTTGGCGTCTGCTTTATTTGCGAAAGCCCTGCAGTGCACATCGCATTGACGTCAGATTTAATGCAGTGAAATTCTCCAGAGGTCACTTAAACAACAAGGAGACCACAAGCCAAAGAACATAAGTACAATCAGCAGAACACATGAGACGCAGTTCAGTTCCCCATCGGCTGTTCAGAGGGAGCTGAGCACGTTTGCAGAAAGCTGCAGGGAGATGTGTGAGCGTGTGTGTGTGAAACATTCCTCTGTCGTGTCACAACCAAAGAGCAGAAGGACTGAACATTTGAAGCTGATACAGAAAATCAGTTGAGCTCAACTCGTAGGATTGCTCTGTAAACAAAAAGCTAATACAGTCTCTGTGTGTTTAGCAGCAGACGAACATTTATCCAGAAATCTTGGTGAAAACCAGAAATTTTACAGTGTAAGGAAAATCACTGAACTTTTTATGTGTAAATTTGTCTAAATGTAAGTCAGAACAAAACTTTTCCAGTGGAAATACCATAATTATTTGCTGGAAAGCAAAACATGTTATGAGTAAAGGGTGTCAGTAGCTCACTTTGCACTAGAAATTTTTTGGTATTCTGTTAATGTCGAAAAAAACACAATTTTGCAGTTGTGACATTTCAATTAAATGAAAGACAATTGAAATCACAATAAGTCGGTTCACGTAAAACATCTTTAAAAACATGGCGGCAGAATTGAGGATCCAAGAGGAAACATCAGTCTGCAGTTTGGTTGTATTTTGGATATTTAAAACAAAAAAAAAAAAAAAAAAATCCATACCTAAAGATATTAAATGCTTCCAACATAACATATTGCTGAGCAATATGTTATGATGGAAGGAACTTTTATAATTACACGGAACTTTAATTCAAATGTGTTCTTATATTTTCATTAGTAAAACATTTCGAAAAACCATATATCATTCCAGCTCATGGTGATGTGCTGTTTTGTGTTGGTCTATCACTTTAAATCACTGCTGGAATACATTAAGTAATGTGGAAAAATGCAAAGCAGATAAATGGAGGGCATATTTGCAAGGCACTGTCACATCCAGGACTTTGCATCAGGTAGAAAGGGGTGAAAAGCCGATTCCAGAGAGTGCGCAACGCTGCTTGATGTAAAAATAAACCCGACCAGGGATTACTGTGAATTTTTCAATGCTTTCTTTGAAGGTGATGTAACAACTGTAATCTGGAACAATTTGCTCTGATTTGTCAGACAGTCTCACCTCGACGCACCGGAATCAAGCAAAGTTTTTTAACCAGCAACGCTCCGAGAAACCGACTTCATCTGTTAGGATTGTTTCTGCAGTGAGGCTCGGATGGATAATTGTTTCTGAAAATTAAATATACATCACCCAGATTACAGATTTCAGCTGTGGGCAAATTCACACAGTCATGCTTTATGCACACACTCTAATCTCACACACATTACAGATTCTCTTTCCGAGGATTTCAGTTTTTTTTTTTTTTTTTTTAACATGGAGAGAATCAGAGATAAAATCCCGGCTTATGTAGAGAAACAACTGGAGGGCAATATTTGATCAAGTCCGACATCTCCCTGCCTAGCTAATATTCAAAGGCCTCTGTTGCCGCAGAAACGAGAATGTGTAATGTATTCCCACGTAACAAAACAAATACAGCAGGAGCTGAGAGACAGAGCGGTGCAGACAGCTTTCATGCTCCCATCAAGTTTTCATCATTGTGCTGTGAACAAGAAAAACAGAATGGAGTGTAATTTCAGTGTCTTTTTTTTTATTTTTTACCCTCAGAAGACGCAGTTTGAATGTCTTACTTGGTCAGATGTTTTCTTCTAACATATGGAAGCAATTCCAACTGGAGTTCCTCTCTGATCACAGGTCACACTTCGCTGACAAAAACAATTCTTCCAGAGTTGTCCGCATCTCTGCTATTTAACTAAAGGATGAATATTTTGTGTGTTTGTTTTGTTTGATGTCTTTCGGTTTTACAGCCAAGGAAGAAAAAAAAACAACAAAAACAGACCTTACATTTGCTTTCACCGTCACAGGTGGTGTTGGATTGAACAATGGGTTTGTTATGGAAATGTAGAAACCCGCCGCCTTTGAGCGACTACACACTTCATCAAGTGATACCATAATGCCGGCAGGATGGAGAGACTGTGTCTGCGATGAGCGTCAGGGAACAAGAAAAGCTGCTTTGATGGACACATAAATCCAGACATTTAAACACTATATGTGTAAGATCTATGATCTTCTTCTGACTGTGGGACAGATAGTTATTTATTTGTTCCTTTAATTTATTTGCAGTTTAAAATGAACGTGTCACATGTTGACATTAACAGAAGTTTCCAATAAAAAGGAAAGAAATTGTGTATCTTAAATCTCTCAGGAGTAAGATAAAAGACCTAGAGTTTGATCTCTCTCTCTCACAGTTGATCACAAGTTCATCGATATCAACCAGATGATCTGTTAGGAATCTCTCTGTTGCGAAATGTCATGTAGTTTTTTTTGGTTTTGTTGTGTTTTATTATTATTCTTTATTTACATCCAGTCATGTTTATATGCCACTCAACTCATTTTAACTATTTCCAACACATTTATCAAAGTTTCATCAGAATAGAAAAAAACTGGTGTCCACAGTGTACATAATGTAAGTCAGATTTGACATTGTTTATCTGTACAAAGGTTTTTCTTTTTTAGAAGATTTCCATTTCCTAAATTCCAGAATATAGAAAGATTTTCCTTTCAAGCCCTAACATTAAACCACATGTGATTTGAAAGACTTATGAAAAATATTGAATATAACACAAAATTGGAAATGTTTCTTGCCATTCATCTCAGACAGTGAAACAGTAATTGTGTATAGATCCATTACAAATAGAGCAAAACGATTTATTTATCCATTTTACAGATGATGACGTACAGGTAAAGAAAGCCCAAAATATCACAACAAAAACAGATATTTTAAACTAACATGTTTAGCTAACATGATTAGCTTATAGCATAATATGTGTTGTAAATGCAAGTCAAACTTATATTGGTGTGTATATGCACTTTAGTGTGTGTTACACAGCTTGTATTCATAATATGTTTAATATATGCATTTGAGCATGTGATATTTGAGTCTTTAATATGTTTTTATTTAGCTACAAATGTTTAATGACAACTCCCACCTCCAACCTGTTCTAATTTTCTTTCGCTGACAGTTGCAGTCGAGCCCTGAACACAACGTGTGGGCAAGATGTGTAAATAGGACGCGTGTAATTATAAAAGCAAAGCAGAAGCATATTCATATTTTTAGTTGACTGTAGTGTGATAGCAGCACGACACACACATCTGGTCTTACAATTGTTTAGCTGCTTACTTGCTTTGAATATGTCTCTTCTCCTTTACATTCTTGCTGAAATCTAAATTTCAGCTGCTCTGCAGTTTGTGGCTGTGATTTTGATTTAATTTCTTATTTAATACAAACACAAGAAATTGTTTATTCAACATTAGCAGAACATAGACAAATATTTGTGCACATTTGTAATGGAAAAACAGCTACAGACTAAAGTGCTAAATAAGATAAAAAATTAATTAATGAATAAAACATAAGAATTTGAAACAAATGCTTACCTACATGTATATATATTAAAAACCTTAAATATGTTTCTTTTCACCTGTTATGTGCTCCTTTGTATTTGTCTCCCTTAGATAGAAGCTTGTGGAGGCTCTGTTCCTCAGGCCTGCTCTGGTCTCTGTTGTTTTCTGTAATAGAGCCTTGCGGTGATATGCAGCTCCATGCAGGCATGGCCTCATCGATTGTCATTGCTTCGACTCAACTTAGATGGTCTCACTACTGTCAAATTACCTGAAGTTTCATTTCTGTTGTTTTGGGCCAGTCGATAAGCCAGACCAGCCTTTCCAAACAGATTACCACTTTATCGTTGACCACAAATTCATGCTGAAGTGTTGGGCCTCAGACTGTTAGTGAAACGTATTACACAAATTAAAATATTGACATTAGATAAAGAGCCAAGCTCGAGGCGCCCTTTAATTATTACAATCCATCTTCTAGAGCAACACAAATTCACAGCAAATCCTCCAAAAGAAGACAAGTCAGAGGAACGTTGCAGTCAGCCGGCTTTTCCTCTGGCTGAATGAATAAATGCATGGTGACTTGACATCATCACAGATAAAACACACTAAAATCCCCCAGTAATTATTCAATAGCTTAATAAATGTGGGATTTCGGATTTGTTGTGAGGACTGGCAGCGTATTGACAAAGGACTTAAACATCCTGTGAGTTTTTCTGGAAGGAACTCAACTTCTACAGAAGAGAGACATTCAAGTCAGATCAAAGCACACTGCGGACAATCTGGAGACAGATCATGCATACAGGCGGTGGGTTGTTGGGACCAAAGTCGAGTTCCAGAACTTAGAGAAAGACAGGAGAGGATATAACCCAAAGAACACTGCCCTCATAGGTAAACATGGTGGTGGGTGTATCATGCTGAGGGGAAGCTCAGCATGATACCCAGTCTGCAACTGGGAATCAAGGATATTATAGTTCACTAACACTGACAGAATAACAACAGCTGAAATATAGAAAACATTTCTTCTTCACCAAAATAAATAAAAACTGTAAATAATCAGAAACAAATTGGAGCTATATCATACATTCATAAAACTAAAATATGCTGAAATTTTAGATATTGTAGCCATTGTGTCTGTGTTTATAAATCTATTTATCAACCTTTTGAACTGATGTTAAATTTATTTATTTATCCATTTGTTCCTCACATGAGCAGTTTATGTCAGGTGTTGACAAATTACAGCACTACATAAAAAAACTAAGATGTTTGGTGAATTGAAAAAAAAAATCATTGTTCTGTTTAGTAGCACTTGACGTTTTTTAAAACATACTTAGTATTTCATAGGAAGACTAATAATATAAGATTCCCCTCAACTTCACTTTTTCCTTCCACTCACTTTTCCATAACCATGCTTAAATACAGCAGGGAACAACCACCTTCTTCAGCAATGACCTTTGACCTCCTCTCTTTGTGGAAGGTGTTGCGGATCTGGATAACTGTCCAGTCAGCAGTCTTCACACTATGCTGTAAGGCACAATATAGTCATTTAATGGAAATGCTTTTAAAAAGTCATTATGTCATTTTCTAATTTTCTCAGGTGTTGAATTTTGGATTATTATGTGAATGTCACAATTTCTATCAATGTATAATGAGTTTGACTTTCTGAATCTAGTGATAGAAACATTAAACTTTTCCATAGTATGCTAATTATTTTCAGAAACACAGCTGCTTCATGTATGAAGCTGTTTTAACTAAAGAGCAGACTTTTCTTCTTTTATGCCTTGTGAATGTCCTTCATGTAAAAGGACATTCTGACATATAACATTCTGACATATAAAAATCAATGAAATTAAGTTGATGATACTTCTGTTGTGGCTGACTCATCATACGTTTAGTATGCTTCAAAAAGAGTTCAAATCATCATTTCCAGTCTCCTTTGGAATGGTAAAAGTTCAAAAAGAACCAAGGTCGAGGAGTTTTTCCATGCAGCTGTACAAAAATACATCTCTAGCAAACTTTGATATTTTGATATTAACACCATATAAATTTGAACACATACAGGTAACCCGACCTGTATTTTGTTAAGAATTGAGACAATTTGTAAAATAAAACCCATATTTTAAGCCTAAGAAAATGCATCTTCTCAGTAAAATGAGTAGAAAAGGCCTGGAGGCATACTGATGAAAGCACAGGTTGGGTTACCCATATGTGTTCAAATCAGAATTATTGAAATATCCATCAGATTTATATGGTGTTAGATGAAAATATCAAAGTTTGCCAGAGATGTATTCATCCGACCACTGTCCACAGCCTCACGATGCTTTCTCCTTATCTGTCGGATCCTTTAAGGTCATTTCCTACTCAGTCTGTATAGCAACTAACATTGTGTATTGCTCGCGGGTTTACTGACAAGTCTTTTGGTAACAAACGCCCTTCTAGCTGGGCAACCTGCCCTGGTCTGTCAAATCCATTTATGTTCTTGACACATATGGCTGTCTCTGCCAGGCAGGGACATTTCTCTCCCATGATTTGTTTTTCTGTGCTTGATAGAAATGAAAACAGATTCCTTCTTTTCTTAACTGACATCTTTAACCGTGAAGAGCCAGACTTTCATTGTCATACACTCAGCCCTACAAGTACTGCCTGAAGGACTTTGTTTGACTTCAGAGACCAGAATCTGAGCATGACAACTTGTTCCAGGTGCTCCCTGCATTGACCAATCACATAGAAATCCCCAAAAAGCCAGAGGTTACACCCTTTATACTGCCTGCTGTTGGACAAGGTTAGGTAAAGTTAATATTCATGAGTATTGTTTGATATGTTATTTTTACTCAGTCCAGAGCAAACAACTGCTCTAACAAGTCACCTGTTTGAGACAGAGTCCACCTGTGTGTTCTGTAATATCCATAAAATTCCAGTTGTCTAGTGAAGTCTTCAAAAGTTTTTTAGGGTGAATTTACACCACACCTGTTTAGTCCACCTTAACCCAAATCTAGTTAATTTATCTAGAAAGTCCGGTTGGTTTGGGGAGGTGTGAATGCATAATTAAACTTTGAGGACGAGCAAACTCTCGTCCTCACTCAAACCTAGGTCTCTGTTCTCTGGTGCAGACTGAGTGAATGCCAAGGGGACTACACCACATGGCATTCTGGGTAAATACAATGAAAACAAGATGACTCTATTGCTAGCAGGAGAAATGGCTCGTACCTTGTGCCAAAGTCGATCCTAGAATTGCTAAAATTGGACACCACTCCATTATTGTTTTCACTGAAGAAGGACATGTTGCTCAGTGTCTCCTTCAGAGGATTTTGTGTCGTTAACTTCAGTGTTTCTTGGTGCAGTAATAATTTCAAACATCTACTACATGTCATTTAAGAGTTATACAGACTAAAACATAAACTTCCACCAAAGTCCAAACCAGACACGGAGAGAATAAATCAGAGAAGTACTGCAGAGACTCATGGTACCGCTGCTGGAGCTGCAGACATCAAAAGCACAGAGGGGACAGTCTGTCAACCAAATGGCTATTAAGTGTGCACTCTACAAATCCGGTCATTTTGGAGGAGTGGTGAGAAGAAAGTCACTACTGACAGAAGGATATATAGGGGACACAGTAAAAATATGTAAGAAGGTGCTTTGTCAGACGGTACAGCCAGAACTACAAAGTTCAGACCAAAATCCAAATGAGAGTGGCAAGACAAATTCAGTATTTAGACATGCAAAGCTGGTAGAAAAATTCCCCAAAGACTAGCAGTGGAACATCAACAAGGGGTCTGGAGGTTGTACTTGACAGAAATGTTTCTTCGCAAAAAAAAAAAATGGCAATAAGCTACATTGAAGTTTGTTTAAATGTACAGAAATGTGAAAAAGCCTCCGGGTGGGAATACATGTGAAAATTACAGATCTATTTTGTAATTTGACAGAATTGCATAGATGGATGGATTGGATTGGATGGATGGATGGATGGATGGATGGATGGATGAATGGATGGATGGATGGATGGATGGATGGATGGATGGATGGATGGATGGATGGATGGATGGATGGATGGATGGATGGATGGATAAGTAAATGCACATACATACAGACAACACAATAGAATACAGACAGCAATGTTAGTTAGCTTGGTTAGCTAGCTAGTTTCAAGAAACATGGTCTTTCCATCCCCTCTTCTGTCCCTCCCCTGCCCACACACACACATATAATGGACACTGACATAGTTCCAACATTACTATTGTAAAATTGCTGTTATTGTCATTTTGTTTTATAAATGTTCTACTATTTGTCACAAATGTTCTACAATTTCTTCTAAGAATGCTAAAAAAAGTGAAAAATGAAAATATTTCAAACATGAAATAATACTTGTGTGAAATAAAACACAGCAGAAAGTATCACACTAAACATTATTTTGAATCAAAATGACAAAAGTAGCACAAAAACACATTGATTTAAGCACTGGTCCAAAAAGACCCACTCATGGAAGACTGTATAATCAATATGTCATGCATCAGATGGTTAAGAAATAATGTGTTTCTGCAATAATTTTTTGTTTTAAATGTCCTTCTATTATTATTATTATTATTATTATTATTATTATTATTATTATTATTATTATTATTATTATTATTATTATTATTATTATTATTATTATTATTATTTTTACGTCTTAGCTTTATTCTTACATCTGAAAGAATAGAGGACAGAAAAGAGAATGACATGTATACAGAAGTTGGACCATGAACCATTAATAAATGGTTCATGGTCCAAGCTCTTTATTGCTCATGAACTATTTTGACGTTCTATAATATCTGAATTTTTATGTGAAATAAACCATCCAAAGGCAGCACAACTATATGAGCTTGCACTTGATGTAATGGTGTTGGAAACATACCATATATCATCTTGTCCTTACCGTTCCCTCCTGAGCAAGACCTCCCTTTGGAAACAGCCAAACTACCCGTAAGTCACTCAGGTAATCTAGTTGCAGATCAGAGGAAGCATAAAGTGAAGGCAGAGGAGCATAAAACAGTCACTGAGAGGGTATGTGATGGGAAGAGAGTGAAATATGGAGTGCCTGAACATGGATGTTGGCCTTTCATATTTTAATGAGGAGTCTAATGATGTTCAGTGGCAGTTACACAAGAACTAGCTAAGGGGCATTGAAAAGGAATATCGCTGGCTCTTCCTGACGTTCCCTGTAACAAAATATAACATTATCAGTCCAAAAAAAAATTCTAATCATTTTTTATGTTCTGAAACACAACTGAATGAAGTTTTCCAAGATTTAGATTAAATAATTTTGTCTGATTCTCATTTAGACATTTTAAATAAAGTTGAAAACAGATCTTCTCATTTTACAAAAAAGAGAAAATCTCTTTTTCCGCCAATTTCTGAAATTGTATTAGAGTAAGACAGTTAGAGTTTTCTAACTTTATTTCCCAAATGTCAGAATACCGAGTGAGGTGAAGTGTCAAAATGTTCAAAACTTAAAGGGCTTTGAATACTTGTCCTGAGTCCTGTTTCAAATCTCAAATCTTTTGAAGAAATAGATCAATATTTCATTTTAAATGTATTTTATCCATGTGCTCAGATTTGTGTAATGCTAAATGATCTCATCATCTTCTGGATTCTAAGGTCTTCATACTGAGAATGTAATTCCTGCTGCCACCTTCAGAGGCTGCTGTCTGATCTTCAACCATTTCTGGTTGCTGTTCATTGTTTGGGCAGATCAAAAGGAGAGCTCTGGGGTATTTTCTGCACCAGACCACTCTCTAGCATAGTTAGTGATGAAAAATGTGTTGTTGTTCAGTATTCTCCCTACAACCTCTACAGAAAATTGCTCACCTTTTGCCATTCAAACTTCTGATCTATCTCAGCTGGAAAGTAAAGATAACAACTTTTAAAATTTTTAATCTCCCAAAGTTATCACATTTCCACCCAAGCAGCAAGTGGAGCACTTAGAAAGTTGTGTGAACAATGATTGAAAATAGAAAAGAGTTTGGAAAAATGTCAGCACTCTCTTGACAATCTTATCATTTTGTGGGTGGGATCAATTTTGTCCTACTGACATGTTTGAATGTCAGAATATTTTCTTCTTAATTGGAGCGCTGGATTGACACCAGACACACGCCTTTCAAAAAGTTCAACTTGTGCCTCATCATTGTACAGAAAATTATCCCTCAAGTCTTCAAGTTTCTCAGCAAATATGAGATGAGAATATTTGTTCATCTGTGGTTTTCACCCTGGGTCACTCCCATGGATGCCACTTCTCCCCTGTTACTTTTCTATTGCTGATTCATGAACACCAAACTTAATAGTCATTTTCCACTAGTTTCTACTCTGGTTGACTTGACTTAGTTTTACAGAGAGCCAAAAATAGAGGCACAGTGGACTACATTTCTGTTCAAATGTTCGACATTGTGTGTGCATATCTTAAAAAGAAATATTGAAAAAAAATAAATTGTACAAGTCAATCAAAAGGGTCCTTTATTTCCCCCTTTTTTTATTTTTCTAGGGTTTCATTAATGTTGCAATTCTGCCCTAATAAAGTACAATTTACAAGAATCCACATATGCAACCACTGTTGAGGGTACAATACAGTATTTTTGAGGATACATCCCCAGTGGCTACCCTATGCACCATTTAAGGCAAAATGATTATTACTGTTTTTCTGAGAGTCTTACGGTTTTTCACTGTTACGTGATGCCTGCCTGGCTACTTCTCTGGAGTTCCAGGAGGATTTTGTTTGCCTCACCAATGACTGCATATCAACCTGCTCCTGGGTACATGTCAGATGGAAGGACGCGGTGGTGGGTTCGAGTCCCATACTCACGAGCCATAGCATTTCAATTGTCTGCTTCCTCACAGTGCTGGCAGTTTGCTGCACTTTCTCTTCTCCAGCTGAAACACGGGAGCAACACTTCCTACAGGATAACAAATTGCTGGGACTAATTTAGAACGAGGACAGTGCCCCTGTTCCCTGCCAGCTACTAGCAGTCCATTAGAAGGAGACATGGCAGTGAAAGTCCTGCTCTGTTGACAGCTGTAACAGGAAAAATTAACAATAGACCACCAGACAACAAAGGCTTTGAGCAGACGATAGATTTGCTGCTCTGCTTCTGGTCCCCTGGATCTCTGATGATCCCGATAACCTCTTGCCTGCACACAAATGCCAGAAAGACCGAAACTAATTCTGAAAGCAAACGGCTATGGAATGGGAGGGGATGTTGGTGACACAGCTCCAAAATCTGATCATGGCAAACAGTCTGTAAAAGCATTAGCAACAAGATAAGCAAGGTGCAGGCTAACTGCTTCGCAAATGATATAATCTCTGACATAATGGAAAGAGTTTTCCGCCCACAGAGACCAATGAAACAGGAATCAGAGGAGGTGTGGTGAGTCATCCCGATCCATGCTGTTGGATTTATCCGACTTTTCTCTTCTTAAAGCGAAGAGCAGATTTTATTGGACTAATAGGGATAAGTAGTTCTACCTGAACTTGTTTAAGCAACACACAAAACACATTTATAGTACTTTCTACAAAATCTGAACAAAATTACACTCTTAACCACTTACTGCCCAAATCAATAAAACAATAAAATCAAAGAAAAAATCTCATCAGATCAAGCTCTCCATGTACAGAAGCTACTGGTTGTTAGCTGCATGTCTTCCCCTTCTCCTTCCACCCACAGTTCCACAAATAATACTAGCGCTAAAGATGTCTAAAAAAAACCCCAAACAGACAAAGTATTTTTTTGAGATAGTAGATAGTTCTGAATCCAACAGAGAGTTAGCTCCAACTGATGGCAGGTGCATAAACAAAGACAATAATGTAAGACCAAGAAGGAAAAAATTCAGAATTTGTTTGTGCCTCACTAGTTGCAACCATCCAGGTAGAGCTGAGGAGTTGATAATCTCCGAAAGGCATTCAGAGGAGAATCAGCTGGATGCTGTCTGGTTAAACGGAGCATGTTTGCTCCCATCAACAAGTAGTATGACAAGCATTTTCTTCTCTGGTTGAGCTTCTGGTGGAGGATACTGCGTGGGAGATGACTTTTCCCTCGGTACAGCAGTCCATGCGAGGGTCAGTGGCTGAAAGAAGCTATCTTCATCTTCAATGAATAAAATATGGAGGATGAATTGAGGCCTTCCACTGGCAGAGGAGGGAAATAATGAAAAGACCTTGGTTACTGCCGCAGCGTTTTTGCTAATATTTTCAGTTTGAAAGCCCTTCGTGAATTGCTGCCACACAGTATTTTCTTCCCCTTTATTGCATTACATCCTCTTTTATTGATCCTGTAAAACAACTTGAGCTCCTTGACCTCATTTCACAAACAGATGCTGTGACATTGTGCTGGCAAATTAAAATTCAAATCAATCTCTTAGGTACAAAAAAAAAAAAAAGAATGAAAAAGGTAAAGAGAGTGGGAGACCTCAAGAGTAAAAGGAGTCATCTTACCCTGTGGAATTTTAATGAAGTGAATTCATTGTGTCATCCCACGGCATAATGAGGAAGTAGCAGCAGAAATTTATCAGTAAACCAAGAAGTCAAATGTCAGAGGAGGAGGAGGCCTGTCATCGGCAGGAGCACTGGAAAAGAACTGCTAAAGGAATTATGATTTGGAGTTTACTAATCTCTTCAAAGCTCCTAGTAACAAAGGAGGGAATCCATGACAGCAATAATTCATAAGGAGAAACGCAATCATCACACCAGAGAAATGGAGCAAAACCAGAAAATATGACCAAATGCTTGGGACTCCAACTTAAACAGAAAATTGAAATACTGTTGCCTCTGGAGGTTACACTGGACTGTCTTGTTGTCCATCATTTTAACAGATGCAGTCAAAAAAATTGTCATAACGTAGTTTTATCCATCAGTTTTTAGATAACAGTGACATATCCAATTGCATGTAATTTTAATTAGGTCTAAGTAATTAACAAGTTGAACAGGGAATCCACAACATGCCATCATACATGCATGTTATGTTTTCTCTGTAATGACAAAACAATAAATGAAATAAACTTAAATTATGAACATAGAAATGAATAGCATGTCTATGTGAGGAATCAAATGTCTCCTCGTTTTAATGTTGATCTTGAGACTGAATTCTGCAAACCAAAGTACAAGTTGCCACTTGATACAAAGTTTTGGAATCAGGGAACATTTCTCCAATGAAAGCTATCAGAGGTTGGAAAGACTCTGAATGAGGGGCAGTGGGAGGAAAAGCCGTAGAATGCTCCCTTTTCTTACAGTCATAAAATTATGGTTTAAATTTCAACAACCTTCTCTGTCATATGACAATGGGACTTTTTGGAATGGACTTAAACCCACGTTGCCAATGAGCTGCATATTGTTGTATGGATATATTTGAACTCAGGTCTAGTGCATAAGTGCTTTGGGTGGTATGACTCACTGGAAAAGCTTCAGGCCATACATCATGAAGATAAAAATAAGCATTTAGTACAAATGAATGAAAAAAAAGTTCTGGGCAAAAAGCAACATATTTATTGGCCATGGCTTAAAAAAAAAGCCATGGAGAGTAGTTCCTGAAGCAGTTGTTAAAAACAGTGGATTGTGTCCATGTTTACAGAGTTTTCAAATGAAGTCAGAAAAATAGACTAACGTGCTTTATCCGATCAAATGTTGCAAGAGGGTAGAGAATATAAATTGTTCCTATTAAAAGAGGTGACGGTTTAAGTCAAAGCTGTCTGTTTGGTCTGTTTGGGTGCACTGACATTCAGAGTTTGTTGAACCACAAACTTAAACCAAAGGAGCTCCCACCAAAAAACACAAGGGACGTCACTTCTAGGTTTTTTATGATTCGTTTAAAGATTTAGAGACGTAGAGTCCCTTAGATGAACTTTTTACTTCCCTGGAAGTTAAAGAACTTTTTTTTTCTCACTCCTCTAAAATGATGAAAACATAAATATAAATATTACATTGAATGTGGCTCTAAATATTGAACACCAGAACTTACAGGCATAGTCTATAACTTTATTAGCCAATGTGTGAAAAAAAAGAAAAATGAAAATAATACAAACTCTGATCCTGATTATTCACACACAAATGAAGTTTCAGAGTGACCTAGTCAAAGCATCTCTTTACTGATAGAGATGCTGTGCATGAACTCAAATAAAACGTCTTGTTTAGCCAGAAACGACCAGCTTCTGGCTAAATATGAGTCATTCTGCTCAGAAGACTGAGCCACAGTGATGTCAAACATCCATTGTCAACTGTAACAACAGCTTGATGGCAGCTGGTCCTGCCAAAGATGGCAGTTGTCCTTTTACAAAAAAGGACATCTACAATCTCTCCATGCTTAATATTCATTTTATGCATTTTATAGATCTGGGTCCATGGAGGCAGCAGAGTTTCTTTGTTGAACATTTTTATTTGACCATTCCGGTGTTCTTTTGCAACTGTCTCAGTTCCTGCTTAGTGTGGAAATAACCCAATAGGTGATAGCGCTGATAAAAACTCTTATCACTGTGTGGCTGTGTAGTTTTGCTGCTCCATGCACTGCAGGCATCTGGTGTATGAAAGAACTGATGAGATGAGCTGATTACCAAACTATTTTAGAGTTGTGTATCACATAACTCTAAGTCTGAGGTGACAGACTCACAGTAAAACCAAACAATAAGTATCTGGGCTCTCTGCTCTGTTCAGCCAGACTGACACAAACTTATGTACCTTATGGACCCCACCCAGATCGCCCCAATATTTTTGTTACCTAAAATTCCATTCTTCTTCACATACTGGACAAAATTCACTGGTACAAACACAAATAATTCACATAAAATAGAGCTAGAATTAATCAGAGTGTGACCAAAAAAAGGCTGACATTAAATATTTACTGAATATTTCTTCGTCACTCATTTTTTTGAGTGATAAAAATAGACAAGACCAAAGATACAATTTTATTTTTCAGATGCAATAATTAAACAATAAGACTGATTAAAATCACTACCATCTCACACTCTGCTGGACAACACACCAGACTAATCTGAGTTTCAGGGTGTATTCACCATTGTGTGCTAAACAGAAATACCAGCTGTGCCTGGTGGAATCTCTCTAGTTGCTGTTGTGTTATGTCTCTGGAATGAAAAAGCCTGATTAACAATCCCCAGGCTGTAATTCCTAATATTCGGCCTTTAATCAATAGAACTGATTATATGATAGGATTCCAAATGGCGAACAGCTTGATCCTGAGTGTTTCCTTTTCTCCAAGGATTTAAAACAGAGACACATTTTTAGCTTGCAGGCCACAGTTGGTGGGGAGCAAAATGAACAAGTTATTCTTTTAGTTAAATGAGCAGATGATAGAAAATATAGCCGGTAAAACAAAGCAGAAAGTCATAACACTTAACAAGTCCACATTAGAGGCCATTTAAAGCACATTCCTAATTATTGCCATCTGGATTTTTGAAATCAGTTATTAAATCATTTTGGCCAGGAAAGTGTTGCCTTTGCAACAGAGAAAATGCCGTTGGATAGTCTTTCAACACCAGTTCAGTGTTGCACAGAATCATGCTGCAAATAACTTGCTAGCTTTCAATTGTTGATATTGAAATCGACTCAGTTGTATTTAGCAACAATAGTGATGTCACGCACTTTGAGAGCGGCATTAAAGAAACCCTGTTTACGACACAGTGGGTGTAAATTCAGATAAAGTGGGTGATTTGATCAAATTAACAAACATGTCAGGACTGATAAGAATAGAGGACAGAATAGATGACATAGTTCCATAGGGTCAATAAAGACCTTAAAGAAGCTCAATGGTTACCAAAGATTCTGCAACCAAATCATACTAGTGCAAGATGGCTGCAGCTTCTCCCGGCAGTCAACAGAAATGTATCAACTTTTCATTGGGGCACAAGACAATCCCTGACAATCGATGATACTCATTCTAGAAGTTAGCTTAGAATCAATGTGTTGACTGGAGCTGAACTATGGGCAGGGAAATCCACAAAAAACCCTTGCAAATACGATAAGCAGGTTCTGGTCAGAGGTTGCTGTCCCACACAAAAAGGCCTGGATGAACCAAGATCCAAATCTGCAATCTGCTTGCCATGAGGTGACTGAACTAATAAACCCCTTCCACCGCCCATTACCACAAAAACACCCCTTGTGTTCCTAATTATGGAGCTAGTTAAGAGTCTGCTCTCCTGTTCAGGTCAGATTCCCCGGACCATAAGCACGACTAGAAAGTTAATTGCTTTGTGACAACTAAACAGGAGCAGAAACATGCTGTAATTATTTCCAGGATGAAATTCAGAGACTAAAGACTCTCTGCAGAATAGAAGTGAGTGGTTCTCAATCAAAGGGGTCTTGTTGAGCCACTTGACATAATTACCAGAAATCTCTTTTTAAAATTTGAATTTCAATCAATACTTTTCATTATTCATCCATTAAATTCAGCACAGGACACAAAGGGAGCCAGGAGGAGTTTGAACAGCACTCTGAAGACTCAGAAAAGGAACTTTTTTAGGATCTGCAGTTGAATTGATCATTTTCAAGGTTTCTTTTGTTTTTGCCCACACAGTTCAGAGAAGATTGCTGTTAATGAGTAACTTTTAATAATAGTGAAGGCTTTTTCTGTGCCTTGTTCTATTTTCAGATCACACAGACTAAAAAAACTAATTGTGGCTTTCACCTATAGTAAAAAGTAAGTGGTGAGTGAAGTCCTCCAAAAGAATTGATATAAAAACTGCATTTTCTGTGTTGTTGTTGTTTCGTGGGCAATTCTTATACATAGAAAAAAAAAGTCCTCACCAATTTTTCTTTATTTATTTAGCAGGTACAGTACCATTTAGTAAAAACATTACTTGCATAATTTCACACCAAAAGTCCAGCCATTTTTCTGGCCATGATGAAATTCAAAGCAAAACTTCAGGATTCACTTGTTCCTTTCCCCTAAAGCTGCTCTCCTTTATCTGATCTTAGCACTGTGTGTGAGCGAGATTCTGTTCTTGGGTGAGCTAATGTGTGCACGCAGAACCCTACCTGCAGAGTCAACTCCTCATGTTTCCAGTTTTAATGACGAAAGCATTGGAGCGTGGAGCGGCCCAACTGTGAACTGGGCACAGCATAAAACCATGCAGAACACACAAGAGTGAATGTTCACATTTTTAACCAGGAACTGTTCATTCACTCTGCAGCAGCTGTTAAAGCCCAAACAGATCCTTTAATGTTTCCACAGAGAGCTGTTCCCACCTCTCTTCATTCATTTGAGTCTTTAAATTACCAATAACCTTGGGAGACACTGTGCAGGTTTCAGTCTTTGCAATTTTTCAAAGAATTACACAAACAGACTGGTTAAGCCGATCATATCGTCAACTCGGCCTGATGGACGATTTCTCACTGCATGACTTGTCTTAAATTTTGAGGGTGAGAGTAAAAAATAAAATATTATTTTCTGATATGTATGCACCAATTAGTTTATTTCTAAATGCCAAACAAACGTTAAAAAAAATAAAAATAAAAACTAAGTAAAAAAGCCTGAGTAAAAATAAACTTGTTGCTGCATCGCCTGTAGGCAAAACGTGTTTGTGCTGCGTTCTTTAATCAGCTCACAACCCAACTGCTTCTAGATTCAGCTCAAGGAATTCAACTGTTTGACTTAATTAGATCTGTTTTCATCACTTACAAACTGGCTTCATGTACTGGCCACTCATACTGCCTATTCCAAGATGGTGAGCACAGATGGTCTTTGTACTGTGCTCTCTTGTACTTTGAGTGTTTTAAAATGGTTATTTTATTCTTTCAGTTGTCGTCCGGTTACTTTCACCACAGAGGAACGAATTTAATAACACAAATGCTAACTTTAGCTTTGTTAACAGTTAATTATTATCCACTTGAATTATTCTCAGAGTGCTTACAGATTGTTTGGATCTTATCTGTAACACTTTCTCTTTTTTCAATTTAACCCCTATAAACAATTTAAACATGTAACAAAGTGTCAAACGACCAAATTTGAATTGAAACTCTCACTCTGTGACACAACCCAACAGCTACTCTATTTCTTACAATAAAACATTAGTCTCAACCATGGCAACATGATGCCGAATTTGAAATGCTCACCTTCATGTCTGCTGTTCATAAAGACAGCAAAAATGTGTTCATTCGCCAAACAAAGTCAAATGTAAAAGCAAAGCGTTTTTGGAGAGAAATGTTGTGCTGTTTTTTTAGAGCGAGATCCTGCACCATGAGATCCTGCTACACTGCTGACAATGAGATGAAACTCAAATGGTTGATGACATCCATGTTTCAGGCCGTGGGAGGTAAAGTGGAGCACCTGGAGAGAACACTTTCATTCATGAGAGAGAACATTCAAACCAGAGCAGAACTACAGCTGTCCACAGAATCATCTGAGATCAAGTTACTGCTGATGAAAACTGTTCTCCCTGCTGCCAAAACTTCACCTCGTATGCATTCAGTAACGCCAGTCAGGTGTTTTTCTTTCTCTATCCATAATTTCTTTTTGTTTACACAGAATTCATCTTTCTGTAAATTTCAGCTTTGCATCAGAAAGGATGAAAAGCAACCAGGTCATTTAAATTCTCTCCTCATTATAGTCTGGGAGACACAGATAGAGAGGTCCAATTTACATTTAGATTGTTTCAACACAACTAAATTAATCAACACAGCAACCCAGGCAATTCTCTCATACAGAATACCTATAAGAATGACAAACAGACATATAGTTATTTATACTTTTCATACATCTGTGCTTTTCATACGTCTGCATTTCTCTGGACAGTGTTTGTGTTCTCAAAACAAGCAATTCCAATATATTTATAATGATTGCCTCTCCTTATAATGACATATTACCAATATAGTGTATATGAAAAACATCTCCTGGTCCATCATAAATTTAAACTAAATTCCGTGATTGCCATTGAACTCTTAGTGAAAGAGGTCATAACATTCACAGTTTGGTTCACTTCATGGCTCCAGTAAGACAGATTGCAGGCGAGGCTCACAGTATCTAAAATATAGAAATGCACAAAAGTTGTTTACAGCTCTAGTTAGATATCAAAAACAAAAATGGAACATGGAATATTTTGACAAAACAGTTATCAGTGTCTTGACAAAGCAGCAATATTACTCAGATCAGATCATTTGTTTCATGCACTTCAGAAAACAGCAAAGTTAGCCAAAATGTAGAGATCAGCATCTGTAATATCACAAGCATGTGGACTAACATCCACATAATCCATTTATTATTAATGAATAATAAATCAGTATTCATTTTTCATTTTCCATTCTAAACCAGACGAACACATCAAAAATAAGCTAAAATGCTTATTTAAGCTGTAAGGTTAATGTTGAGTAGAAATTTGAATTTAGAGCGGAGGGACTATACAAATTCAACTTTTTGAACATTATATCACTTTGTCAAACACGTCAAATGTCAAACACATTCTGAGATTGTTGCTTTGACTCATTTGTATATGTTTGAGAAATCCTTACGGCGACCATTCAGTTAATTGTTGTATAACATCAACTGAATGGTAGATGTTATACTTCATGTGCCTTAGAAATACATAACAACCCCCTATGAGGAAGAACACTTTGCTGATTTGAATGGTATTCATCTGTCAGGAATCATTCACAACCAGCTACCTGCAGTGTTCCCCAGGGTTCAATACTTAAACCACTGATCTTTTCATTTTTTTATATGTTTTCTTTTGTTAAAATTTTTGACACTGTTGGTTGCATTTCCATTGTCATGTTGATTATTATTATATATATATCTTAAAAGTTAGTCACACCCAATAGATTAGCGAATTAGTTGGATTAAGAATCCAACTTTAAACTGATAAAATCATAATCAGTGTTGTGTGTTTTTTTGTGTTTGACGTGAGGTACTCATAGACTGATGGGTAATTTCTAGCTGTTGTTGGCTGTGCTGCTGTCGGCTTGTGATTAGCACCAATAATGAGTTAACTGTGAGTTGTAGTTCATGTTTTAAATGCTGTATGGAGTAGTGGAAAACTGTGAAAACTGATCATTTTACAATCAGCAAAATTACCAGATCATTCAATAATGTGTACATGTCAAGTAAAAGCATTTGTGTTGACGAATCTGGCCCTTTATTTAATTGGCATAGGATTCATGCCAACTTTTGCATCATCGCACATCCTTAATTTACAGATCTGTTTAGCTTCAGAGGATTTATGTTTTAATGCAGTCTTTCTAAAAATAAATGTATATTTTGATCATTTCAAGGAATGATCAATTGCCCCTATTATGACTGCCCCCTATTATGATTGTCATTCTTCCTTAGTCATTACAATCCTATTTTGCAATGTGTCCATTCTCTCAAACATACATAAACACAACTTTGAAATTTTTGTTTAATTGTTCTAAAAGCACAACTTTGTTTGCTCTAGTTGGTTCTACTTTCTGTGACTTAACAGCGGCTATGTCCAAAGAAGAAAAAAAAAAAATCAAGGCTTCTTATATATTCCCTGTGCATTTGTTTTGTTAGGTGTGATGAATGGTGACTCAGATGAAACACCCTGTTTTCACCCCACACAACAGGGAGGCGTTATCACTCTGTTCCTTGCTGGTTGAACACACAGTTTGTTTGTCTCAGACATCATTTTGCAGGCCTAACACACACTGTTCCATCACATTTAGTTCCATGGTCAGATAATGTGGCTTTTATGATGTGAAACAGAATAAAGAGTAACACTTCGGTACTGATTGAACATTCTTTCTTGGAACGATATGGAATTTCATAAAATTGGTAAAAACAAAAAAACGTCTGCACTAAAGCATGCTGGTTGCCTTTTAAAAGCATACCTGACTGACAGTAATGTTCAAAATGGGTGCCTAACAAAATTACTAACCAGATCAATTAATTAAAATTATATTTCTACATAACAAGTAGAATAACAAGTATTAGAAAACCATTAGCCTCAACAGTACAACATGCAATCTGCTGCTTGAGTGAAATTTAATTGCAAATGGGATGTCTAAAATAATGGCAGTGTGAAATTCAAATAGTGAGGTTTTTTATGATGCAAAATATCAAACAGGAAACCCTTATTTAATGATAAAACAAACAACAAATGTAGCATGTGCTTGTTATGGTGTTTTTCTCACTGGGACTATAAGATAAATAAATATATAAAGACAAGATTCAGAATAATAACACACTTCTACTCATTTGAAGAACACATTGAAACATATAGAACATGGTAAGTTTCTTGACTTAATGCTTTCAAATGGAAACCAAAACCAGAAAGACAAAGAAAACAAAAAACTACTATTTGACTGAAAAACAAGACTCTTGTTCCTTTTCCAATAACACATACTCAGCATTGTTCAACTCAGCTCAGCTCTGTGCAATTCTCATTTTCCACCAGGAATAGACTCTAGAAAGATTCTTGGCCACTGACTGGCATAGCTGAAGAGTCACTGTGTTACAAAACACTAATGTTTGTTGGCAGGGACCAGCGACCAGAAAAGAGATGTCATAAGATTAAAACACTATAAAGAGTTTACATACGACTGGAATGTAAAAAGATTTAATTGGGTTCAATAGAAGAGATACCATTTATGGGCACCGACCAATGAGCAGTGGCAGGGTTGATTCAACTTGGTTTCTGCATTACTGAATTCCATGATGGATGATGTTGAGCATCTTCTGCGTAAGTCAGCCAATAGGTAGCATTAGTTTACCCTTACACATCTTTCAGCTCCTGCTTTTCAGTTTGGTAGCATTAGGATTCCCATTCTGTCCTGTATTTGTTTTTCATTGTGCCACATGAAGCCTTTTCTGGCTCTCTTCCTTTATTTGGAGTCTGGCAAAAAGACATCGACTGAGCAGCAGGAATGGCATTTCTTCCATTTTGGTGTTGATTGTGTGGCATGCAGGTCATGGCACATTACCTCTCTGTCTTTGTGTCCACCTTGTCAAGAGAACCTCAATGATAACAGAGCTGGTACTAAACGTAATGGACAACCACCCAAACAGTGTAGGTTAGCCAAATAGAGTCGAACTGGGTTGTAGATTTAAGTGGAAAAGGTCTCCCAGCCATTTATAAAGGTTTACATTTCAATGTGAGTATTGTAAAAGTAAGAAAATGCCAGTGGGGGAAAAAAAAATATCTCCAACAATCCCTCTCTCTTGTTACTAAAAGTTCACTAATAATCTAAAGAAAAAAAATGTTGCAAAATTTAATGAACTGAGGATCTTCTTTTTCAGTTGAGGGGCCACAGAGATTGTTTTGAAGCCACAGTACAAAATGAAGCAAAGTTTGGGGTTTGTCACATGTCGTGGGTTACAGAGCAGTTCGAATGAATCAAAATATTTGAACAGATCTTGTTTCTGCATGCTGAATAGAAAATACCTTTGACATGATTTCTTCAACCAGACTCTGGTTCCCAGCACACCGGTACATAAGCAGCTTTTGCTTCCAGACAAACAAGTGAAGCACTACGGATCCTCGCACAGCAAAGTGAAACCTGAAAGCAGTAAACATTAGCTTATGAAGAAAATTGCAAATACTGCTACTCTACCTTTGAACAGTTAAATATTCATCAACTCCTATTTTATATAAAATATGAACATTGTCTATCTGTGAACATTGGAAACTCATATATCTCTCTCCCCAATGACACTGAAGATCATTCTGATGGATTCAAAGAGCAGAAAGGACATAATACCGTATATATCCAATGGCTTCTGAGGCTGCTCACAGGGCTTTGCCAGGGAAACCCCTAAAGGGACGGCAATGAGGAGGCATTATATTCACATACCTGAACCTTTCAATACAGCTGAGGAAGCTAGTTTGATTTTTGTCCATCCAGATCCTGCTCCGTTCTACCAATACTTGTAAATAACAACAATTATTTCTACTGCTTTGCTTACATACATAAATACTATGTAGCCTTTACAAAACTGGAAAATGTACATATCCGTGTGATTCACATATTCATGTCATTCATGAAAGATATAGTCAAAATCAAAAAGCTTTTGAAACATTTACTTTAGGAAACTATTAAATGACTAAGATGCCAAAATCACTGAGATTATTGGCTTTACACACATGAACTCTAATAATAGTTCAATCTTTACACATAGCTCTTAATTGGGGTTAAAGTAAGGGTCCACATTTATTACAGCTATAACAGCTTCATCTTTGTTCACAAAGCTTCTGTGTTTTTAAGGGAATATTTGCCCATTCTTCCAAGACAACAGTTGTGAGGTCAGGCACTGAATATTGGACACGTTTCTCCTCACCAAGCCCACTCATCCATGTCCTTATGGACTTTGCTTCTTGCCCTGGTGTGCAGCCATGTTGAAACTGAAGGGACCATCACCAAACTGTTAAAAATGTCTTTGTATGCTATAGTAGCAACATCACACTTTTCACCTCAGCTAAAGTGTTTTTCCCTCAGAACCTTGTTTATGATGTGCAATGATCACTGCTGGAATTCATTAATGCTGAGGACTTGACATCATATCTGTGTAGAAGCCATGTTTCCTGCTGTGGTGGAGCATATAGTAACATTATGATATGTCTGGGTTAATTCATTGTATTTAATCCTAAATCTTGGTCATTATTTATTACTGTTGGTCTCTGCTGTTGGCTGGAGAATGTTTCATTGTGTCTACCACGTCAGGAATACTTGGGTATGCCATGAATCTAGTGGCAAGCCCTTCTTTTAAGGGCAATCCTAAAAAAGCCCCACACAACATCCCCACTAAACTATAATTGACGTAATGCAGTTAAACAAATACCATTTACCTGGCATCTACCAAGCCAAGCCAATCGGTCAGCTTGCCAGAGCACAAAGAGTGATTTCTTAACCCAGTAAACATGTCTCAGTTGCATCCACTGCATCCAGCTCTTTGCATTGCGTCTCCTGATGTGCGGTTTAGATACGGCTACTTGGCCATTGGAAGCCATTTCACAGAGGCTTCTCTCTGTGTTTCAGGAGCTAATCTTAACTGCACAGGAAGTTTGGAGGTCTGGAGCTACTCTCTGCAGACAGTTGGAGACTTATGTAAACTATATTTGCCTGAGCATGCAAAGTGCTTGGTCTGTGGCTCCTACATGACCGAGTTGCTTATGATCCAAATTGTTTCCATTGTACTTACTAACAGATGATTGTGGAAAGAGTTTATTTTTTCACTTTACTTTCAACATTGACTTCAATTCAGTTGTTTAGGGCAACACATTCTTTCACTAATACCTGTAGAAGCAGAAGTCTGTAGAACATCATCAGGTTGTTGCATGTACTTAACCCTCTCAGGCTCAAATTACTTGAAAAGACTGGCTAAGTTGTTGCAAATCTGCAACACCTGCCTGGAGAGGGTTAAAATCATGTTAAAACCAAGATACTTTAACACACCCTGTGTCATTTTGCATATTTCCACATAGGTATACCCATCCATGTGTTCTCACAGATCAAACATATATATATATAAACATCTATCAGTGACTTCACCAAGAATGGCAGAGAATGAAGAAATCGAAAGTCCTTGACCAGACCGTAATCTCATAAAAGTGCTGGTGGTTGACTTAAAATGGACTTTCTTCACATAGCCATATTCATAAGACACAGTGAAATGTCACCATAAACAATCCTGGTGTCTGAGGTGTGGTGTGTAACACACTCCTGTTGCAACCATCTGATTTACAAGTCTTATGAAAAATATGTACAGGACTGAATACTTAGCACTAGCCATTGAAAAATTTCTTCAGAGGGGAGGAGGGATTAGAATAAAGTCCTTTAAATAACTGAACAATTTCGAATCTTACCAATGAATCTGATTTGCAGGTTTTTATGTGTACTTCATGTCCCAATCATTTCAATGCAACCAGTGAGAAAAAGTGAGAGGCAGTACAACAGATGTTTCTAAAGAAAAAAAAAGTCAACTCTTTCAAGTCCTGTAGAGTTTCGCTGCTCATGGAGGCAGAATGTTTCCTCCATGAAACTTAAATTTTCAATGTAAGTTCAAATTTGTTCTTTTCTAAGCTTCAGTTCATTTCTTTACTTTTTGATCGAGGCATGACATCTTTGGACAACTATCTATGTATAAATCACTGCAGTTGGACCAGGGTCTGTGCATTTTTGTTGAGTTAGGCACTGAAACTGTTTTGATACAAAACAAACACAATGTAACTGTCTTCTGTGGATTTTGATTGAACTGTTTGTTTCAGATTCTTGTTGTTGTTTAGAAACAGTTGCCATTTGATGCATCCAGTTAAACTCAGTTTGCTTCTGATCGAGCAGACTGAGCTGGATGGCAACCACGGACGGATCAAGCAGCTACAGGAGTGGGAATGGTAGAAAACAGAAGGAAAAGGCAGGAAAACCCGAGGCAGAGCACTCTGGCCTGTTTTCCATACAGACGGCTGCACAGAAAACATACGCTCTGACAGATGGGGATCCCAAGGTGACTTTGCCTTGGAGACTTTGCCACTCGCCTCTGGTTTTTATAGTAAGTCTGATTACCTGTTGAGTAGGGGAGATTTTTAATCTCTTTTTTTTCTTTTGCAAGCGGCTTGTGATAATGTATGCTCCAAACCTCATCTACTGCAGAGACAGGCGGCTCGCCCTTAGCAGTTTTCAGCAAAACGCTTGACATTCTGCTGCAGTAAATTAAACAGGAGCCATCTAAAATTCATAACGCCGTGGAAGGAAGAAATGAAGGAAGGGAGCCATTAAGACATTTGTGGCAGTGTTTGCTGGTCCGCAGGGGGTGAATCGTGGAGGAAACAGAAAGTGTGACGGTGGTGGGTGGAGTGGAGGTGGGGAGGAGAGTTGCTGCTCGTGGCTTTTAACAGGATGACGCCGACTGCTCAGTGAGAGATTTGAGTAACCATTTGTAGATGATGGATAAGTGAGTTCTAGAAGTTGTATGATTTTATTTCATGTCAGAGTTTCTAAGAGCAAGAATATAAAAATATGTATCAACTCAAAAGCCAGGCTGGTAAACGACAAGTGTTTTAACTTTTATCACTGACGGGTCACTGTAGAGGGAGAGTGATTAGGATGTAATAGTAGCTGGAGCGGAGGGAGACTGAGGTCTTAAGTAAAAATAAATGAATGAATAAATAAATATGGTAATTTATGCACACTTTTCCTCCTTTTCTGACTGTGGTTACTGAGTGCTGACACCTGGAAGAGTTTGTGTTAAAACCCAGAGGAGGTCGTTGGACGACTGATGGGTTGGAGAGATGAGGTGAACATTTCCTCCGTTGGTGTTTCTGTAGATGCCAAATGTTGTTCTGGAGGTCACAATGGGCCGAGGGCTGGAGTCTGACTGCTGACTCCAGGCCTCAGGCCTTATGAGGAGAAACCAGGACTGTGCATATAACAAAAATGATACACTGTATGTGACATTTCTACACATACACAAAGTTTTAAGTCAAGGTGGATTAGAAAAATTCTAAACATGCTTTTACTGGAGCCATAAAAAAATCCTTTAAAGATAATGACAAAATAGATTTACTATAGGAAATGTAAAAGGAAAGAAAAAAAATTTTCAGATATGTTGGCCAACTAAATCCTGTTTGAATTAAAATGTTAACATTTAATGTTTTTTATTATTTTGTAAGAATGAAATATTATGCTTATTTGTAGCATAATGTTTAATATGCTAAAACCAATCTGAAAAAAAGTAAAACAGGAAACCAAAACTAGACCATTTGTTCAAAAGTATCACAACATATGAGTCATAAATAAAACATATTCAGGACCCCGCTGGTGTTTTTAATCAAGATCAATAAATTGTGGCTTTACGGACAAAATGATAACAAATCATTTTTAACATGAAAGTCAAATCTTTATGAGAGTGTGGCAGTGCTGTGGAACACACTAGAGTTTGCTATAAGGCACGTGGGAAGACACTTTGTGGGCAAGAGGAAGAACTGTGATTAGTCTGATGAGACTAGGCGCTGTGCACAAACTGTCCCCACTGTGAAGCATGGCGTTGGAAGCATGAGGCTGTGGGGATGCTCTCAGCTGGAAGTCGAGCAGGAGAACGTCAGCCTGACTGAGAGCAACACAGACTGACTCCCTGAGGGGCAAAACACTGACCGGAAGGGAGGGAATATTTATGAAATCTCTTATTTTATGCTAAATTCTTTTTTTATTTAAGTGTAATTATTTTGTAGAAATCAGCTTTGACAAAGACTTTTTTTTATAAAAAGATTCAAATTGTATCAATCCTGAATGATTTGTAAACACTATAAAAGGCATTAAGTAAATCCAAAGCATGAATACGTTTACCGCTGTTGTATCTACAGTATCAGTTTGATTAAATGTAACATCTTTCCAAATCTGATCCCACTCAAATTGAGCCTTTAAACAGTCTTGAGAAAGATAAGCCGCCCCCTTTGCCATAAATCTCGTTATTTACAGGATACAATTAAAATGAGCCTGTTCTGTTTTTTTTTTTTTTTTATGCATCTTGCTTTAAACAAAGTCTTACTCTCACTCAGTGTTCCGGCTTTAACTGGAGCTTTGTGGGGTCTCCAAAGAACCCCACATTAGGGGGCGGAGATAAATAAATAACAGTGTAAGGGAAGCGCTTTCCCAGCAAGAGACTTCACTGCTCATTACACGGTTCAACGCTTTCGCACACATAAAGCAGCCCACATTTTATTTATTTTTTATCTTGTCAGTACCAGCACACCCTCCCTGTTACAAACAGCGCTGTTCTGCGCTCTGAAAGCAGCAGCGGCGGTGCTGGTGGTGATCCATTGTTGGGAGACAACAGCTAATTTATTGTGACATTTATCTTTGCTGCATTTATTTTCTTTGGGTTTCTTTTTGTTGTTGTTGTTTTTTTTTTCTTTTTGCCATTTCTACAAACCCATGAAGCTTACACAGAGGAAGACAAAAGACATAAAAAAAATAGAAAAAACCCCATTTCTTTTGTTATGTCCTACATCAATGTTTTATTCTGTTGTTTTTATGCAAGATCAGCTCCCACTGACTCACTTGTAGCTTCGTGATCATTTTAACGTTGCAAGAGTCTTAAATTTTAGCAACTGAAGTTATACTCATGAGATTCAAAGTTATGATTGAATTGATGAGACTTCTTTTCTGAGCCGCCTTAAAGCTGCAGCATGTAACTGTTATAAAAAATTTTTTAAAAAGTTTTTCTTTTTACATATTTGTCAAAATTAGCATTATGTCATGACAGTACAATATGAAACAGACGGAAGCTCCTCTGCCTTCTCCCAGTTTTCCCAGTACAACTGCAGAAATATACCAGTCAACCACTCTCATGCTAAGGCGCTCCCCCTTGCTCTTTGCTAAGCAACAGCTGGTTCACAACAATATAGACTGCAAGGAATGCTAAGGCTAGTTAGCGTAGCCACTGATGACGCAATATAAAATGTTTTTTCTGGAGCGGTGAGTTCCGGTGAGTTTATGTTTTTTCTGCCAGTAGCACATTGAGCAGTGCATACATGATGGATTGACAGCGCTAAAACCCTACTCCTGGCTCTGATTGGTTTCTTCAGATGGATGAAGATGGAGGACCTTGATTTTTTCACAGTTTATTTGTGTTAATCCATACAGTCACAACATGGCGACAGTTCTGACAAATATAAAAAAGCCTATGTTTGTGTAAAAGTTACACACTGCAGCTTTAGATCCGTGAAGCAGTGCAGCAGCTGTAATGACCATAATCTTAGTTTGAAGTGCGTAAGTTGTGTTTTTCTAACTTTTACGAGTTTCTTATGCTCATTTCTCTGTTCCTGAACCTGCTCACTGCCATGGTAACTCAGGTAAACAGATGGTAAAAATTGAATCAGTCAATGCTCTCCCAAAGCAATCATGTCTTTGACAAAAAGTCGCCAGTAGTACTTGGAACAGGAGAGGAAAAAAGTTTGAATCATTTCGTTTCAACAAAAAACAGCTTTGCAGAAAATCTCAACAACATAACAAGATCTCATCTTGGCAGAGATCCTGCAGCCAGTTAGCATTGACGTTATTAGCATCTCAGGCTATCGACACATTCAGGGTGTTCTTGACTCGATGCAGTAATACTGCTAACGATGCAGAGAGCTTTCTTATTGCATCCCTCCTTGAAAATGGGCTCTGAAGAAGGAATCTGATGACTCTTTCAGCCATTCTCGACACATTGCTGAGCCTCCACGTCAGTCACCACTCAATTTCTTTACTGGGGCATGAAGATACTCTTAAGAATGCTCTCAAAAGTAGACTGATAAAAGGAGGTGGAGAGAAATGTCACTCACAACAAAATCCTGAGACTAAGGCTTGGCAAGGTGAGTACTGGTGAGTTTCTAAGAGAAATCCTCACACTTATGTCCACAATAGATTTTATTTTTATTTTATTTTATCAGAAATAACTTTACTAGATGAATTTTGTAAAAGATTTAAAACCTTACCTTACCTTTAATTAGCAAGTTTATGGATAGTCAGTGCTGAGTTTAGAATTGAGCTAATCACTAAAAATGAGCAATATAGGCAACTTCAAGAAAGCCTAAATTCCCCCCTGCAGCATACTGCAGCAGAAAAAAGAAACATATTTATGGTCTGTGATCAACATTTAGAACAAGAATTAAAAAAAACAACTTTAGAAAAAAATTGCTAATACAAAATTAGTCCAGGTGAATATGCTGGAGTGTCTGCAGCTGATAATACAAAGAGGAATGAAGAAACTACTGACAAAAGAACTACAATAAGAAGCCTTTATCTTTAATTCCTACAAATAAAAGTCCTCTAACATTCCCGGAGTCCTAGTTCAGGAAGAACGATGCCGATGTCACAGTTGGATGACAGGGGAAGCAATGGGTGTGTCCCATTAGACCAGAGGTGGGCAACTCCAGGCCTCGAGGGCCAGTGTCCTGAAACTTTCAGATGCATCTCTACTTCAACACACCTGAGTCAAATAATGAGGTCATTAGCAGGACTCTGGAGAACTTGACTGCACGTAGGAAGTGATTCCGCTATTTGATTCAGCTGCGATGAACCAGGGAGACATGTAAGAGCTGCAGGACACCGGCCCTCGAGGCCTGGAATTGCCCAGCCCTGCATTAGACAGTCAGTTCCAGAAACCACAGAATAAAAAAGTCTCTCATAAAAGCACATGTGGGGTCAGGCCAACCCCTGTGGATGATGTGAGAAAGAGGAAGAGGTACATTTGGAACCTGTTGGGACTGTGGGAAATTTAAGGTTGATAAAATGTGCTACTTTTTAAAATCAAATAATTAAAAAATTAAAATAAATAAATCCTAGGGTATGTTCTCAGGAACTTACACAAAATATTCTTAGGTTCAGTTCAGTTATTATAATTGTTTCATCTCTGAAATTGTAGCACAAACAAATTGATCATCAGATTAGTCGGGCTGCTACACACTTTTTTTTATAGCTATTCAAAATTGAGTGCAATAATTCATAAACATTGACTGAATAACATTGACCAAATATTAATATCAGAATTAATACTGATAGTAATATTATGACATTTTGTTGTTTCCAGAACAGGTTGTTTTTGAAAATGAGAATCTGTTGTCAACTAACTGACCTGGTAAAATAAAGGTTAAATTAGTGTAATTTTCAAAATTGCAACAAAAGCACTTTTTTTTTATTTTTTTTTACATCACAGAAGTCACATAATCAACAGCTGGATGTTGAAAAGACAAAGATGTCAGAAAGTGCTAGGAGAATGACAAAGTTGTTTAATGACTTTGCATAAACAAATGTATTCACGTGTGATTCTAATTGTTTCTTGTTTCTGTGTAGGTTCCTGAGAAGCACAACGTCTGTGAAATTGAATTTTCTGAACAGAGGAAAATTGGCAAAATTGTGATTTGTGTGATTTGTGAAACACAACTTTTGATAAAGTTCTCTGTTTTCCTGACTGAACCTGATATTTCCTCGAACACAAGATTGCCTTCAAGAATGAACCTACATTTTAGAAAAATGATAAGTTGGACGGCATTGTTGCTCTTAAAAATAAAACTGTGACAAAACGGGAATACTTTTTCCAGCCTCATAAATACAATGATGCCAGGATGTGCATATGAGCCTGATGTAAGGTCTGTAGTGGGTTTCTGTTATTGAAGAGTTGCATGGCCACAGCCTTCTCATAATTTTCTTTCTTTTCTCTGGAGCTCACTCATTAAGCACTTAACCCATGTGGCATTGCTGTACTCCACTCCAAGGCTTCACAGCATACATTTTCATCTTTGTCAACTAAAAGCACAGACTGTCACACGGTGAGAAAAGCAGAGAGTAAAAATGGCAGACTGAGCCTGCCTGCGTTTACTGGGTGAGTTTGGATTTGCTGGCGTGAAGATAATCTGCCTTCAATCCTCCCGTCCTCTCTTCCACACAGAGGGAGAAGATTGGAAATTGTGAGGCAACAGGTAGACGCTCTAATTATTTGCCTCGCTGTCAAAGACATTAACCATGGCTGGGAAAACAATGCCGTTCCGACGCTAGAGCAGAATAGGAAGCAGTGATTTAGTCACACACTTATTTGCAGCAACAGAAAACCACCGGCGGCATCACGCTGCGGCACCCGGCAACTTCACAGGGCTGATTAGAGAGGAATGAGTCGGGAGCGAGACAGAGATGAGTGCACTAACAGTCATTATTCCTCTGCTTGATCTTTAAAGCGTTCTACAGCTTCACACCTCATAAAACTAAGACCTATTTTTAGATGCATAGTTGGTGAATCTATTCTAGACTAACAACTCTAGGCTGAACAGTGATTCATGATAATTACTAGTAATTAAAGGTGGAAAAAAACTGGTTCTGTAGTTTGGTAATTATATATGTCAGGCTTTGTTGACTTTGATTGCTTGGATATAAAGTCCAACAGCGTCACTTGACTGGTCCACTCTTGGTTGTACAGTACATTGGTGGGACTGAGGTTCTGGTGAAGACACCATGGGACCAGAGGTTACTTTTATCCAAGTTTCACTTAAGCCACAAAAACAGACTTCACTCAGTTCACACTTGTTCCCTGGCTTGACTTGGACTCTAGATCTGAGACTCAAGTCTTATTTGCTTTTCAGCAAGTCATCCTGTGGACTCTGAGGAAGGTATAACTACAAGAATTCACGCAAACAAAATATCGGTCATTTTGTGGACCCATCATTAAAAATATCAGACTGTGGTTCAACTGATTATCACAGACAGAGTGGTGACAGTTAAACCTGCTCCTTATTCTATTCTTGCTTCAGTGGCTGTTACGGAACAATTTGCCTGCTGGAGGCATGAGATCGGATTTTAGCCCACTGCTGGTGTTGGCTAAAATCCGTACTGAATCGTGAGAACAGATGCAAACAATTATTTAATGAGTTATCAGAATGAAATTAGTTAATTTGAAATGTCAGCTTAGATTATTAATTTATTTATTCATATATTATCTTGGTGTTGGAGCCGTCATCCAGCAGAGGGCATCACTGGTCATTTTTAAGCAGAGTCAGTAGGTACAGAAATAAATATGGTGGGCCCAAACCAGAACAGGGTCTGGTGTGGGATACAAAATACACTTTGTGAATTTGAAGAATGTTACAAAGAAATCTCTAAAAAAAATAATAATTGAAAAAAAAAATAATAATTTTCCCGCAAAGTTTTCAGGCATTTAGCAAATGAAAATAATTTGGGTAATTATCTGTTTTAATGTCAGTGAGGAAAAGAAAAAAAAAAATCTTTAAGAGTCCTTTTATTCACTGTATGTGAACTTCTGGTATCAATTGTGACCCTTCATTCTAGTACCATGCTGTTTAGCGTTACTCCGCATTGACCTCCTGATCAACCAGTGACTAAAACAAACCTACAGAAAAGTTCAGTGAATCATCAACATCAAACAGAATGTTATTTATGTTGCGCTCCAGCTTTAATTAAATGTTTGTCAAGGTGCAGACGTAAAGTCCTTATTTTAAACTTAACAGTACACAATGATTAATGATATAATTGTGGAGCTCACGACAGGAATGTTGCTGTTGCCAACTCCACTCAGCAGAGCTGACACATTGATTTACTGACTATTGTTTTCACATTTAAGTGAAACCGCTGCTGACTGGAAATGGAAGTTGAGTGTTTTCAACTTTTTTAGCCACAAAAAAAGAGAAAAACCAATGGTCGCTGTGGATTTAAAAAAAAGAAAAGAAGACAGCACGATGCCTTTTTCTGCTCATGTGTCATGGGTTTTATTAATGTATTTTAAATCTGAAAAGTAGAGCAACACCCACATAAAATCTGAATTATGAGGCTTTTCTTTTCCTCTCCCTGCTGGTGCAGGCACTTTCTCAAGTTTTTCTTCAAATATCGGAATTCACAGCAATATCTTTTCAAAAGAAGTCAATCGTACAGAATTTAGAGCCAGTTACATCCTTTCCAACTCAATCCTAGTCATTAAAGAAGGAAGGTGGCAAATAACTTATGAGTTGCTTGGAGAGAATAATCACAAATATTATGTGATTTTTAATATTAAACAAAATTTATATTTTGTTTAGTAGAAAATATTAAACACAAATACAAGCAATAAACAACTGAAACAAATATTGTTTTGCATTGCATTGTCTGGCTTCTCTCTAGACAACTCATTTACTGGAAATGGATGAAAAAAATAAAGAAAAGCTATGGTGTTGCATGCATTAATGTACACACTGCTCTGGTCAGTCATGGAGTTGAAACAGCTGAAGCAAAGAGCACAGACGGTTTACAGGTCTATCATCCAACCTCTATCTTTAGTGATGGATCATGATAATGAACAGAAATGATGCATCCACAGTAGGATGACACAACAGGGACTGCACACAGATTCTGGTTTAAGAACAAAACCTTCTGATCTATTAGAATTAACAGAAGATAACATGAATGGACAGAATGGACTAGCAAGACAATCTGGTAATCAATGACAGTTTCTACCATGAAGAGCAAATTGATTATTAGGTTTCCTTTAACAGTTTAGTTTGGACTTCTGCCACCAGTATATTACAATAGTTACTTTACCCAAACATCTGTAAAATCAACCTTTTTCAGTTTTACATTATGCAATTATATTATCCCCTCATTTAAAAACATACCTGTAGTGTCCCCTTGATTCTTTCATGCATGCATCCTTTAATCTCCCCGTGGCAGCTGTTCAGCTGTACAAAACGTCTGGGTGGACCTAGCCCTGCCTTCAAGGCCCAGCTCCTCCTTGGAGTTGCAGTTTGCAAGCTTCTGCCTCACAGAGAAACCCCCACTCAGCTCCTTCAGACTAGCCAGCAACAATTAGCAAATACCTGGTGGAGCTGCATACCTGGCAGAAACATTGTTAAAGAGAAGATAAGACATGTTGAGATGACTTCCTGAAGGCAGAGTTTGTAGTTTTTAATGAGACAGAGGTACTGTTTCTAGGCATTAAACAATGAAGTAATATTTATTTTAAGCCATATTTTGTATATGCAAAATTTTTACAACTGGAGAAATATGAAAGGGCTAGGTACTTTTTTTAAGATAAAATGCAATCTTCAGTGTTTTTTTGTTGTTGTTGAGAGAACTGAACTGCAACAATTCATTGCTAGTTTCAGCTCAAGACAAAAGAGGGTTTTTTTCCCCCTTTTTGGTCAATACTGAGTTCAATTCAGTTTCAGCATCCCTGATTATAGTGTGTATAGTGATGTCTGTGTCCAGAGTAAGCATGCAATTGAATTGACTGAGTTTTTAGATCAGTCCTTCAGCCATTAGCAGCAGGTCCGTGTCAAGTCCCTCGCTCCTGGGAAAATTGTTGCACCTTATTTAGGTTTAGTGGCAGAGAGAAAAGGGCTTCAGAGAGCTGAAGAGAAGTGACCATTATGCAGTCCTATTTACTGCAGCGTTCGGGGCACAGCCACATTCACACAATCAAGTATCGGTCTCTTTCCATCTGGCGCCCAAACAAAGGATCCACTGCAGTTCTTCATCAAAATGAGTGCGGATTCCATTTCCCCAAGGGAAAACAACACAATGAAGAGTCAGGAGGGTTAATGATACTTGCGAATAACTCGGCACGTGGGCCGTTTGAGCCGAATTCTTGGTGAGAAGAAGGGAGTACCACAGAGACGGGGAGAGGAGACAGGAGGATGCTCACTGACAGTGATCCATTTTGGATATAATCAGGCACTGCTGCTTTGGCTATTAAAAACAAATTAAGCGAAAGCACAATTAGAGGGCATTGTCATGCAAATGCCAAAAGAAGCATTGTGTTCTGTTAGAACACATGTTAAATCTAATTAAAGTGAACTCTAAGCTGTCTGTTTGGTTCTTTCAGGGTGGAAAGAAAAGCAGCACAGTGAATACAAGGGACATATGCATGTCTAGATGGACAAACTCAATACGAACCTCTTGTCATTGTTTTTTCTTCACACTTTCAATCAAAATATTGTAATTAGATGGTACAAATCACCATAAAAAAGGCAGATTATGAATGTCAAGACTCACAAGCTTCTGTTTGATTTGGCAAACAATTGGTTGCAGTTCTTTGGATAACGATCCTACACAGTGACAAATTACTGAATATGTTACTTAGTGATAATTTGAGTGTTTTTTCTATTGCAGACCATCTAGGGGTTGACATTTGTTCTAACATTTATTGTGCAAAATTAATTTTTACAATAAGAATTTTGATTTATTTTTCTCTTGATAAATAAAAACTGACAGTATAGTCATAAATGCTATTCTACTATTTTCTCTGTTTGTTCCACGATCACATCAATAAATATAAGTACATTTAAACATGTTATTTCTATGTGTGCAAGTGGTGTTTTGAAGAAGAAGCCCATTTGAAATTGGAATGTTGTTTTTATTTAATGACGCTATGAACACTGTGCCTTTTAGTCACAAGCAAAGTTACCTAAAAATTACATACGTAGTAGATTTTAATAATTATTTTTATTGTTACTATTGTATGACTAAATATTGTGATAAATTTCTAAGTCTACATCACCCACCCTTAAGGTCAACTCTTCAAGACTTTAAAACTTGAAAAGTGCTGACTGTAGCTCCACTTCCGGTGCTGTTGGTAAAATGCTGAGTTACCAGTTTGGCTAAAGTATTTCTGCCCCCGTAAGACACACAGTGTCTGTAGACCAACAGGAGGCCATTCCATCTCAGAAACTTTGAGCATCATTAAATACCAATGGAAACGTGCAAAATGGCCTCAAATGTATTGAGGAGAAATACTTTTACAAGTCATGCTTATTAAAATATAAATAAAAACATACTCTTTTCCTTACTCCCTATATTATGCCTGCCTCCTTTTTTATTCAACAAACTTCTCAGATGAATTCAAATAAATTTAAATCTAAAACTGTCGGGGGTGTGAATATCATTTAGACTTATATACATAAATAAATTCAAGCTGTAAGGGATTAGAAGAAGAGAAGAAAAAATAAATTGCCATTGAAAGTAATGATGCTCATAAAGATTAACAAATGGCAGTGCTTGCTTTTTCAGTGTTTGACAAAGTGAGAAGGCAGATTCCTGCCCACCGCTGCCACACTGCACCTCCATGGAAATCAGAGTCATCTGGACTGTGTGTAACAAGGTGTTCCAATAAATCCTGGAGCCAGAGTCCAAAAGATAGCAGGCAGGACAGAGTGCCAAGGCTGACTGTCCCATCATCTTCAGTCATTCAACAAGCCTGGTCAAGACAGAACATCATATTCACATGTTTGATAGGTGGAAAAAAAGTGCAAAAGTTGTTCTGCAATATGTTCTGGATTTTTTTCATTTGACCTACATGTTTATAGAGCACAGTTTTCTGCTCATGGTGGCAGCATGGTGGAGTCACTCTGTTACATCAGGTCTGATTTCCTTTAATAGACATGAGTTCACCTTTTCTTTTTTGTTGAGATATTAGGGGTACGGGCAGAGGGGGTTTGGACTAAAACCCTTGGTGCCAGGTAGTTTGAAAGCTTCAATACAATAAGTAATATTTTAAAGTCAGTTCTTTGTTTAATTGTGGCCAGTTTAGAGATTTAAGATGGGTGTAATGTGCTTGAATGTTTTAGTTAAAAGTCTTGCTGCAGTGAGTCATATCTGCTAAAGTTTAGTAAGGGACTTGTTTAATTCTGGCAAAACTGTTACAATCAGAAATGAAGATGTGGAACAGTTTTTCTTCCACATTAGGTTGTCAAGGAAGATCTAACTTTAGATAAATTTCTAAGGTGGTAACATGCAGTTTGTAAAATAATATGTATGTGTTTCTGAAAATCAAGACCACAGCTTAACGTCAAACTTAGGTTTTTGATATGATGTCAGCGATTAATATTTGAAAATTCCTGCACAACTAACTTTTGACATAAGTGAACTGCAGTTGATCTTATAAAGCCTTTTGCCTAGAAATGGCAAAATAAAAATTGTTACAATAATAGCACATTTCAGCAAAATTTCTTGATAGTTACAATCCAATAACACTACCAAAGCATGTTTGAGAGTATAAAGTATAAAGAACCAACGATAATTTCATTGATGTTGTAAATTCAGGAGAACCCTCATAAAGAGCTCAGCATGTTTAGAGTTTCCACTACATGACATCTAACTGGGATAAAACAAAGGAGAGTTATGTTTACTTGGAACTGTCTTGAAAAGGAGGACCATATTTGTATGAAGAACTGAAAGAAAAAACAAATTGCATCAAAATCCAATTAAAGAAATGTATTCATCCTAGAATTACATTTAGAAACAATGACCAAATGAGAAGTGACAGACTATGGGTTGGTCCAGTTAAGTCTAAAGTTGATAAGTCAATAAATCCAGCTAAAGAATCAGTTATCAGTTAAAATCAACACAAATCATTTGCATGTTTACACAGAACACCATTGAATTGAAACCCGTTTTAAATCTCAGATAGCAACTAAAAAAACAGAACAAAAAGTTAAACCCTCCATTTTTCATACTGAGCTCTTTTTGTTTACTTTATTATTAAATGGCTTATATTTGACCTAAGATCTCTGAAACTAAAGGGAACTTCAAGGAGCCGATCGCTGCCGTTTCTACAGTCAATTCCAGAGCCACTTATTAAAACTCTGCATCATAACCTTTACAAATGCCGTCTTCATGCCAGCTGCGCAGCCACTTTTCAAAGCAAATGGTATTTCAGATACATTTGCAGTGAGCCACAGCCACGTGAGAATCCTCTCAGAAGAGCCATAAACAGAAACTGTTTATGGGAATGATTGCCAAATAAACTCATCCTTATCCCCCCTCCTCCATCGCTCTCTCTTTCTCTCTGCTTGAAGGCTTTGCTTACAAGAAGCACAAACATCAAAGCGAAGTCAGTCATGTGATTGGTTGTGAAGTGCTCATCATACACTTCTCCTTTCAGCCCCCTCCATGTGGAGCGCATGTTATTCCTCCCAGTGTGGGGCGAGCACAGGCAGTGTGCGCCTGCTAACTGATGCAGTTTGTTTGCTTTAGTTAATTGGATTCTGAAGTAACCATTGCTCACTCCAGAGGCCGTAATAAATTCTCTTCCTTTGTGATTACAGTGTGATCATAACGCACAATCTCACTTAAATTACTGCAGGAGTGGCCATGAACAGTTGCAAATCTGCTGCACTGTGCACACAGTAGTAGCAAATAAACTGAAGCGTTGCCCCCGTTTAAAGCCAGAAGTGGGGAAGTTAGACCATAATATCTGTCACCAGGCCTCAGGAAGCAATGGGAAGCTGGAAAGGGACGTCCGAGAATGACCAAAATATTATATTTTTGGATTCCAAGGGTACATTTGTGAATATTAAACTATTAGGCTCTCATGAATTTAAGGTACAATATTACGCTACCGAAGCCGCTGAGTGCTGTAGTTTTAAAACCTTTGCAGGATTAAATTCTGACCTTGTTCCAACTATTTTTGCTGAAGCTTTTTTGGAACTAAGACAGATTATCTATGCAAATAACTTTTTTTAAATCCTGTGTCATTGTACAGATTTTTTTTCCCATAAGACAAATAAAAACAATCAGTTTTGACTCATGTTTAAACTAATAGTGAAATGTCAGTTTGAGAATTTTGTGCCATGTTATATTGATATTCAGTCATCAAAAACAGACAACACCTGTAGTGTTGTGTTGATTCTTTCATGCATGCTTGGGAAATCCTTTCATCTCCATGGCAACCATTCAGTTTCGCAAAACGCCTTGATGGACAAGCATCGCCTCCTCTGAGCTGCAGCTAAAAAATGGCAGTTTGTGTGCTTGTGTGAATATTGGTTGTGACTTGAAATGACAATCGCCTGCCAGGGTGTTAAAACAGGGGTACAAAGCAAAATCAGCATTTTTACATCAGGTTATAATCCGTATATCCCTATATTATATTATATTTCCTCATCAGAAACATACCTTGAACATTGCTTTGACTTTGTCATGTTGGAAAAATTCTTGAATGTTTCATTCAGCTGTGGCTTAACGCCTGCTCACACAAATGCCAGCTATTTCCTCAAAGCTCAGTCTTGATGCTGCAAGGCTGAGTCCAGATGTTGTTCTCTTCTACAGCTTTACTTCATTCAAGTATTTGAATCGCTCTTGGTGTGATCCCTCCCAATCTAGAGGCACGATGCCATGGGTGACCACGCCAAAGGTCAAAGTCACAGGCAATTCAGAACTCAGGATCATGAGGGTAACTCAAACCCCTCCACCACGTTAAGGTGGCGATTCTACGGAGGGGAGGAAACCAGCAGATTGCATCAAAGTTTCACTTTAATGCAATCCCCCGTCCTGAGCAAGCACGGGGCGACAGTGAAGAGAAAAGCCCTTTTTACCAGGACAAAGCTCTGGCAGAACCAGGCTTAGGACGGGCAGCCGTCTGCCTTGACTGGCTGGGGTTGGAGAGGACAGGAAAGAGAGACAAACACAGGAACACTTGGTAGGAAGATCTGCAATCTGAAAAACCAAAAACAAAAACAAAAAACATTGAGAGGTCAACAATGGTGACAACAAATATGACAAACAAGCAAAAAGAAAGGAGAAAATATCATTTTCTAGAAACAGACACAAAAAACATATATCAACCTTTAAAATCTACCTACATAAATGTACATACACAAGAACTGTATCAGAAAAAATATTTGTAAATGTGTGTCTGTACAGCAGACCAGGTAAAATCTTAGTTTCTAATACATTTATAGAAAAATATTCTTTCAGATAAGCATTTATTTGACATTTGCATATTTCTATTAAGCAATAATATATAAATATGTGAGGAGGTAATAAATAGAGATATAGTCAGAAACCAAAAAAGATGAGTAAAATTGAAAAGATAAATCCCACAAATAATGGGAGTGCAAATTTGAGACCTATAGAATTTCCCCACAAGCAAAGCAGCCTGGCCCACAGAACAGCAACCATCAACAGCAACAGAGACAAAATGAGCTGAAATGAAAACCAAATCAAACCAAAGCCATCATGTATCACCAAAGGACAACAATCACTTAAAAACAGAACCACAATAACTCAGCCCCCAAAAGATGTAGATTACTATAGAACACAACACAACTAGCACTCGGATTCAACAAGAAAGAAAAGACATCACAAAATTACAGAAGGAATTTGTCCATTTTCTACCGCAGCTGAATCCTGTTAAGCATGTCATGTATTCTTCAAGTAGCTCAACATAGATGTTTTTGAACCAGGAAAGTAAACAAAAATCACAATGAAAATCAAATTTGTTTTTTCCAAAAACATATAATTTTTTCACTAGAGAACTAAAGAAAATCAAAGGCCAAAATCTCAAACCCATAAATTGGGTTTGAGATTCTAGCCAAAGGACAAAAACAAACCCAACAGAGAAAAGCAACAAATCTCCAATTAACCTTATTGATATCATTCTGATTGGAGGCTTTGATTAGATAATCAAACCGGAGCACCCGGAGAAAAAAAACAAAATAACCTACTAAAATAAAAAAATACAATTTATGGATGAGAGGAAAGTAAAGAAAGAAAGAGGAAAATCTGGAAAAGTCAAAACATATGAAAATAAGCTTCTAAATGTAAATGATGCCAAAAAAAAGATATAAGAAAATATAATTTTGAGAATTGAGGAGAAAATTGAAGGAAACAGGAATACCTAGAACAAAAAAATCTCAATGGAAGATGTTTCAAATAGAGGAGTAAACCGAAGGAAGCCAGAGCTCCCAGAGAAAAGACTAAAGTTGCCAGAAAAGACTAAAGTTGCCAGAAAAGACTAAAGTTGCCAGAAAAAGTAAAGATGTGTATGCAGTGAGTGGGTGTAAGTGTGTGTGTGTAGGTGTGTGCATGCATGTGTGTGTTGTCTACGAAAACCAAGGGTGGCCCAGCAGCTGTTCCAGGGTGGGACGATCCACAGGGTCAACCATCAGACACTTTGTCAGAACATCCTGGCAGTCTGGAGGGTCAGAGGTCAAACAGCAACAATGAACTGAGCCAGAGGAACAAAACAGAACGATACAGAACAGATTTTTTGGGTGCTGTGAGCTATGCTGATAAGTTTGTCTCACTCTTGGAGAGCCTCTTGCTGATCCTCAGCTTTTTTGAGAGGAAGTTTGAAGTCTGGAACTGATGCCTGTGGACTATTTCATACAGCACCACACCCAGCTGCCATACAGTTGTAGGTCCAGCCCTGTAGTTAGTGTTAATGTACCAGTCCAGTGGGAAGTGATCAGGAGTACCTTAAATATGTGTAGGAATAAGACTACCAGTAAAATGACAAATGACAAAGAAAAATACGCTTTTTCCCCAAACTGCATTACTGAGTGATAAAGGACTAGGTTCAATGGTCCAATCATACCACAGAAAAGTTCATGTTCTCGTCTGTCATCAAAGCAGCTTAAACCGAAGTCTATCAGATAGACTTGAAGGCCTTCTGCAGTGGTTTTAATCAGGATATTTTCCACCTTAATGTCCCTGTGGAAGATGTTTGCATTCTGAAGGTAGAGCGCTGCTTCTACTAGCTGTTTCAGTATGATCTAAAGGAAAAACATCACATGGTCAAGAACAGCAGAGATGCATGTGTTGTTGAGAATGATACAGCCTGGCAAAAGTATCCATGTCTGTTTTACGTTTTTCACATTCAGCTACAGCACAAACGCAAACTTCAATGTATGATATTGGGAACTATGGCATTTCTTCAGTTACAGCAGCGAGTAAGTCAAGACTTTGCATGCATAGCGACTAAAAGCTCTTGTCAATCTTCTTTGAAAAATCTTAAGATAAGCCATAAGATGAAGAGTGTCTTTGGACAAAAGTTTTTAGCCTTCCTATCTATTTGGTGAGTGGATTGTAATTCAAAACTGTCAGACCTAACTGACCTGTTAGGCTTGTCAGTGTAGGTGGACCTTCACATCTTACAAGGTTTGCAGGTGTACCGTATTCTTTGCATTTTCATGTGATGCACAAAAATTGTCTGAGAGATTTCCAAACTTTATTGTTCCATCCCCCAACCCTGGTTTTAAACGTTTTTGTACTGCGTGAAACATTTTTGAGTGGAATGGTGCGGGAAGGCAATGGCCAGAATAATGTCAGACAGTTTTTAAAAAATGTTTTTGTAAAAAATATTATGTAATTCTTGTCATTTCATTTCATTAATATGGCATATTGTGTTTTGTGTTGGAGTATTATATAAAATACAAATAAAATGCATTTAAGTTTGTCACTCTAACCTGAAAACATGACATGTTGTGTGATATTACTCTGTACTGTGTTTTATAGCCCTGACTGTAATCAGATGAAGTTTGAAAAACAAAACAATGAAAACCGCACATTTGACAGTATCTCCAAAACTCGTCCAGCAGTTTACCTTAGCCTCCTTGTCCTTAAGGCAACCATTGTGCTCCATAAGGTAGTCTGACAGGTTGTCAGAAGGCATGGGCCTCTCCATCACTATGATCAGGTGTTCGTCCAGATCGTACCAGTCCAGCAGGGTCACGAAGGCTGACTGCCCCAGTGAACTGCTTAGGCTCCTCATTTCTAGCATGACAGCCACCTCCATGGCCAGCTCCCTGCCGTTCTCACCCTGAAATATCAAGACAAACAGGAGAAACCCGCAATGCATCTGGAATCCACTAAGAAGAAGCAACACTGCTAGATGCTATTGCTCACTTACCTTATGTTTGATGACCACGTTTTCTTTAGGGATGCGCTTGATAGCCACCTATAAGATCGAAACAAGATTTTGGTTAGCATGTTAGCAATGCAATATCCTTTAAGAAATGCAGTATTATATTTTACTGTTATATTCTGTAAAGTTGGTATCAGTGGTAGTTCCCTGACCCTTATCAACTAAGAAAAAAACAAATAAAGTGACTTAAGTGAATGTGTGCATGTGTGAGGGGTGGGGGGTCGGGTGGAGCATAACCCTTACAGGTAATTTGTCCTCTACCCGATATCCAGAAAACACAAATCCAAAGCCTCCTTCTCCCAGTTGATCCAGCTCAATATATTTTTCAATGAAGTCACCTAAACATACCAACACGTTCAAATATCAAAGCATCAAAACAAAACACTAATGATATCTCAGAGCTAATTTTGGTAGCTTTGTCTCATGAATGCTTATGTTACAAATCTATCACTACTTTGATCTCCTTGGGAATCCTCGCTTTCTTCGTCCATCTCCATCATTTCCGTCTTCTGCCTCCTCAGATTCCTCTTCCTTAAATCTCCTACTCCTGTGCTCCAAAGTGCTGGACTGAAGCTGCTTGACTCTAACAATTATAGGAAACAGGAACAATGTGACATATTGACATTCAGTCATCATAACAAAAAATGTGTGAGTCACAACACAAGCCAACCTGAACTGATGTCCCAGGAGGACAGACGTTCTTTGGGTCGAACCCGCTGCAGGAGTCTCTTCTTCTTCTTGGCTGGTGGTGAAGTTTCCTCTGCCAACTTTGTTGCATCACTCCTCGGTCTCCTCATGGTTCTGCTCATGTTCTGACAGCTTGTGGAGGCTCCAGCCACCTGAGAGACCATGATCTGTCTTCTGTTGGTCTCATCTGCAGCTTTTTTCTTTTTCCTTGGTCTGCTGTCCTCATCAGACTCTGTGCTTGGTGATATAATGCTGCTGTCGCCCTCTAAAGTGAGAGAAAGTTCATCATTTGAATTACTTAATACATAAATATATACATAAATATAAATACATAAATACATAAATATATATATTCATTGTATTTCAATATATATATATATATTATATATATATATATATATATATATATATATATATATATATATATATATATATATATATATATATATATATATATATATATATATATATATATATATATATATATATATATATATATTTACTGTGCGTGTGTGTGTGTATTTGGTATTTGTTACAGTTACGCTTTGCTAAGCTAAACTGGCTAATCATGTAACTCAAAAAGTGAGTTTCTTCCTAGGCGACTGTACAGTTTGTTGAAATAATTCGTTTTAGTATTTAGGTTTTGACCCCTCTTCTGTTCACTTTAATCTAAGTCTTCATTGTATTTCAATGAAATTGGAATCTTATTATGTCCATCTTCAGCTTGTACCCCAGTCTGGCTCCTCTAAGAAAAATAACCTAGACATGCCCCTGCTCTTGAGTAGAGGTATGCATAGCGACTAAAAGCTCTTGTCAATCTTCTTTGAAAAATCTTAAGATAAGATTTTTCAAACAATTATAAGCTGACTTTCACTTATCAGTGTCTAAAATGAACAAATTGCAAAATCCACATTAATATTTCTCTCTCTAAAAACGTAAACACAAACCATTTCTAGTAATTTTTTTTCTGAAACTCATGAAGTAACTTACCTTGTTTCATGTGGGCTGGTGTTTTATTCTTCCTCTTACGTCCCATATTTTTTTTTTTGTGTTTTTTTTTTTTTTTTTTTTTTTTTTTTGGGAGATTTTAGTGTGGAGCCTTTCGCCTTCAGGAAATGGCAGTTTCAGCTTTTTAAATTTTGTCTCACTCTGTCAGAAATCTCTGACAGACTGAACTCACACAGAATGTTGGGTTCCAACACCAACCATTGTGTCATCAAAAAGAACATTCCAAAATTTAGTCACAAATGTTAAATTAGGGGTGATGTTGCCTAGCAGCCCTCTGAACTGAATCTAGTGCAGTTTTAAAACATACAAAAACATATATATATATATATATATATATATATATATATATATATTATATATATATATATATATATATATATAAATAGATAGATAGATAGATAGATAGATAGATAGATAGATAGACAGACAGACAGACAGACAGACAGACAGACAGGACAGACAGACAGACAGACAGACAGACAGACAGACAGACAGACAGACAGACAGACAGACAGACAGACAGATAGATAGATAGATAGATAGATAGATAGATAGATAGATAGATAGATAGATAGATAGATAGATAGATAGATAGATAGATAGATAGATAGATATAGATAGATAGATATAGTGTGTGTGTGTGTAAATTCCAAAATTCCCAAAATCAAACTTTTTTTTGTGTCAGTTATCCAGGGAAAAGTTGGTTAGAGCAATGAACCCTAACTAATGGTGTTGCACAGATATCTCAATTATTTTTCAACTGCTGCAAAATTTCTGCACTGAAATAGATAATTTAAACTGATAAAATAAATTATGTCCAAAATGACTCATACAAGCAGCTAATAATATTTTGTATGAGTTTTTGGCTATAATTTTAAATTACAGTGAACATCTGTCTATTCGTGATTTGGTACTCACAGATTTTTAGATTGAATATTGGTCCTAAATATTGATGCAAAACCCACCTAAAGCATATTTAAAATATTCTAAAAAAAAGTTTTATTATCTCAGTGCAGCGTTACTTGACACACCGTTGGTTTGCTTTAATCCCCTCCAGTCAGGGAGACCGTAGACATTGGCCTCAAAGATAGTTTTATCTGAGCATATTAACGTATATTAAGGTACATTTGGTGAATTACCCAAAAAATAAAATAGGCAGTTGTAAGCTTTTTGGGAGATCTTAAATAATTATGAATTTTTGGTCTACCCCTATGAATATGAATATAATAGGCCCACTAAATTTAGCTATGATTTATTTATGTAAAATGAGATGTTCAACTCTATCAATAGCCTTTAAAAAGCAATTAGCACCAATGTCAATTTGTCTAGCACAGTGATTTTACCATCCTGTCACCTTTCACAATATCTCATTGTGTAGCTCTACATTTGTTTTGTTTGTGTTTTCATTTTATTTCCCATTGGGATCAAAAATAAAATCTTTTTTAATTAATTAAATAATCTCTGATATTTGTGATACTTCAGGAATGTGAATTGTGTGATCATCTGAACAGTTGGGTGACCAATGAATCAACCACCAATTATTACACGTTCATGCTGTTTTGTTTTTGTTCCTTGCATTTCAGACACACCATGTGGAAAAGGTAGTTATCAACTTGTGTTAAGATAGTTTTACTCTACAGAAAATACATTCTGAGCTACTCCCTCATTGCATAATTAACTATATTACATGAGAAAAACTGAGTCTGGCATTAAATTAGACAGGCATGGAAAATAGGGAGATGCTAACATGATGCAAACAGAAATAGAAGAGGAGTGTCGGAGACCAGAAAGGAAACATCATAGATAATAGAGAGTCCATGAAGACGGTGAAATTAGTTATGGAATTAGATCACAAAAAAATTGAACTGTGTTGACTGAGTGTGTGCATGTGTGCATGTCTGTATGTGTACTTGTTTAGTCATTGTTGTGAGGGTTTACTGTTGACAAGCAATCAACACCACATGGAGATTTGTGGTCCATGTGCTCCACAAGTGCCTTGTGTGGATAAGGTAAGATGACAACATCTTACCTTATAAAGACATCATTTCGGGGTTGTGAGTTAGGTTTTGGACTGAAGTGTGAATTGAGTTCAGTTCAGGATTAGATGCATACTCTGGTTTAAGGAAAAGGTCAGAGTTCGGCTATAGAAATTGCGGAAAGTCGGAGCAAGCCCACACAACCACAGTGAGACAGGAGTGTCTTATTTTTGATGCATTGTAAGAACCATTTAGCATCTATTCCTTATGTGGCCCAAAGCTGTTTGGGGATAGATTTAGCCAAAATGTGCAAATTTGTTTCTGGACACATTTAGAATTGGACACATAGTAATGTACCTAGCTAATGTGTAGGTTCAGGGCAAGGGTCAGGGTAAAGGTCAGTTTTAATCAAGATGATCTCATCAATCATGGTTTTCTGTAGCTAGTAGAAAATGTGTTTACAATTCCAAAAAACAAATGTCATATACATTTTGTAAGTGGTGCTTCAAATTAAATAAAAAATAAAAAAATATAAACGAAAATAAATGTATTTATATATTCAAAAGACCTCAGTGTGTTACTATATTAAGTAATTAAATTAGACAATCTAAATAAACTTGATAAATGTTAATGATAAAATCATACATCATTTTTCTCTATTAGCCTGATTTGACAAAAAAATAGAAAAAAAAATCTATTTTTTCAGATTTTGTTTGGCTGAATTATTCATTGCATTAGTTGGAGAAGCATCTGATGAATTTTGGCTCAAGGTCCCAAGATACATAAGAATCTTCTCTGCTAACATGCAGATAGCAAAACAGAAAGAAAGGAGCATTCAAATGAGTGTTGAGGAGGATTTCTGAAGCACTCTAATGTCTGTCTCCTTCTTCATCCTGACCTTTTGCAGAAACCTTAGCGTTTGTTGATGTGGGCCTGACCCTGGCAGTAGATAAGGATTTCTATCTTGACCAGTCTACCCAAACATCTTCCTCTCTGCTCACTTTAGCTGACATGCTTTTGAATGACCCTTGGGCTCCAATGAAGGAAAACATGTTGGTTGCATTTATTAGTGTTTATCTAACACAGTGAAGGAATCATTGAGCTCATACAGAAGAACTATCTTTACATTTAGATCGTGTTCACAAATATTTTATCTTTGCTGTGAAGATCTTTCCTTTGTTATTTACATGGACACACAATGTGGGTAATTAAAATATCTTACCTTGTGATCGCAGGCCATGTCTGCATGGCAAGGATGGAAGTTGATGTGCCTGAAAACCTTATAATCAATCCGATTTAGCTTCCCTAGCTTCTGTGCAGGTGCATAGATAAGCATATTAACATATGTTTGAGGCACTAAAGTGTAGCTGATGTAAAATATTTTAATACTTAGAGATGGAAAATAAAATAAAAAATAGACACTAAGCTACCACAACCTAAACATTCTTAATTGCACATATCTAGTTTGTAGGCTCTTTTATATTATGGAAAGATATCTGGATGATTGCTGGGCGTTATAAAACCAGTATACCATGTTAACTATTTCCTGTTTTTGTCATGTTACCATTTAATACTCAAACTAAATTCTTTGTAGAATCAGGTTTTGCTCCAATTACAGTTTCAAGTCTTGTGGGACGTGTGTTCATATTTGTCTTACACCAGAAGCTGACATCTTCAGTCTTCCTTATTGCCACCCTTGAAGGGTACACACAGTCAGTGATAAAGAAAATAAGTCAGGCACTTGGATTAGTTGCCTTCAAAATGTCAGCAAATAGTCTATCAAGTAGCATTGCACTTAAGCATTTCACCTTCCTAAGGTGCATTTCCTTTTGAATGTTTCAGATATGCCCCACAAACATATCCTTGAGTGGAACATTTTGTGCAATTTTTAAGCATTTTAGGCACATTCCACAAAAATATCCACAAATATTGAACAGTTCAGATCCTCAAAACTGACCTGTGGATCTTTTCAGTTCCTCAAAAATCACCATTAGTCTCTTGGCTGATCTACTTGTGAATGCTCTCCTTCCTAGGTTGAATAGGTGAGGTGAATTGCTTGCAATCTAGTTTGGTGACCTAACCCTGATTTAAATTTCTTCACAACATTCTGTGTGAATACTGTGAAAGGGTTGCCTTGTTGTTTTGGTGCTCTGAGTCCTTCACAGAATAACTTGATATAAACTGAGAATAAAGTATACCCTGGCAGACTCTATTTATTATTGAGGTGACTTCCCTCTCTTTCTGCTCATCACAGTCCAAAAACATGTATGATTGCTTAATAAGTCTATCTAAATCATACTAAATAATGTGTGTGTGTGTGAGTGTGTATGGCTGTTGGCCCTATGTGTTTCTGTTCTGCTGGGTCACCAGTCACCTCAATGTTCAGAAGGAACATGTTAAGTTTTCATGCTCTTTTAGCTTTGAGGTATTTACTTTATCACCAGGCAGGAGAAAACTATTGTTAACTGCAGCAACAACAGGTTCTACTGTTGGGATAATAGCAATGGGATATTGTAAGATGACCTTTGCTGTCCAAGTACTGACATCATGTTCTGTCCACGATGGCAGAGCAAACACAGGCTTTGTCTGTAACCAATCTATATTTAATGGCATAACTGACAATATAAGAGCATTCATTCAGTTACTCCATGGTCAAATGCTTCAAATAAAGGCAGCTTGGAGGCATAGGCATTGGCCTGTTTTTAACTTAAATGTCAGAGAGTTTCTTTTCATGTGCTCCGAAAGAGAGCAGAGAGGATCAAACAAAATCCTTTTATTGTCTGTAAAAACACAAATTAGGTTCCAAATAACAAGAATAAAGTGCTAGATGCACTTTATTTAATTAATTCACAATTACTAATGAAATGTAGTAATCAGTGAATAAATTTGTAACCCCAGTAAATATTACATATTTTTAAGCAATACACAGGTATCAATGTTTATATATTCTGTTGAAATGAACTCTGGTGCGGTTCGAATGCGTAGATAGACTATCGGAAATGGCTCCACAAGCAGGAAGTGCAGCACAGAGTATTCTGGGTAAATACAACCAAAATAAACGTGACAGTCTAGAGCTGTTTTGTAAAGCAGGACATGCTTAGTGTCTTCTTCAGAGGTTTTGGTGTTGGTCTTGGTGCAGCGCCATCCCAAAACGTTTGGTTTGCTTGACATGCTGTGTGAAAGACAACCACAGATATAGCAATTTTGAGCCCCAATCAAATCAAGTTAATCAGCTTGTTGTGTTGGTCATACCTGTCATTTTCAGTCTTTCTGCATAGTAAACTACTTCAGAACATTTAAAGTAGCAGAGAAGATCTGACTTTTATCAACATGCATCAACATCTTTGCAGATGCTGATAACTTTGCTTCACTTTATACCTAAAGTGCAGCCAGTAGCTCCCAGCACCAGTGGGACTGTTTGTTGGACAACCAGAGATATTTGTGGATTTTACGAAAGAAGTTTGTATTTAGTAGCGTTCCATTACGGTCAGCATCTCAGAAAAACAAACCGTCCCAGTCACACTTAGTTACAGCCTGGGAATGAAAAAAAATGCAACAATTTGCTTTAAATCCACCAGAGTGATGCACATCAAAGCAGCGGAACAGCTTACATGAGAATTTATTCATTCAATGTGATGTCTGAGGAGGTCATTTTTCTGTTCTGATTAATAGAAATAAACTTAAACTTCTGAAAGCTTTATTGGCCACACGAAAACAATTTGCAGCGAGAATCCAGCAGTTCCTAAAGCAAGTATGTTATTGAGATGCTGTTAGAAAATGGACAGTTTTTCACACAGGGACTGAACAACAACCCCAACACTAAAAAAAGAAGAAAAAAAATCACTGCCTTGGAGAAATAGACAAAGCTCTTTTCGTTTTTAATATTTTGTCTTGCTGTGTGTTTATCTATTATATGAAGTCTGAATAAAACACATCGAAGTTTGTTGTAGCATGCCAAAATGTCAAAAAATTGAAAGGGTTTGAATACTTTTGCAATCTAAAGAAAAGGATACCAATTTCATGCCACCCCTTCAAAAATGGTCAATGACTCTCAGTGATGGTTTAATAGAGAGCAAAATGGCTCCATAAATTAGGAAGGTCCACAGCCTGTAAATTGCTTTCTGGTTTTTTATAGTTTCATTTAATCTTTGTATATATGAAGGAGATGAAGGGATGAAAAGGTAAGAGACAAAAAAGTTGATTTATTGCTATTATTACGATATTAACAGCATATAAAAGGTCTAAGATTCCATTAAGGCTATCTTCAAATTGGCAAGGAAGCAAGTCTGAAAATTAGACTGGAAAACTGAAACAACTGAGACTGGAACTGTGGAAGACCAGGAGAAATAGATGAAGTAGATCCAGAAAGTGGCTACTGTCATTCGCATAGTGCATAGTATTTGGACCTGCTTACTGGACAATAATGATAATTTCTGTACCAAATCAAAACCTGTAATTCCACCAGTACAGATGGCAGCTTGCTTTTTTTCAGTTTCCTAATAGTCTTGGATGTGACCATTTAATTAGTTAAGTAAATCCTGCAAACAAAAAAAAAAAAAAAAAAAAAAAAAAAAAAACTATATATATAGCTAAAATTTTTCAAAACACTAAGAAAAGCAGAGTGTTTGAAACATGAGTGCCCCTAATGCATATTCATCACTGTCTGGAAACTTTTCACATTAAGTGAAAACAGTTTGACTCTACATAACCAACACTTTTTTTCACCCACTTTTTCACTCTCACAGACAACGAAGTGAAAAAAAGAAGAAAAAAAAAAAAAAGCAACATTCAAATGCAGTCGTGTCTTCAGCGGCATGAAACGTGTGTTCCTGTTTCCGCCATCACTCCAAATTTGTGGTTCACCAGAGAGCCGAGTGCGTCTTCGGAAATGGTTTAATTTTTAACGGCCTGAAAAAGGACTAAACCCATCAGATTAACTCCACAGAGAAACGGATTAAGGCACGGAAAGGGGCCAAAGCGAAAGAAAAGCAAATGTTAAATATCCAGTTGGATCTTTCAGTCTGAAATTTTTATAAACTTTAAACACATGAAGATGAATGTTACTTTTTATAACATGATTTCAAACGGCCAATGTTGAAGATTCTTTCTTTTTTGGAAGCACATTACACACAGTGTTCTCACAAATACTGGAGACACCTGTAACGATGCTTATGTCTGCTTTAATAGCTTAACCACTGGTTATACTTCAATATCCATTAAAGCTGCAGTACGTAACTTTTATTAAAAATAAATAAATAAATAAATAAAAGATACAAAAAAATTTCTTTATATTTTTGTTAAAACTGTCACTATGAAGAGACAAAATAGTATGAGACAGAAAAATGAAAAAAAAGATCAAGCTCCCAGTCTTTCCAGTGCTAAGTAGAAACAACCAATCAAAGCCAGGAGGCGGGTCTTAGTCTCGTCAATCATGCCCATGCACCCACCTTTTGGACCCTTTGCTCTCTGTTACGTTATACCGTCTCCCGTTCAGGAAAGCCTTTTGGGAATGCTGGGGCTAGTTAGCATAACCAACAATGACAGCGGATAAAGGGTTTTATGTATGAATTCTCTCTCAGCCATTAATAAATTTAGCAGTATATGCACAGTACCAATCCGGCCAGTGATTGGTTGTGTTTGTTTGGTAGTGGTGCATTTCTTCAGACAGCTGCTCAGGGAGGAGGTGGAGAATATTGATATTTTCACAAATTATCTGTCTCATATTAAACTGTCACAACATGGTGACAGTTAAAACAAAAATGTAAAAAAATATATATGTTTTTAGAAAAGTTACAGCTGCAGCTTTAATATGCACAGTGGAAACCATCTTTGCACTACCACAGAAGGTAACATCCTGGTGCTTCTCATCTCCACTCCAGCAAGGAAATGCTAGTTAACAGCATGTCAAGTAGCAGTGCTCTGGGCTATTTCCATGTCTTGCTTTCAAATATTTTAGATGTGCTCTATGGAAAAGGCCATGACTAGGCGAGGCTCCATTGTATTTCTGTTTTATTTCAGTACATTGAGCTTATTTGAAAAGCTAAGTAACCTCTGGGTCACCCTGTAGAGCTACAGTAGATCACTAGACTCTGTGACCTTCAGGCTGACCCTCCAGAGATTTCTATGTGGAGCTCGCTCAGTTTCCCTCCAGACAGCTTCCTGTATGAACTTTGACCATCACCTGGCCCAGCAAGAAGATATTCACTGAAAAAAGATCCAAAACTAGCATGAATCACAGAGGGAGAATCAGGAAGGTCATTGGACTGATCTGACAACAACTGCAGAAAAACCAGATGTATGAAATCAATGAGATCAATGATCAATGATTATATTATAGATATAAAACATATATAAGATTACATTGGTTTTGTCTTGACCTTCATTCAGTTCTCTACCTCATTTCAAAACCTATCAGATTTTTCTGTTATTTCAAGATATAAGGAGCATTTCTATTTTATTTAGGTTTTATTCTTTCACATTTATCCTAGAGACCTTTCAGTGAGTCAGATCAGTGGATGAAAACAAAGCCAGTTAATAGCTCTCCAGTTAGAGTTTGACATCAGAGGAAAACTAAGTAAACTAGTTTTGAAAGAAGAAACAGAGCTGTCTGTCATCATAACATTTTTTATTAATTTGCTCAGTGATAGCTTAAAGCACCAAAAGGATCAAAAGGTGTAAAACACTGTGAAAGGAGCCTCTAATAATATTGAAGTTAAACATAATTATTCAGTAAACACATGTCTGTTAGCTTGTCCATGGTCCATGAGTCAGAGGAGAGGAGAGGCTGAAAGGTGAGGGCACCAGAGGATAAAACAGAAAAAAGGCAAACTGATTATGAGCTCAAAAAAGGAAAAACAGTCTCATTATCTCCCACTTGTTCTTTGATGAGTTCACAGGGGAGCTTATTAGTCTCATCACTCCCGTCAATTACCAGTGTAGCGGCCCCCCTCACTCCCCCCGTCCCCCACCCTATACTGCCGAGAGCCATTTTTTTTACCTTATTTAACCGAGTTGGTGTGTACTCAACTCTGTATTTTGAGAACCTTCTGATCATGTTCATAATTCTAGAGCCATGTTTGAATTGTAAAGCTAGGTCAGAAGTTTTCCTACCCAGCATTGGATTCAAAAAAACAAATAGCAGTATGACCTGCTGATCGAAACACGGACATCGAGTTTAACTAAGTGAGCAATGTGAGTTCCTTTTTTCCATAAGGTCACAGCTGTTGTCATTTCAGTGTCTAAACATGACACCACAAACACATTGGGGAAAACAATGTGTTGTTTTGCAGCATCATTTTCAAAGTATGTTTTGGTCTCAGGCTGTTAACACTCAGACAGTGTTCTTCTTGGTCAAAAACACAAAAGCCTTTAATTATTTATGACTAATTGTGTGAACAAGCTTATTCACGTGTAACTTTAATTTATGTCTTATTTAATGGGAACGCAAATTGGGAAATTCAGATTTTTCACCAGTAGCAGGAAATAGACAAAGATTTGTGCACATTTGTATCTGCAGCCAGTGAGAGCGGGATTCTTGCTGATTGGTGGATGATTGAATATTTCTTTCAGTAAAAGGCAAATCTCTATTCTTGGGAAAAGTTGTATCAAATACTTATTTACCCCACTGTAAACTGCTTGATTCCTATTACGAGCAGTTTTAAGAATGCCAAGACACAGTTGGCATTTTTTCCAGCAAATGTCTCCTCTTCTCCCGTCTCTTCTCCTCTCCTTCCCTCTCTTCTCCTTTCTTCCTCTCCTTAGCGAACACAGAGAGGAGGGACACTGCCAGGACCTGGCTCGCTCTCACTGCCTAATCATAAACCTGTTTTCACACAGATTGTCTATGTTAACTAAATTTGTTATGAAGCAAATGTTATAATGTAATCCTCTTAACACAGCGGAGCTGTCCCGTCCAGACAAAAATGTGTCATTCATTTATGCATTAATCATCATCAATTATGCTCTGTTGTTAATCTCCGGTTAAGATGGCTGGTTGATTCTGCTCGGGGGGTCCGCTTACTTTCCCAAAATATGCATTTTTTTTTAAACATGAAAAAAAACACACACAGACACTTTGTAGGATTCAAGACATGCAACTATCCCCCTGATAATGCAAAATGCTTCATACCCAGGATTAGTTCAAGAGTCTTGGTGCTGAGGGTTACTCTTCATGCTGCTCTGAGTCTCTCTCAGAGCACTGTTCCACTGGAAGACAGCTTTGGACTTTAAACTATTTAACTATCTTCAAAAAAAGAAGAAGAAAGAAATAAACGGCTGATGCAATGCACAGCTACTGAAGTGCTTTGACCTCAGAAAACTGAAAATGTTTTAGAAGCCGGTCTTTGAGAAAGTAGGTCGTAACAAATTCATAGTTCCCACTCTTTTGTGGAAAGTAACAAAAAAGATGATTCAAGCGAGGCAAAAGTTTATGTTTGTATTAAAAATAATAAACACAGAAAACATCAGTTGAATATAATTTAGCACAATAGATTTTTGCTCAAATTGCAAAAGACTCAAAGTGATGCACTGATATGAAAATTAGGGCAGATATTAATGTTCTCATTCCTTCATGCTTCACTGCTTTAGCTAAACTACCCACAATCCTTTGCTGCATCAACAATGTCACTTGACCAAACAAATACCATATGGCCAATATCCTCTAGAAACATACAGCAATAAATTGGAAGTAAATATTGGTTGTTAATATCATTTATCGGAGTGACACCGATATATTAAAAAAATGACTGATAGTGATGTCAGTATTGATACAGTATATGACAAATCCCCAACTCAAAAGGTTTACACGATCTGGTCCTATTCAGATCTAGCACAAGCATTAGCATTATCAGCGCTAACATGTAACCTAATGGGTTCAGTAACAAGTGGACAGGTTTATACCCAACACTCCATATTATTTAGTGAACTGGGTTTCCTGTGTTCAGAACTCATTACAATGTTCTGCATGTGAACAAACACTTCCCATTACATGGTAGACTAGCAGCAACACCATTAGCAGGTCTGCTTTTGTTTCTGCAACATAATTGGTCAGCTGAAACTCCACACACTGTACACTCACATATGGATACTTATTTACTGTTTTCCCTCTCTGCTTATTGTTATTTCAGCAAATATTTGTTTAATGTGGAATGACTGCTACATTTTTTCAATACAAGAACTGAGTTTTAAGGTTTAAGTGTTTCTAGCCGATATAGGATCAATGTTCTAATGTACATGCAGACTCATACGCCCACTAATATTTAGTTCAGTGTCCCTTAGCAAGTTGGACTTCATTCTCCTATTATTTCTTGTAGCCAAGAGCAACAATCCTATGGAATTCTGGATGGATATTTCTACATTTCCTTTGGCCAAACTGACAGAATTCATCTAAAATGGTTGGTTGTCATTCTGACATGCGCCATAAAATTTCAATATGCACTCCAGACACCTTACAGTGTGCTGCCCTCCATTATTTATTTTAAAATAAAAAGATTGACTTGAGTTTGGGAAGTTTTTAAGCAAGATCTGTAAGCCTCTAATGCAAATAAAGATTTTTGGTATTACTACAATTCAGTATCACACGACCAGCTTAGGTTTAATATGTAAAAATATTTGGGACTTTTAAAAGCTCACTATCAGTGTAGAGACACTAGAAATCCTAAACTGAAAGACAAAACTGAAGGAAAAGGCTAAAAGCCGCAGAGTTCACTCCTTCACAGTAAGAACAATCGACGAAACACAGTCTACATCTAAAGTCTAGCTTAAGAAAAGAACTGCTACCCAAATTGCTCTTTGATCTAATGAGCAATTTATTCGTGACCTTCTCTTCTTTTGGCTTCCAGCAAGCAAAGGTGCAGAATGTGAAGTGAGGGGAATCAATAAAGACACATTAAAAATAGAGATGCAGTGCGTGTCCAAAGTTTCCATATTCTCATAATTGATTTTGGGCTTTTAGCCAAGCAGAGGAAACCAGGCTCAAAACAGTCTGACAGTCTGGTAGACTGACGTCAAATTCAACGTTTCCTTGTTTAGGTCAGTTAGGATTGACAAAATGAATATTGAGATAATTAGAGAAAATTAGTATTAGCACATTCGTATTTTCATCATATTAGTCTGATGATCAGTTTCATGGGATCTTGCCCCATTCCTCCATACAGAACTGGTGCATTCAGTCTGTCTGTCAATTTTTTTCTGGGTCTGAGATCAGAGCTTTGTGATGACCACTTTAAAGGAGAAGTGTTATGTAAGATCAGCTTCTTTAAAATGTACATCCTGTTATAATGTTGTTCCCTCATCTAAAACATCCCTGGAGACCTGTTGTGATTCTTTTATGCATGTTTGATAAATGCTTTAATCTCCTGTAGCAACCACACATTTTACTGTTGTTTAACCACTTTGCAAATAATTGCGCATTTGGGAAACACACTGATGGCCAGAGATCAGCTTAGGTTATCGTGAGGGATAACATGAGCCTGCAGAACTCAACATGATAGGGAAAGACGTCAAAATCTAAATTAAATGGAACTGAAACCTAAATTGGAAAACCTTCTGCTCACATTGTTCTGAACAAAGGCCCAACGGTATGTGTTAACAATGAATTGCATCAACAGAGTATCCATCTAGAAAACCCACCAATTAGATCATCCCATGGATAATGTTAAGTATCAGTGCTTTATCTGTTTAGGGGAGGGAAATAACTATGAAACTAACACTATGTTTATCTCGTTTGATATCAGTCTAAGGTATAGAACTAAGATCTAAATGATAGCACGTTACCTTTTCCAGTCTGAAATTGGTCTTTTTTTTTTTTACGTGGACCACCTGCTCTCATGTTCCTAACAAATGTGCAGAGCAGAAACAACAAACCAACACAGAAAGCTTGTTAAAGAACAACAAAATCAACAAATATGTCATTTATTCAATTACGGACTCCAGTTTAGGAGTAAGCATGGTTCAGGTGTGAAGGGTTGTTCATTTTATTTGGACTCAAAGAATCGTGGTTGGACAGGTTATTTTTGTCGAACAACCTCAAAACATGGGTGACGGCGGTCGGAGGCTGGAAACAAACCGACATGAATAAACATGGGAAAAAGTTAGGTCTAGTCACAGCCCTATGATTGAATAGACTGAATATGCTTAAGCTTTGAAAATATTGAGGTGCCTCCACAAATATGCAACAGCATTGGCATGCGGATGTGTTTGGGCCCCTGCTTATTAAAGAACCCTGGGAGCAAATCTCATTTCAGCAATACAGATTGCATTTGCAGAAGGTTTGAAAACATTATTCGTCATTCTGCGAACTGAGGTCATGAATATGCGCCCATGATTAGTTTTAACACACAGATTTGTTATCATTAGTCTTTGGAAACAAAGTCATAACTTATGTGAAATAATACATTGCGCTTCCTCTTTCATAAATATATTAATTGGACAGTTAAGCTCTGAGAATATATATGTATTTCATGACTTATGATTAGTTTTATGGAAAATGAAAAATGGAAAAGCGGTAGGCAAAGGGCAAAATCTCTCCTTCTGCCTCCTCCAGTGTTTACCGCGGACAGATCCCCTCACCCACACGCTGCAGATGCCTGATAGACGGGCACACCCTGTGGTGGCCTGGAGAGCTGTCGAGGGTGTAGCTCATCCATCATACAGCCTCCGCAACCGTCAGCATGATGGGAACACATTGTGAGTGTGTAGTATTGTATGCTTTTTATCCACATAAAACACAAGTTTGTGTCAAAACGTGTTTCCAAAACGTTGCCCTGTCTGCAGACAAAGACATAGAGGAGATGCCAATTTTGCGCATCATAACGTACCAACCCACAGGGTGATTGCAATCATCGCACTCTGCTAACGTCAGCTACTAAAGCAATCAGGTGAAATGTGGGCCTCCAAACACTCATTTGTTGAACCCAATCTAGAGTCTGCTAATTCATTGCGGGCTTGATCATTTACCTGTCTCTGGTCTCTTTGTTTATGACGTTACGTCCAGTTCGGAAAGCTTTTAGCATGTTCAGCTACAGCTGTCTGACCACTAGTGTCCTTGTTGGACATTAGTGGAGATCTTTTGGGATAATATTGAGCATCATCTGTTATTGGTTATAATTAGATGGTGTGTAAAGGTGAAAGATGCAGATAAATTATGTGACCAGCACCAAATCTGTACTGTCAGTTAATGATAATGCATTAAAAAAGCATTATCTTCCATTTAGCTGTTAATGAAGATTTTTTTGTAGGAAATCTAATTTTCATCTCCAGCACTTTACTAAAACATTGCCTCCTGTTCCTGTCCATTAGTTTCTCCTTTTTGGAGAGCATTTGCCATTTTTACTTTGTCGTCCTTACTCCAGACACATATTCTGAACAACTTCTCTAAGAATGAGTTTCAAAACGTCCATTATTACAACTGACCTCTCTTAAAACGATCTGCCAACAATCTCTGTGCAGAAACTAATTGTTACTTATTGTTTCTGAAACATAAAATCCAAAATGAATATACTTCAGAGCATTAAGTTTACATTAACGCAGTGTAATAGAACATAAGCCCTGAGATGAAGTGATGGGAATGAACTGATTCTGGTGCTGGAAGGTGTGGCTTGCCTGCTGTAGACTGCACATCTGGCACCAATTACGTCATCTTACTGCTGGGTGTTTTCAGCGCTGAGGGAGAACATCTTCACATAATGGTTGGCCTTTGAGCGAGAGTCAGGCTTCTCTGGGTTTTCTCAACCCCGGATCTTTGCAGTAGTCCTCTCTATGACAGATATGTCCAGGAAACTCTCCCTCTGCAGCTTCGTTTCCTCCAGCCGTCGGCTGTCTGCCTGCTCTCCAAAGCACTCAGCACCTACCATCCAGATGTTAGGTCTCTTTCTTCTCTGCTGTTAGTAGAGGGACACAAAATGTCTCCATTTTCCTCCAGATCCCACTATCAGGAATCACATTTCCCCTACAACTCTTTCCTTCAACTCCAGAACAACTAACTAAAATTATCTTCTTCAAATATTCATTTCCATATTTGTTCCATCTTGACCGAGGTTATAAAATTGAAAGTTCTGCTGGATCCACAACTTTATTTGCTCGGTAGCAATGCGACCCTCTCTAAAAAAGTCACCAATAAAATTCATGAAAGTTGTCTCATTTCTAGCTAAGAAGTGTATTGCAGTGTCATGGAAATCAGATTCTCTTTCTCTTTCCAATTAGTGTTTGTTCTGCAGAAACACCCACTTTGAGTTTTCAGAAAAGCCTATGCTAGAGACTGAAGGCCTCCTCGCCATCACCATCAGCTCCTTTTATTGACTATGTCTACTACTAAGAGGAAATGTGCTTCTTAAGCTATGAGACTGCTTTAAAACCAAACCAGACAATGGTAGGAATTACTCTGCCTTAGCCTTGTATTGCATATTTCTGACCATTTTCTACAAAATAAAATATTTAAAATAGTTCAGTTTTTCTGTGTGAGACTGTAGAGACACTGTAGGGCGTAATTCATATTCTAAAGAGAATGTGGGTATATTCATAAAACACAAAGCTTCATGGCTACCATAGTTCTTATGCAATTTTTTCTATTTATTCTTTATCCAAAGGTCACTGTGGTCAACACAAAAACATATGTTCACATGTTTTCACATTTCCTTTTTTCATTCCCCTGTTGCCGTATTTTGTAGCTGGTGTTATTTTTTCTCTGACACAACCAGTTACAGTTTAGATTGCCTTATCTTTAACCTCATGGTTGCTCTATTGCAGTCTTTAGTTATAGCGGCAGCAGCGGGTCACACTGCACACCTCCCTCCGCTGCTGGCCTCTTCCTCTCCCTTTGCCAATTTCCAGCACAGTGGTCAAACAGCGCCGTGTGATAGCACTGCTGATGTGAAGGCCGAGAGGCTCAATTTTTCTGTATACAAAATAACCTGCACCACACCGCCGTCATCAACAGTGAGGCCGACATCACGACCTCCATGGACATCCACGTCATCAACCTGATGGAGGCGGCCAATTTTCCGGTAGCGCCCTAAAGTAACTGGAAAGTTATTCAAATTTTTCAGCCGAACAGGGAGCCTACCATTTCTGACGACAGCGAGGGTGCGGGCCACTGAAACAGTGTCGGGCTCCTCCAAGGCTTCCACCAGGCCACAATAGTCTCTCCCAGCTGGTCCTGCTCGAGCTCGTCCCCAGATCACCACCTCGCTTCTTGCCGGGATCTTAACCCCTCGTCGCTGAGCTGGCCAGACATATCCTTTGAAGTCGTCCTCTGTGGCAACAGTTATCCTCCGGCAAAGAGAAAAAGCCTCCCGCCATGCCCGTTGGAACCTCGGGCTCTGGCAGCAAAAAGACAAAGGCTTCCCCGGTTGCAGAAGACTACATCCCAACAGGGTCTAATTACATTCATGCCAATGACAAAGGGGTTAGTAGAACATTCATCAGTCACTACAAAAACACCCTTCTGGTTAATATCAACACCCTCAATCTTAAAGTCCATTAGGGCGTACCCTATACAGGGGATCTTAAGGCCATTTGCCGCCTTAAGCTGGATGTAGGTAGGTGCATTACTAACATCACAGTCAGGGAAATGTTCGAGGAACAGGCTCTGCTGCATAAGTGTCACTTGTGAGCCAGTATCCAAAAGTCCCTCCAACCTGACTCCTCCCACAAACACCTCCACATAGGGGCAGTTCCCCACTAAATCGGTCGTGGCCTTTTGGTCTCGCTGACCTGACCCCACTGTATAGGCCGCTACAGTAGGGTGTGCTAGTTTAAAGCTGGCTGATTTACAGAGGATTCTCTGCAAAATCTGGCTATATGTCCAGATTTTTTGCACACCCTACAAATAGGCCTACCATCCTCATCCCCATTGGTAACTGTGTCACGGTCCGGGTGCCATTTCCCTCGGCGACGTGGGGGAACAATCCTGGGGTACGCTGATGTTGGCATGGGACCCTTTGTCCTCTGGTCCTTGATCAGTCACAGGCCAGGTCCTTCATCTGGGCCTTTACTTCCTCCATAAGTTCCTTTTTCAGCTCCTGTTTCCACACATCACTCTGTTGAGATCGAACAGTGTTAGGGTCCCTTACCGCGGCACATGTCGCTTCAGGCCATCTTGGACTTTGTTCCTCTTCTAATAGAAGAGCCTCTTGTTGAACAGCGCTGAAGGTCGCATCAGGGTCTAGGCGCACAACTCGCTTTAGCAGCTGAAGCATGGCGCCATCCTCCAGGCCAAGCAGGAATTGGTCCCTAAGGTGAATATCAGTGGGTGCTTCAGTTGCATTGTGTTTCTGTAGTTTACGGTACAGCTCTCTCAACCGGAGTCCGTATGCCTGAACGGACTCACCTGGTTTCTGCACACAACCAAAAAATTGTGACCGTAAAGCAGACACAGGAACCTTCTTTGTATACAAGTCATCCAAAACTGAAAATATTTTTGTCACCCTATCACGTTCATCATCACAGAGCACATTAATTTGGCGTCTGGGCAACCCAGACAAGGCACCAATCAAAATTTTTACCTTATGCGATTCAGGCAAATCATTTGCATCTAAAAGACCTTGTATTTGCTCCTTCCATTCGTTATATTTAACATCATCATTTTGCCCTACAAATTTAGGAATCCATGGGGCACCAGGATAAATGGGCATCATCATCTTTTATTAAAAAAAATGTCTAATAAAACACTGTTCACAATCCCGCAGGCCCTGCTCACACTGACAGTGCTCTCGTCAGCAGCTGCACCATAGGATGTTGTCATTCCAAATGGTGACACTGACCTAGTGTTTGATAGATGGATGCAATTATTAGTAACACTCCTCTACTTGCACCCGGCAGCCCCAGCTCAGCCCAACTGCAGCTCCATCCGAGGAGACTTTCATGTGCCTGGATTAGTAGAAGAGACATAACCGGACCAGGATTTAATTGGCTTTAATTTAGAACTGCTGAATTCTTTGTTGCAATGCTCCCATTAGTTTCCGTGGCATAGCTTGCGCTTGTCATAAACAAAACAGCAGAACATGGAAAACACAGCCAGCACCAATTAGTTCCAGCTTTATTACAACAGTGTGCTAACAGAAAGACAGACCTTTAATCCTTTATGGTACTCAGTCTGCTGATGTGGCCTGTTTTCATTCAGAACACACACTCCTGTTCTTATTTACAGTGTTCATTTCCAGAGCTAAATGTTTCTCCAGATGTTGCAGGCCTGCAGATTAGTCAGCATAATCTAATTTTTAATGTTTAAATTTTTTTTCAGGTAGCAAATATGGCTGAAAAAAAATTTTGTCTTAGAAATTCTGTTTAGTAGAAACTCGCTTCTGATGATTTTAATCAGACAAAATTGATGCATTTCCATGACAAATGTACACAAAACTTTATGCCTACTCTATTAATGTCGAGAGAACACACACTTATGCAATTGTAGGGTTTCCATTAAAGAAGAAACACAATTAAAATCACGCAAATAATTTTTTTTCACGTGATAAATTATAAAACCATGTGGTACCATCATTCTCTATATATTTCTGCAGTCTTCTTCCTGGTTTGTGCCAGTGGCGACATCCGGTTGTTGATCCTGACCCGTGTGATGAGAAAAAAACTGTGTTTTCATTCCAGTTTTGCCACCTTTGAAACAGACCAAAATAACAATCAAAAAAAAAAAAAAACAGTTTCATCCTGGTGCCAAAACTTATTTAAAAAAGTAAGAATTTTTCTAAATCAACATGTTTTCCTTTTCAAAATGCCAAATTGCAGAAGTATATTTTCAATGGAAACGCTGCTGCTGTTGGACACAGACATGATTTTGACATCTGTCTTGAACAGGATCACGATTCCTCCTGAGGGTTTTTTAATCTACACTCCAACATAGAGAAATTAGATGGATTTATTCTTTTTCTGCTATAATTTCTGACTCTTTTGCCACGATGTTGTACTCATTTTAATTACACTGGGTTGGTCCCACATTCATATTCCTGTCTTGTGCATGTTCAAAGCTTACATTCAATTTCTTGTGAAACTTAAACTTACAGCTTGTTAGTTCAAACTTACCCTGTTTGCTCTGGAAAATGGAAAGTGTGTTGATGTGATGTTTGTTTCAATAACAGACACTTTAATTGGTCCGTTTGGGTGTAATTGAGTTGCGAGGTATCAGTTTAGAAATGTCAATAGCTGGGCTGCATGGCTATGCTTTCAGTTTAGTATCTACTGCATTCTAAAGGCGCCAACATACTCAGGCCCCCTTCAGTCCGCTGAGGCCAACTCGGACTGAAGTGGACGTCCGCCGAATATTACGGTGCAAAAATAGATTTTTATGACCCCGTACGCGGTGTTACACCATAAACTACCCGGTGGAAACAGTGTTTACATTGAACTGGTTTTCATGTGACACCGGGGTGAGGAGGTTGAGAATGAGGGTTATCTGAATTGATATTGTTTCAAAGTTGACATCAACATAATAACAGTTGAGGTAAAGTTGTCAGGGGACGTGATAGACACATAAGCGAAAATGCTTAACAGAAAAAGGCTTTATATATTCATGCAAATATTGACATGGTGAATTATACAGAATTATAAGAATAAAAAACAAGACATAATCACAGACTTCTTTATAAGCAGCGGAGCAGAGATGTGGTCCAATAAGTGGAGTGACTTTTTTTTCCTCAAACAACGGCAAGGAAAGGATGATTTGGTTCGGGTTCGATTGCTGCACAAATTATTACACTGATCACAATTGTGCTTTCGGAACATAATAAACAAAGCTTATTGAATGAATCCCTGATTACAGCTGAAGCCAGCGCAGCCTCCTGCTGCTCTGCTACTGCGAGGAGCGGTCCACTGTCTTTGCCAGATGAACCGATATGTGAATGCCATTTTTTTGTCCCCGCCCCCCCCTCCTCCAAAGTATTCCCCAATTCTAAGCAGTCAGGTCTTTCAAGCCAGAAAGCAAGTAACTGCAGGATCCTCTATTTAAACTTTTCAAGAGGTCTTTTATGTTGTTTTTAAAGTAGGTTACACATAGAATCTATAAATTATAAAATTCTCTCTATGTGGTTGGCTCTGCATGCTTACCATATGCCAGCCTCTCTCCCTCTACTCTTAAGAGAAAGAAATAAAGCGGGAGCTCAGGCTTTCTGAGCTTAAGTTGGGGTGAGTTAAAAAATGAAGAATATCTGTGTCCAGTGTTCTTTTTTATGACACTTTGCACTAAAATATTTATATGAGAACTTGTGGCATTCTGAAATTTGAAAGCACAATGTTTAAATTACAGCAGCAGCCACAGGTTTAGCCAGGTTTGTAATCACTTATGACCATGAAAGTTTTTATATTTAGTTTTTAATGATTTGGTAGAATGCACCTTTTCCTGGGTGGAATGATACTGAAATGTTCTACTGCACAGTGTGAAAAACATAAATTGCTTGCACACTTTTACATTTAATATGGATTCTCTCACATAGGGTCATAATTTTACATACAAGCTCAAATACATGAATGTGGCTTCTTATTGATATTAGGTCAAATGTCCCTTAGCTATTTCCACACTTTTTGTGGCAATCACTGTGTGTTTACACACTTGATATAATTTTGACACATCAGCTGTGATATGTCAAAATCATATCACACCTTAGTTTTGGTTGTATTTACCCAGTGTTTTCAGACAGGTGGGGATGATTTACTTTGACTTCTAACTTCCAATAGACTCAGTTAAATCTGGGACCAACATTTTTAATTCATCTGGACCGGCAGCTGACATCATATCTGTGTTTTTTGAGTCTTCCTTATTCTTCATGTTGTTGTTCAACTCAAATTGTCTCAAATTCCACTTCTGCATTAATGCACCTCGAGCTTCCCCAATTCTCCTCTTTGTTCAGATTTTTTTTCTCCATTGTCTCCTATGAGAGCTGATAGGTGGTGAAGAATTATAAAGACAGATGAGTTGAAGTAATGAAAAGAGACGTGCCTTCTGAGGCATAATTTCAAGTCAGCATTAATTAAATATGATCGATGGCTCAGCTGGATTATTAGCTTAACATCTTACTGTGACCAAAGAGTGTTTTTTTTTTTTTTTTTTTTTTTTTTTTTTTGACTTTTGGTTCATCAGTAAAAACAGCACTTCTGATCAGACATTGGACTGAAACGCAACTCTGTGGGATAGGTGGACAATATTCTCTTTCACTTCTAAAGTAGTTTGCTTAGTTTTATTTTGGGATTTCACGTTAAAGCTGGAAGGATTTGAGGCATCCATTGTCGTATAATGACGTTTCCATGGGTTACCCAAACCAGAACCTGAAAGCACAACCATGAGACAGTACTAACCCAAAACTCCACCAAAAGAAAAAGAAATGGAATGAAGAGATTTATCCTATGTCATATTTTTGTCAACCTTTAGTTGAGTTGACAAGTCTTTTGTTTAATTCCAATGTGTCTTTATGACATTTACGTTGGCCCAGAAAAGTCACAATGCAAATACAAAAGGGTAAAATAGAACTTATGCTAAAATCTTTATGATATCATTCATTTTGGCATAGCTTTCAGTGTGGCTTTTTCTGTTGTGGCCTTTGGATTTTCATAAATCTTCTGGGCCATCGTAGTTTTTTACCTGTTGTGTACAACAAAAAAAGTAACAAGTAAACTGACTTCTTAAATTCATGCTTGTAAACCACCTGGCCATTGCTCCGTTTAACCCTCCAGCGAAATAGTAAAACTGTGAAAAGCAAGGCAACCTTTCAGGATATTTTCAGATTGGGAAAAATCAGTTTCATTAAACAATAAAAATAAGTTGTTTGAAAATGACTCAATTAATGTTTTTTAAAGCTAAGTCCTGGAATTTTTTCTTCATTGTGCTTAGATCAGGCACAGCTGACACTTCAGTTGTTCATTAAAAAGTTGCCATATGAAGAGGCTGCAGTTTCCTGCTTCTGTAATCAAAGACATTAGGTTCAATTCTAGTCTGAAAAAATGAATCCAAAAGTTAAAAAATGCTCTTTTCATCTCTCTGAAATGAAAGCAACAGACCACCCAGTCCGTTGCCTTTATGTTGCTTTAAGCTCCACATTACTGTAGTGGTGTGAAATGGATTGGCCTCACATAATACATATCCCACTAAGTAACGTTCTTGCTTCCCAACTTGGAGCAGGCATTGCAAATTGAATTATTCCATCTATGACTCCTTAATGTAGTGGGGAGCTTCAAAAACTTCAGCAGTCTTGCCAGCAGGCTTGGCCGATCATTAGGATGCATACGGTATCCGCTGCCTAGAATAATCCTCTGATATTCTTCAGACTGCTGCAAAAGTTTAAAACTGAAAAACACCAGCGGCTATGAAGGCCTCATAGAACAGAGGTGGATCAGATTTAAGCTCCTTTTTTAAAGGTTTAAAGTTCTCATTTCCACTATCTGGATCTGATATCCTTCGCCTTCTGTAGTTTCAGTCAATACATCTGCTTCAATACATGAAATATCTTGTTCCCTCCCTCCTAATTCTTTTTCTGTATATCCCCTATGTGTGGTTGCAGGCCACTTTTCTTTATTCCCATGCTGCACCTTATACCTGGCTCTTTTTTTCACTGCTGCACTGATCCCATTTCCCCATGGGGATCAATAAAGCTTCATTTCTCTTATCGATGTATGAAGAGGTTCCAGTCATCATAGCAGCTGTCTCACAGAGGACAGAAAATTCTCAGACAAGAACTGTAATCTCTGTTAGATCAATTCGGCTTGTTGAAACACACCTCCATCTATAGACTTTTTTTCTCTCCCGTTGCTGATGTTTGACAGATCCATAGCAGTTAATTAGCTCGTTGTATCCTCCTTCAGTGTGGCCAGAACATATGTCACTGCTTACATAAGGTTTGCATCCAGAACAGTTTTTTCTTCTTCTCCGCCTCCTCTCCCCATCGACTTGATACACAGAAGTGTTATTGTGGCAATCGAGCCAACATTATCTATACTTGCTCTAAAATCAATTAGGCACACAGAAGGAATAATTGCGATCACACTTCATGTGGAAAACATGCAGACGAGTACGTAAAAGATCCAACCCAAAGAGAAAGGCGTTCCAAGAAGCTGAACATTATGTTAGTAAATTTGCACAGTAGGAGAAGGTCATTAGATATTACAGATGTTTGTAGACTCACTGGACATCACTACAATAAGGAAAAGTGGGACGATGGTAGGAGTTTATCCAGCAGGCGCTGGGTTTGATCTCTGCATCCTCCACCTCTGTCATTGTGTTCAATTGGGGGTTAGAGGGCGCAAAAGGTAGCGCCATCCAAGAGCAGCCTTGGCTGCAATCCAGTAACTCTTTATGTGAATGTGTGTGTGAATATAGTGTGAAGGGCTTTGGGTCCACTGGTGTTAATTAAGCTCTGTAGAAATACAGTACATTTAAAATACAGTTTTTTAGAGGTTGTATGTTTGTGTTGAACTGCACTGATACAAAACATGTGGGACCTACAGGTGTCACAGTGTGTGTCGATGGTGTAAGTCTAAAGGTTTGGAGTCTCTCTGCACCTCCAGCAGAGTTGGTAACTAACGAGAGTCTGAGTTGGTAACTAACGAGAGTCTGATTCAGGAGCAGTACTTTGTGCAAAGTGGGAATTACATACATTGATTTTAGCCTCATCAGCTCCTCCGGTTCATCATGAGGAAACAAGAGCAGAGTAAAGGAGTGACTCTGGTCCAGCTTCAGTCCAACACTCACTTATGTCATCCGGAACAGCTTTTCCACAGAAAATTGTTTGGGGTCAGAATGTTTCCTGTCCTCCTCTCTTGAATACATGTCTTGAATACATGTCTAGTGGAAGAGGACATCTTGCATCAGTCCAAGAAATTGCTGAATAAACTTTATGTCTTTCTGGAATGGCTTAATATCATCCACAATGAGTAATGCATCATACTCTAAATCTGTTTTGCCCAGGCAAACACAAATATGGAGTTTTCTCAAATCTCCAATTTGGTTGGAGATTTTTAACATAAATAATCATTTTTATTGATATTAAACTGAGTTTTTGTGTAGATGAAAGACCAAAGTGAATAAAAATATAATTGTTGTGAGAGATATCCAGCCATATGTGGACTAGTATGATTATTGAATTTATTGAATTTGACTGTATATACATATGTGTGGTTTCCAACAAAATGTTCCAGCAGTTCCTTGACAATGCTTTAGAGAAAAGATACTCACACATTGTGTCATGGCAGAATTGTTTGTTTTTCCATTGATCAATAAAGATTACACACAGAATAGGAATGACATTGTTTTTTCTCATCATTTTCCATCAGACAAGTTGACATTTTGACTGAGGTGTGTAGACTTTACATCCACTGTACATGCAGTATTTATTGCCACAGGAAAGTCTTGAAGTCATAGATCTATCCTGTCCTTCTACAAACCTCTCTGTTACTTTTGGTTCTTTGATTCTGACATTCTTTGTGAAGCCCATCTGCTCAACCCTTTGTTCTCATGCCGGTTCTGACAGCTGAACCTGGGTCAGCCCAGGCTTCGCTCCAGATGAATATCACCGCCCCGTCATCCTGAGGACCATAGAGGACATTCACTTCTCCGGGTTGGACTTCCATCTTGCTGGCATTTCACCCACGCTGGCATCAGGCTTTCAGGTAGAAGCCTGATCCCTTGAGCTTAAGTCCTCTTAACTATATTAACGTCACCGGCTTTATCCCATTATGAACACTGATTTGTATCAAAGTGCTTGCAGAGCTCATGTTCACCTTTTTAACCCAGTTAGCTTCTGATTACTACACATCCCACCACTATAGCTGAAACTGAGCTGATCTGATCAAAGGTGAATAATGATTTCTTAAGGTGACATTGCAAATAGCATTTAATGAAAGTTCGGCTTTTCTCCAAGGTGCTCGAGTCTGATCGCATCATCAGGACGCACAGCGGACTTCGGCGAGTCAGTCAAGCTTCAGATATCAACGCTGACATTTGCAGATTTGTGCAAATATCAAAAAGGACTTTGGAGGGTTGGTGAGTTTTTTCTTTTTTTGTTGTTTATTTTTTTGGTGTTGGGGTAGCATGCATTTTCACCCTAAAGGCAGGGATGCAGAAACAGAGCATAGATGAATAGACGAGGGTGGACAGCCGGGGGGAGCAGTGATAAATGAGCTGACAAATGTTGTTTGTGTAAGATCATGATAGCCATGAGAGAGCTATAATCCACATTGGCGAGCTGAGCCAGAGGGCAGCATGTGCGGGGAAGAAAGCAGGCAGAGACAGAGGTGTGTGTCTGTCAATGCTGGAAAGACGGGAAGAAGGAGAACCCTGGGCAAAGACAGTTAATCCATATTATCAGCAATCAGGTTTCAAAACTAAGCTTTGGAGAAGATCTCTGAGCCTGCTCAGAGTTTATCATCGATACGCAGCATTTTCAGTAACATGACTGAGATTTTCTTTTGTGAAGGTTTACTTCCTGTTTGTGTTTGGTTTAAATGTCTGAACATGTTTAATTTCTATGACTCATGGTAAAGACAATTTCTCTACATCTCTCTGTCAGAGGCAACACTATAGCCACTATAAAATAATGAAATAATATAATGAAATAATGCTCTATATAAACATGCTAATTTAAAAAAGCAAATTTTTTACTTAAAGCTTTGGATAAAATGGTTTACAGTATTTAGCCATATGGAAATATATGAATGTGGCTTCTTACCGATATTAGGTTTATTTTACAAAACTCAGATGGAAACACTTTATTTGCCTCACAAAAGTCACATGATCAACAATGGTATGTGTCCACTGGTGTACACTGTGAAGAAGGACACAGGAAGTAGCCTTAGGATGATATTTTTTAATAACTTATGATGTGAACAAACTAATTCATTTCAGTAAGAAATGATTTTAACTGCATTTCTTACTGAATGGGAACAATGACTAAGTACACCACTAATGCAGTAGCATACTAACACATCAGTACCATTAATGCACTAATGTGCAGCACATTAGTGGCACATTAGTGAACACTAGTTTCCATACGTTACATGTTTCAAAAATGGTCAATGCTTAAAATGGAAACGGCGGCAGCACTGAGTTTTGCGGAATTCAACCCTCAGCAAAGTCTCAGCGGTACATCTAATAGCTAAGTGAGGCTTCACACATTTACATTGAGTTTAAACCATGTGATAAAAGTGTTCACTGTTTGCTTTCACCCCCCTTATAAAAGCAGAATCCTCCATTTGTCACTGCTGAATGTGAAACAAAAACATAACGCATGTCTAGCAATAGCTTTTTAATTCCTGTAAATATTGATGGAAACTGCCTGAATCTGAGCAAAGAGCATTGCGAAAGAGGCCATCAGATTGATCTTAATACGATTTTTTACTTTTACCAATTACACTCAGAGCAAATCTTTATGGAAATCACATTTTTTTCAATTTGCCTGAAGACACTGGATGTTTAATGAGAAACGGCAGAGAAACTCTGATTTATTGAAGAAATTGCTCAAAGCCTTCGGCCTTCCACACACACACACACACACACACACACAGACACACACCCAAGCACCCACACACACATTGCTGGTGTTGCGTGTTTCTTCCTTGCACTACTTCTGAGCCTTATAGACTTTGTCAGGCAAAACGGTTTTAGCAGTTCAAGCTATCAGCTGCCTCCTTTTAACTCTAAATTGCAAGTTCTTGATAATCCCAAATCCTTTGATCAAAGGTTTGGTTTTATTCCACTGATAGATATTCTGCTCCTCTGGACAGAATAAATGCCTGCTGTGAGCTTCACATGGGGATAGTGAGACAAAACAAATAATACACAGAGATGACTGGTAGTAAATCCACACTGATTTGAAGAAGATAGAGAATTATTATTTTCCAGGGCTGGCTGCGGTTTGGGACTGTTATCACAGAATCAGCCTTCACATATCCATTGTTAAAACCGTCATAGCAAGGCAACTGTTATTTTATGCCACTTCCAACATGTTTATAGGAGAACATCATACAAACATATTGTTTTCTTAAATATCAAAATAATCAAAAATCTTTAAAAAAATATATATTGGAATAAAGACATTCCGATTATTATTAATCAAAAGCAACTCCAAACAGCTGTTTTTTGTCTTGATTTTAAAGCACTCAGTGTTTCAGCTTTTTTGCAGTTTTCCGGAAGTTTTCTCCTGATTTGAACCTGTATTCAGCATAGAAGCTGAATGCTGGTTCTTCATGTCTGGCTCTGGTTCTGATGCAGAGCAGAACCAGAACCAGAAGACCTGAGAGGTCTGGAAGGTTGATACAACCACAGCAGATCTCTAATGTACTGTGGTGCTAATCTACCATATGTTATGGTAGATTACACCATAACATCAATTATTATTTTTTTTTCACTGTAAATGTTAGTTTCTGCTGTTCAGCTAAGACATATTAGCTAAATTATATTTGGTGTTTGAATTATAAAAATAAGCATCGATGAGTGTTCATACAGGAAGTCTTATCTGCAATGGAAGGAAATAGAGCTCAAACTCCAGACATAAATCTCATTGAGAAATTCTTGCATGATTTTGAGGCAGCAGTTTACAGATGCTTTTAATAAAATCTGACTCAGCTTCAAGTGTACTGAAAGAAAACAAAATGACACACAAAAAAAATTAATCAATCTGTAGAAGTAGAGGGTAGAGACAGAACCAAAATGCTTGCAATGATAGATGTTCTCCAAAGTAATGACTCATGGGTATAAAAAGAGATGCAGGTCACCAATTTATGTCTCACATTTAATCCTGATAAAGTACAGAGGAGGGTGTGGTTGTAACATGACAAAACGTACGAGGGGTGAAAAGACTTGATTCTTCATTTAAACAGGGACAGGCAACTCAACAGACTGATGTTAGCGAAACTGCTGTACATACAATACTTAACGCTGTTCAGGACTTAATTGTGCATTGGTTTACATGGAAGTTCAAACGCACTGTTTGATATTAGATTGCACCCAACCTAATATGGATGGATAGAGTTTTGTTTACAATTTCTTGCTTCAAACTCGGACAAATATCTGTGCATCCCCATAAAAACTGGTTGATTTTCCAAAGCAGTGAACAAATTGTCATAGAATATATAATGTCTTCAACTTTCAGAGAATCTCAAACAGCCACTCATGTCTCACCAATCAGTTTGCTGAAAGGCTTAGTGAACCTTTCGGCCACCCTCGGGATGATCAGCTGAAACATTTCCATTAACCTCTTGACCTTTCCTCTAATGTGAGCCTTGTGCACAGGCCCCGCAGTTTCATTGTGCTTTCGTGTCTTTGTTGATTCCCTGAGCGCTGAGGGTGAATGTTTATTAATGTAGCAGGAAATCCCCCAGTTGCTTTGTCTTTAGCCATAGTTCAATTTTGTTTTAGCACGCTCGCTTTATTTTGACAGGATGCAAAATGATCTTGTCCCCAGGGTGATTCACGTGGCAACATAATGAGGTGCTGAAGTGTTGAGCAGCAGCTGAGCTGGGAAAAATTAATTCATCAGCTGACAGGAAGGAGCATGGCACAATTAGTTTTATGCTCCCCTCACAGCCTCATTGCAGAGGCTGAGGGGGGTTATGAGCACGTCCAAACAGTCCATATGTAATTTATGCCCTAGAGGTGACCTCTATCAGCACTGTGTAGCTATTTACCTCCTGGCAACTAACACGAGCTAAATCAAGCAGAGATACTGTACCGGATGTTTTATTTCTGCTTATAAATCAAGTGAAAGGTATGGGGGGAATAAAAGGAAGCAGAAACCGGACTGATGAATATGCAGCATTTTTGACTGAAGTAAGTAAAAAGCGACTTACTTGATATATGCACTTGTAAACATAGATGTCATCTGCTGACAGATGTGTGACACATGCTGATAATTTATTGTGGACACGAATTCATTATCAATCAGTGAAACGGGCTTTCGGAGTGAATAAAGGTAAAGAGACAACAATAAGATCAGCCTCCTCACTTTGTTACTTAAACAAAATAGATACAAATGCTGTAATAAAAAGAAATGCAGCCTCAAACAACAGAAAATTGGAACCACAGATCCTGTTTATACATTACCAGTTAGTGTATATAACAAACATAAAAGACTGACAGAAAGCAAAAAGTCTTATTGATCTACAAAATAATTAACCGCGGACCTTAAAATGAGCAAATTGGGTTTCTTTCAATCTCTAAGGTTAAGACTTAAACGAGTTGACCAACAACTTTCTTCTTCTGCGCACACCTTAGCACATTGGTCTACTCAAGTTGCTTTGGATTTTTTCATGGATATCGGGGTTTGGTGAAGATAAGTTTCGAATTTCTTTAATGATTCCCAAAAGCAACAAAATAAGCTAAGGTCAACCGTTGGGTCTCAGGCCCTGGCTACACTACTAAATACAGTCTTATAAACTGATTTTGGACTACATTTTGTACTATTTAAATTACTGACACAGATAAAGCTTAATGAGTTTCAGACGTGCATAATAAAAATGACAACCTAATGGTCCGACTTATTTTATTTACACCGTCCACAATTAAACCTGGATAGCAGCAACATCTCTAGGTCAGTACCTGGTCAGACTCTGTTAAGAAAAGTTATTAGTAAGTAACTGACAGAGTAAACTATTAAAGTAAGTATTGTGTAAACAAAATGGAGGATTACCAAACAGCAGTGGCTGTCCTAAATGTTCTCTTGCCTCGGACCTTAATTATTGGACCATAATTTTGGATGTAAATGAGTTTCCAGAAATATCCATTTACTGGGGACTTTTTTACCTGCAGCACTACATACAAGAAAAACTTCTATATGCTGGAAATAGTGTCATCATGATGCAAAATTCTGAAACTTGATTTCGATACAAGGACAAATAATTTCAACACAGTGGAAACATTTTATTTTATTTTTGATGAAATTGTGTTGTAGTGGATACAAACTTAAGTTGTGATTTTCTTGAGAAATGCTTCTGTTAAAATAAAATGAATTGTACTGAAAGGTAGATCTGTCGATATAGACAAGGTACACCAAATAAAAATATTGACAGAGCTATTTTGAGAAATGACCCATTTGTCCCTTTGGTCCAGTTTCATTAGTCACACTTTGCGAAGATATTACCTCGTTAAGTGAAGTTATCTTGCATAGACATTATTTGCAGGTCAAGGACAGAAGCTTTCTCTTCTTGTATTCCCTTCTATAAACAGCAAGGATGTTACATTTAAAGTCCCAAGGAGATTTGATGCCTTTGGCTAGTTTCATCTATAGCATGACCCTGAAGCCAAAATGTCCCCAGAGTCTTGCCAGTGGCGAGATACGATTCCCACAACTATATGCTCACATTTCAGCAGATAGTTGCTGAAATGTGGACCCTGTGAGGCTGGTGGACGGAGCTGGAAGGCCTCAGTGACACAGAACAGAGGACACTCAAGACAGAGAGGATTAACGCAAACACAATAGGAATAGTGATGATGGGAAAATTCTTCTTGACATTTGGCTCAATGCTCTAAGGAAAATACATCGACAGCAAATATATCCTCACTTCACTCACTGGGTTACAGTTTGGCAGTATTTCTTCAGGAAACAGAAATGACTGGTTGAAACAAGCAACAAAGACTTCACCATTTCACCAGATGCCAGTCTGCGTTGTTGTGATGCTAACACGTTGTTCTTAAGTGAGGTATTCTGGTGACATTTCTACGTCTTCATAATAGGTGTGAGGAGGCTAGGATTTATTTGGAATGAATATGCTAACTTAAAAAGAAAATGACACAGATAAACGATACCTTTTAAACCAAAGGTTGATAACAACCAGTAAGCTATGTGGAAATAAGAAAAACTAGTGAGCTCAATGTAAAGCTGTGGCATCAACACCCATCAATACCCTGAAAAAACAAAAACAGTTGACTCTTTAAAAGAAGATATTCCATTTTGTAATGAGAAACTATTACTAACATGACATATATCAACAGAAACCATACACATCTATAACATACACATCTATTCAGAGAAGGCGCTCTACATATTGATGCAAAACAAAGTGTCTAGAATTTATCAAGTATTTATAAAAATACAAAGTGAAAAAAAAAATACTGACACGTTAGACACAAAGTACATACATTTATATTATTGCTGTGTAGTTATGGATATCTAACTAATTCACACCGACAGGAGAAACAGCCAGTAAATCGGTCATGTAAGGAAAATGTTTGCTACTTCTGAACTTATTCTGCAAAAGTATTTCCATCTCACGTTTAGTGCATTATCTTTTTACGCAAAGCCAAAACCACCTCCAGTCAACTTTTTTCTCTCTTTCTTTTTTCTTTTTGCCAAACTGAGAAAGTTTTTCAAATTTTGTCATTTTCATCAACCTTTGCTGCTAAATTCTCATAAAAAATATTGATGGAAACATGATTATTCTTTTTTCCCTTAAGCTAAGTTTGTGATGTAGTTGTTACCACTTTACGCTCACAGTGGTTGCTGCACATGTACGCTCTTCAGGTTACAAGTAGAAAACGAAATAAAATGGTAAATGTCTTATTTGCTATCAAAATATGTTTTAAAAATTCCCTCCATCTAAATTTCTTCTAGTTCTTCACTGCTGCTAAAGTCTCTTTGTGATTTCATGCTGAAGTTGTTTTGGATGCGCTGCATTGTGCTCTCCTTTTTTCATCATTTAATGGTCTATTCTCCTAACAGCTTTGCACCATAATATGCGCTCATGTGCTGTAAATATCTGGACTAGACTCTATTTCTTGCTATCTGCAGCACAATAAAACAACAAAACTACTAGAAAGATTATAAGTGCACAGTTAAGTGAAGCATGCTCCTGTATTGTCTAGAAAAGGTCCATAGCTTCAAGTGTAACAGCATATTTAATACCCTGCTTTGAAATGTATTTTTTTCTGATATTCCCAGCCACATTCTTCATACCCTGAAACTCTATATGTGATTTAATGTGTTTTGATAAAATAACAAGGAGGTTAATTAGTCGGGTAAAGATCACGGGCAGAGCAATTCCCACATCTTATTTACTAAATCTTACGGAGAGCTGGAATTATATAACTAATGATGATAACAGAGATTCTGCAGCCGTAGAGAACTGTGACTGGACAGTTTTCTCAAGAAGTCAGAATTAAAAAAAATAAATAAAAATCACAACCTCCCAGGCTGGGATTCTTGGAGTGAAGATGTAGCTGCACGCTTCGTGCTCTTGCTGCCGTTCCCCTCCTGCGGCATTTCAATTACTGGATCGTCCTCAGTAAAGGCGAGACCCCAATTAGTTTCTGGGTGACCAGGGGGCCGAGAGGGGCCAGGACAGAAGGAAGACTAATTAGCAGAATGGAAAGGTCCCCAGCACATTCCAACAGCTAAATGAAAGTACAAGGCCATGCAAAATGCAGAAGAACATGAAATATAAATCACAGCATAAAAATATAGCAGCACCAAGCACAAAGTACCAGGTAAAAGATTGGAAATGCATAAAAGAGTGAAGAAAGTTAACGTCAGATGGTGTCTCACAAGATAAAACTGGAATATCATCAGCTAACTGTGCAGAGGAAAAGTATTCATACACTAACTTTTTCACATTTGTTACATTCTAACCACACTCTGAAGTTATTTTAATGGGATTTTTCTGTTTGTTTTTATATGTAGAGGATAAACATGAAGTTTGAAGAAAAAAGAAGCATCTTCAAAGAGATGAGACAGATAAACTGCCTTCTCCCAGTACTCCCAGTACTAACTGCAGAAACACCACAGAAACAACCAACTAGAACTAATGTCAGTGTTAGTGTTGTCAGTCAAACTCGTGTATGCACTACTCATACCCTCCATGTTGCTTTCAGCTTTGCTACAGCTCCTTCAATGGAGCCTGTGTGACTGCTAGGCTAGTTAGTAAATAGTAATAGTAAAACAATGCATTGTTTTACTATTATTAGCACATTCGGCAACATGTACCTGGAGGTGATTGCCTCCTCCTGGCTCTGACTGGTTGTTTCTGACCAAGTGGTTTATTTCTGCACATGGCAGTAGGATCACTGGAAGAAGACAGAGCAGCACATTTTTTTTCAAAGATTGCCTGTCTCATGTTGTTAGTGATAGTTTTAACAAATACATAAAAAGTATATATTTTTGTAAGTTACGTAGTGCAGTGATTCTGTCCACTCATATGGTGCAATTTCATTCACATCTGACCACAAGTCTTTCTGCGTGTGTTTTTGATCGCCAATGCACATATAATGTGAGTGTTAGGACTATTTTAAATAATAATAAAAAAAGTGTCTGTTGCTTCCCTATTGTAAAAGTAAGGTCAATACTACTGCTGTATTTTAAAAGCACCATAGTATTTAAAATCACTCTGCAGTGAATGCACTTTTTAGACATTACAAAAGAGAGAAGAGCCAGCCGTATTAAAATGTTCTAGCCATTCCCAGCATGACTGTCTTTTTAACAGCAGCCAGTGGGAGCTCGAGGCAGCAGCTATAAAACAGATTTTTAATGCAAAACTCTGACTTGTATAATATTAAGAGGGCCTTCTGATGGATTATTGCTCACTGGAAACTCATTCTGTAAATACATCAGACAAAGAGAAATTATCAATAAAATATTATCTGTTTTCTATATCTCCAGATACTTTCTTGTCCCCACAAATTACATTTTACAGTTCAAATCTTATAGAAGAATGATAAAGAAATAAAATAAAATCACACACAAAAAAATAATTCAGCTGACAAATTTCAGTTTTCAAAGGAGAGTAACAGCAAAACAATCTCAAAATACAACTGTACTTTTTTTTTTTTTTTTAGATGGCTCTGACAGTGTCATATTAATTGATAAAGGTTTATATGTAAAGATTGATGTTGCTTATCAAACACAGCATGATTAGATTTAACTCTGAGTTGAACTTCCAAGTTAACTTGATCTATGAAATGGATTCAAAAGCTTTTAAATGCAGGTGAAAAATTAGATTGATGTTGCTTATGCAAAGAAAACATTGACGGGACTCATGCTTGAAGGTTTGAGTCATATTCCCTCTCTTCTACTTGTGCAGCTCCAGCTGCTGGTGTTCTGGTTCCCTTAGCAGCAGTCGGACTGAAAGTGTCCGTCTGATCTGTTTCCATTTCAACAACGTTCCGATTCAGAGAAAACTTTCCAACGTCGACTCCAGCTTTCCCACAGTGCTCGTTAGCAGGCGGTACTTTGTTCCTGCTGCTTCCTGCCCCGGTCTCAGAGACTGAACTGATTTTGTTAGTGTTTCACTTCTACACCCCAAAGTCCACAGATTTAAAACCAGCAATAAGCTTCTGGAAACCAGTGGAAATTTCTCCTGCACTTCATTAGAGATTAACTGTGGGGAGAAGGGAGTGAAATAATAGCCTGGATGGACACTTGCCGCTTCTCCACTTACCGTCCCCCACTGATAGTAAACTCAGGCACTAAACATTCTCCCTTTAGGAACATCAGCACTCCGCTGTTTTATTTTTTTATTGATACTTAAACAAGAATGCTGTGACCAACAGGATCTCTCACAACCGGGAGAACCTTCTCACCTGGAATTGATGTGTCAGACAAAATCTGAGCTCATTCCTCAAGAAGTCGGTTACTAGAGCTGAGGGCCACTGGTGAGGGTGAGGTGAGGCCCCATATACAAACAGGGCTCTTAGCATCAAATCTCAACTCTAACTTCAAGACTCAGCGCCAAGAGAGATCAGGAATGACAGAGATAAGGATCTGAAGAAGAGTTTTCTTTCTGTGTCAGACTCACCACCTGCAGCAGCACCGTCACCAACACATTCCCAGCATGCAATGCTGTATTTTTAGGAACTAGAATACAGAATATATCCATAATATAGTAGATTAACAATTACTCCATTATTTTTGAAACAATAGACCTTTTATTAGTATTATTAGGCTGATACATCCAATATTCATACATTTATGCAGAAAATTCTTCAGCATATCTTTAATTAGAATTGATGGCTGTGACATCTGATCTCTTATTATTTCAGATATCTTCAATTAACATCCTAACTGGCCAGAATGACACCACTCATGTCTTAAATAATTACTCTATCTACATTTCCACAGAAAACCAGCAATGCTTTCATCAAACCTCTGATTTTGTTTTATTGAGGTTCCTGTTTTCTCCCTGTAAATGTACGTGTGGGGGTGTGCGTGCATGTGTGCATGTGGACAGTTATGGTGAAAACCCAGCTGTTCCAGACATTATAATAAAAGAGTAAATATTTTTAAAAATGAAAGCAGATTGACATTTTAACAATTTTATATTGTTAGATTATAACATTTCCCAGCAACATACAAACTCAAAGCGAACCTGTTTTTTCTTACCACTGTCTTTCTCGTTCCAATGTGTTTTTCAACCAAGCTGGCCTGCTCAGCACAAGCTGAATGAAATTGTGAGAAGGAAATATTTGTGCAGTCACATCCGGTCTGTGCTACACAATCATGGCAAGCACTCCTCATCTTGAAGAAGCGGCAGCAGCAGGTTTGTCTTTCTCTTGTCTTGTTTGTCTTGTGTTGTTTTTGTCAAGATGATTTCTCCTGGAAGGAAAAGATGGAGCGCTTCCAGAGACATGATTGCACTACAAAGCAACTCTGTGTATCCCACAATCCAGCAGCGGATTTGCCTTAGGATATTCGGAATCCTGTCAGAGCCATCAGTTCCATGAATGCATGCTAAATGTTGACCTTCCTTTCATTGGGAAAACACAGCATGATTAGATTTAACTCTGAGTTGAACTTCCAAGTCAACTTGATCTATGAAATGGATTCAAAAGCTTTTAAATGCAGGTGAAAAAATAGATTGATGTTGCTTATGCAAAGGGAAATATTTTCTTCACATGTCGCAATGTCCGATTTCATACCTAATGCTTGGTTCACACGGCAAGATTTTAAAAATACTGGCCAATTTTCAGAACTTCAGAAACCTCACACACGGCGATAAGAACATCAAAGTTCTAACAGGTTTGGTTGTGCAGTGTACAAAAGCAACACACACCACATATCAACCAATTTCATTCACCAACGTTAAGATTTCACACGAGAAATATGGCCAAAACTCTCGAGATCAAACGTGAGTTCAGAGTAAGCAAACATGGCCGACTGGAACATGCTAATAGTTTGTGGACTGTGTTCAACTGAGGGAAAACATCGACCGAAAAAGACATCTCTATCATCCACCAGATATTCCGGTGCATCATGGCAGCTGTTTGGTTTTCTTTATGTTTAATTCTCCTCCTTCTTTCCACGACCTTTCTGATTGGCTACTTGTCTCAGTCATCACTCTGAGTTACTTCCTATCTTCCCATCAGCTCTGCACAGCCGCCATAGTGCTGTCAGTACTGTGAAGCGGACAACAAAATACATTAGCAGTGTAATCTGCCCTCTGTCAGGAAAGCAAACCTGTTTTATTACAAGCATATAACTCACACTTAACATGACTTGCTTCAAGAAGATAAAATAAAATGAAAGCATTTTATGTTTTCAATTTGAGGGTCCAGTCAAAGCCTTCCTCAAGGAGAATGAAGGCTCTGATGATTCACTACTTGCACTTCATTAAAACACCAGCACAAGGTTCTTTTCCAATTACTGTATGTCCCCACCAGCTTTGCACATCTAAGGACTTTTTTTTCTTCTTCCTACTAGCAAATGTTTCTCATGTTCATTCAGATCTGATAGAGAATATCTAGGAACATCAATTTTCAAACCGAGAACACACACACATGCACACGCCCACACATGCACCTGTCTATTGTTCGTCACCCAAACTGAAACTGCTATCAGACTAAAGGTTACATGTCTCAATATTGAAATATCTGTTTTTGCAGCTGAAATGTTTTCATAGAGTACACCCAACTGTCTCAGCCCATCAGTACTGTATTTTAATATGTGTGTTTCTGTGTGTGTGCAGTGTGTGGCATTTGTGCTTATCTGTCTGTGTAGGGAGGTATGAGAGCTTGCTGTGTAATTGAAATGTCATGCGTACAGGAGAGCGCTTTGACTGAACGGGAGCCTTTAGCCATGCCCCGATGAGCCGGCGACAGATGAGCAACGGCCTCCCCGATGAGAAGTGGCATTCCCCGAACGCATTCCTCCTCCTCTATCCTCGTCCGTCAGCCCGTCCTGTCCTGTCCCGGCCCCAACCCCGGCCCCAGCCCTGGCCCCACAGCTCTCCTTCTGTCTGCCATTCCTCCCTGCCTATCTACCCTCTAACAGTGATTAACGATATTGCCCGGTAGTCACTGAAATATTAAAATAAATGGTTGGCTGAACCAGGGTCTGAAAGAAAGCCAGTGCATCCATCATTTTTATCTGAGGCTAAACTATCATGTAATTGATGGCAGCTTTAGGGTTGCCATTCAAGTCTACTAATGCAGGTGGTGAAGTAACTCCCAGGGTTTGATAGGTGCCAAGCATCAGTACAATATTGTTCATTTTCACATAAGCCAGGATTAATAGGACTGTGAGAAGAAGCATTTGCTCCCAAAGAGATTTCTCTTTTTTTTGTTTTTGTTTTGTTTTGTCAAACAAATGAAATTCATTAGTGAATTGACTTTTCCATAAGTGTGTCAAAATAGTGTGAGTTGGTTTTATGCCACAGAAGACAGTCTGGGTAAAAATAATTATCTGCAGTGTATTTCACATTATATTTTTGTCCACACAAGAATTATATGTAAAAATAAATAAATAAATAAATAAATAAATAATAAATAAATAAATAAATAAATAAATGTCTCTGTTAATTCCATTCAGTTTAGCTGGAGTAAGATCAGCAAATCTTTTTAACACAAGACAGTCAAATGCAGAGTGCAAAATCTGTGGCTAAATCGTTTTCCATTTCTTGAACCCAAGTTGTCTTCATTGTGTCAACATCAGCAATCATAAGGAAACATGTTGTGACAGTGGAGAGAAATAACATGACAGGTTTAAATAGGAAAAAATAAATAAAATCCACCGAATCCTGATTTAGCATGATTGTCCATCTGCTGTCCTTGACTCTGGGTTTGAGAGAGTGCAGCAAACACTGGAATGGTATTACAAAACTATAAAATATAGCAACTGCTGTAAAGATTGAAGTTATGGGGAAAAAAAAAAAAAAAAAAACTACTTTTTTTTTTCCCATGGTGACTGAATGTTCAGAATCAATATTCTGACATTTGGTGAAGAAACATTCTGCTTCCAAACACGAGAAAATATCGAAACTGGTTGATTTTGTAAATATGAAAACACAATTTTCACATCACGCAAGTTACCTGATCAACAACCGGATGCTGCCAATGGCAAAAACTATGAAGAAAAAGACAGGAAGTAGTTAGTGGATGATGGAGCAACATACTTTTTAATGATTTAAAGCGTGAACCAACTCATTCCTGTGTGATTTTAATTGCATTTCTAATTTAATAGAAACACTGTAATTGCAAAATTGTGTTTTTTCAACATTAATGGAATGTTGACCATTTTGTCAATAATCATAACTTGGTTACAAGAGAAAGTCAAAGCACTACAATAAAGATAACTGAAGTCTGAAGCCATGACAGCTAAAACATTTATCTGATAAAACAGATACATGTTTTATCTGTTTTATCTGTCAAATGAAACATTTCTAGAGTCTAAGGTTCTGGAATGTCTCTCATTTTTTGTGAGCAACTTAAATTTGACTCTAAATTCTTCAAATGCACATTCCTTTAATGTTGAACATAAAAGCTACAAAAAAGTTGGTCAACGCTGATAGGGGACATTCAACATAATCTGTTTTTTTTTTTTTTTTTTTGCTGTGAAAGCACAAAACCACATCCTGTCAATATTGTGTCTAATCCAACGGAGTCAGAATCTATGAGAATTTGATTACATTCAGACCAGGTGAGCATCATTGACCTTGACATTGTATCTAATATAGCTAAGTGCTGATGACAGCGCCTTAAGGAGTCACAAACTCCACATCTGTGATGCGGGCCGTTGGATGCTGAGGGGGAGCATATGGTGGGATTTGGTCTTAATGAAGTGTGGACTGAATTAGGCACGTCTTGATGACTCAACCACTGCTAGCTTCCCATTTATCTAAAATGGTTCTGGTAAGTAAGCCTTCTTTTTACAGTAGAAGCAGTGAAGGGCTTTAGCCTTTATATTTAAATCCATCTTGGAATATCTATCACTACAAACAGAGCTAAAACTAACGACAAGAGCTTCTTCAGCAAAGTCCCTGGTCGTGTCAGATAAGAAACATCAGCAGTCACTACGACATGTTTCATTTTCTTTGCTACATTTGGGATGTTACTGTATAAAAACATAACTTTTTTTTTTAACTGTAGAAGTGTGAAATCTCAGTGTATTGGTGGTTTAGGTTTTGTGAATTCACCTATTACAGATTCAGATTTTTTGTATTATTCCTTTTGCAGTGCATATCTGAAGTTTTCTAAAGGCATGATAAATATGCAGAAATGTGTCAGGTAATTTTGTGGTTTGAGTTAAAGTTCAAGTTAAATCTTCACCTATAGATTGTACCTATTAAGTACAACAGTGTTAGTTGCAGATAAAATAAAACTAATTGAATATAAAGTAAATTTTGCAGATTTCTGACTTTTTGACATTAGATAATGTGGGAGTTCTTATATTGTAAATGTATCTCTATGATCACAAAATATGTTTTTTATCTGAAGTATTTACAACTTCTGAACATGGGGGAAATATTCAATATTTTTTCAATAGTTTCAATATTTTTTCTCAAAAATATGTGAAATTAATCAAAAAATTTCTGAGTTAATTTTTTTTTTAAAGTTTTCTCCTGTGCTACATGAAGAACCATTGAAGAAAACATGCAGTGATACTTCCTTCTGCACGATGGGCGTCACATTTTAGAGGTTGTAGAATTTCTTTTTTGGCTTTGGTAAAAAAAAACAAACAAAAAAAAAAAAACAAACAACAACAACAAAATGACACACACTTGTTTTGGTTGTATTTACCCAGAATCCCCTGCGTTGTAGTCCGCTTCCTGCTTTGGGAGCAGTCTCCAGTCTGCTTGGTGTTCATGTATGCATTCAAAGCACAACACAGTTCACTGGACCCAAACAGAGACTGAGGTTTGATTTTTTTTGGTCCTGATCAGAGCTAGATGATGCATTTGCACCTCCACAAGCAAACCGGACCTTCTATGGAAACAAAAAAGAAGTAGACTTTCATGAAAGCTTGACCAAAGAAGGATGGAACTTGATAAGTACACCATTCAACTGACTGAATGAGAAAGACTTTGCAAAATATCTCAGAGTTGACTGTGCACACTAGAATAGAAACGTACCAGTGAATTCAAAGGAACTGTCTAGATGTTATAAAACTGGTTCTGTTGTAAAAAACACAAATCCAGGAAATATCCAGATGCTTTTAGGATCCCTGACACAAATCTTGTTATGTTGAACATCACTTTGGTTAAACTGGAAAGCTGATCACAGAGTAAAAAGAAGGATTAAGGTCATCTACAGAAAGGGAGACTGAATGCACTGAAGTCTCTCATACTTTAAAATTACAGCAAGCAAAAAGAAGAAAGAAAAACTGCTCCTCTGTGGCTGAGAAGCCACTTTTCCTCCTCCCTGCATCATCTAAGCTGAATCAGGGAGTGCACTCTCATCTGCATAACTAGTTTTTCCTTGGAACAGGTTGGGGTCAGCGCTTGATTTATAACACAAGAGGCCTTGCTCCTTCAACATTTATATTCCTGTGCAGTTGCTGAACCCTTGTAGGACTTTTATCATTAGTGGCCTCAAATAATCTGTAATGACTGGAGGCAATGAATTCAAATTTGAAAAAAAAAAATACTTCATCGATTCATTGAAGAATACATGAAAGTCTCTTTCAACCAATTAAATAAAAAGTAGAAAAAGAAAATAATTCAAAAGACTGAGTGAATAGAAAATCTGAAACATTTCTCAAAGACCTTGGTCTGTAATGTTTCAAAGGGTGAGTTCAACTTTTAGAACTGAAGTTATGGAAGTAAAACAAGCTTTACTGGTGAGTCCATCAACAGTCCATCAGCAGGAAGTGGACTGACAGGCACTGCAGAGAGAGGACGACAACATGACAGCCCTTTTGATATATCAAAAAAAGATACAAATATCACATTAGTAAACCATAAAAACTACAGATGGAGAACAGAAACGTGGATGTTTAAAGAGATTTACCTCCATGAAGGAGAGATGGAGAAGTTTGTGACAATAAATAGAAGAACAGCAAGTATGATAAATAACTTCAAAAATACAAGAATAAAGTCTTATATTTTTCTTTATCCGCAATATTTCAATATTTCTTAAAGAAATATTGTGGCTTATGATAAAAAAAGTTGTCTTGATAAGAAAAAAAAACACTTTATTCAGATCTGAGGTGAACAGCTCATTAAGTCTGTGGTTCGTTCTTTGAAAGTCGTTTAAACAATAATATTGGGCTAACTGCTTAATGATGGATTTTCTTGTCTTTTTTTACTTGAAGATTTATTTAATTTTTATTTTTCTTAAAATATATGGACTGAAGGTTGCACAGTGGTAGCACTGTTGCCTTGCAGCAAGAAGCTCGCGAGTTCGACTCCCGGCCCGGGGTCTTTCTGCACAGAGTTCACATGTTCTCCCTGTGCATGCGCAGCTTCTCTCTGGGTACTCTAGCTTCCTCCCTCCCACGGTCCAAAAACATGACTGTTAGCTTAATTGGTGTCTCTAAATTCTCCCTAGGGGTGAGTGTGTGTGTGCATGGTTGTTTGTCCTGTCTGTACTTGTGTTGCCCTGTGACATATAGACAGGACAACATAGGGCAACTGTTAGGTATTTTCCTCGAACCTACAATAAAATAACCACAGAAAAATCTCTAACAGCAACACAGAGTCTGAACAGACTGGCGACCTGTTCAGGGTGTTCCCCGCCTCTCGTCCAGAATGTCAGCTGGAGATAGGCAGTAGCACCTCTCCTGATGCCATTAGGGACAAGGGTGTTAGAAAATGGATGGATGGATATATGGACTACGTCTGTCTTGAAATAAAGACTTATTATTTAAATGTTCCAAACTCCTGCTGCTGGTAATAATTTGATGCTGTCTGCTAAAAGTTAAAGTGTTTTCCTACTTGAAAAGCCCATACCAATAATTTCTTCTCAAGATGCTCCGTGTTCCTCATTTGAAGGCAGCCTGGTGTAGAGTTCTGATGAATTTATGACCACAACTTTAGATTTAAGTTGTTGCAGCTCATTTCAATTAATCTGTTTCAATAATCAGGTCATAGAACACTTGTGCCAGTGGCTTGTACAGATAATTTAATAAATATCAGATGCTCAATAGTTTGAGATGTGTGATCCCTAAGGGAGGCTTGACAAAAAATAATTGAGAAATGCTGACATAAATCATTATTATGTGTTATTAGCCTGAACCCTTCAGACCTCGTTTTCCTGTGTGTGGGTGTGTGGAGGCGAGCGCAGTGTGTTGTGTGTAAATGAACAGAAGTAGTCCATGCAGGTCTCAGATGGGGGTTTGGCCGTGAACACACAAACAAGTCAAGTCAGGTGAGCTGCAGTGCAGCTGCCACTGTGAATCACAGCCCACCTGAAGACTCGGATTAATGTGCCGGCCTAATTAACCTCTGGATCTTTACTAAATGACTCCGTTGTTTGACTTAAACCAAAGGGACATGGCGACAAAGGCCTACTGTATATATCACCACATACTTGTTCCAGCCTTCTCTTGGGGATGTGCAGTAAAAAAGGTTTTGCTGATATGGAAGAGACTAAAACAAATGGTGTCATTTCGACCAGCAGTCATAATGCTTTAACTCTGCCAGAGCTAAAAATGCTACAAGAAGTGAGAAATCCCATAAAACCTCTAAATGACAGGTTATATCTTAGTTTCATTTTCAAGGACAGTCTGAGCCATATGTGACCTCAAAGAAAATGGAGTCTTTTATCAGCTTGCTTTTACTCGTGACAAAAGACGGTAAAAGGAATCCCATTTTCTTTTCTTTTTTTTTCTTTTTTTTCCTTTTTATCCCATTTTAGATATTGTACAGCCTAATCCAGTCTGGAGAAAATGGGATGACTCTTTGGTACAGACATGAAAATAAAATAACACACTTCCATGCAAGCCCAGTTCTCTCTTGTAGTAATGGATTCCAGATTGTTCATTCTGAAACAGGGGCTCTACAAATTTGGGTTTCAGAAAAGAAACAGTGCTTTATGCTTTATTCATTTATTTATTTATTTTTTTTGGCACAATCTTAAAGTATCTAAAATGCTTTATAAATTTATCAAATGAATCACAAACTGGACAATAACCCTGCCAGCATAACTCAGCTGATTGAACTTTTCTTTTTTTTTTTTCTTTTGCCTTGCGAGGTAAAAAAAAAGAAAAGTTCAATCAGCTGACCAAGGTGTTGGTTCCCATTGACAACATATCAAGGTCATCAAATGTGTTTCTGTGGTCCAGGTAAGGTCTGCAGGGATGCAATAAGAAAATGGACATGCAGACAACAGAACAGAAGTGATACTGATGGTGGTAAAGTCAGTCTTCTGCACTGTGACTCTGCCCCAGAAAGGCTTTCCAGTGGGGAAACTAGGACGTGGTGGAGTAATGGGCGTAGGTGTTAGACTCATTGTGGCTTTGTGCTGTGTGCATGAAAGCATGTAGAAGTTGGAAAAAACCAGGATTTTCCTGCCACAGTCTGTTGGGGTGGTTTTCTTGAAGCACATTCATACCTGCCCTGTTTAATCCACTTTAATTAAACTGTAAATTCATTTGCTTGAAAGTTTGGTTCGTTTTTAGAGTGTGAATGTGTTTTCAAACTCTGATCTGGTCCAAAAAAGCAAAGTCTGATCAGCCGGGTCAAAGCGGTTTGAAAGCTTAAGAATGCCATTGAAAATACGCATCAATAAAAACTGACAGGTCAGACCATTTGTTTTTGATAACTACAAAATAAGTTTCAGGTACTCTTTTGATTACAACCTGCCCTGAAAATTGGTTTAATTTTGTGTAAATATGTGTTTGTATGTTCTGTTTTTGAGATTTGACTAAGAGTTTTAAAGCACCAGTTTTTGCGGTTGGTAGTTTGGTACAGTCCACAGAACATTTAATGTATATTATTCTTGGAGTCAGCAACAATGAAGAGTTCTCTAAATGTGACCAAAGATGGGGAATGGTTTGTTTCCCAGCTCGCTGTCTTCATCCACATCACTGTTAATGTTGTTCACTGTAAAACAAACCGTGAGCCAACTGGACGCCTTTATTTGGGGCAAATGATTTTTCCCTGTTTATTAAGACTTTTTCTTCATATTGACGTTGATAAATGTAGAACTTATGACCAAGTTTTGAGAATGTAAAAAGTAGAATGTATACATGTTTGTTTTCAAGTGTACAAAGTCAGCAGGAAAATAATTAATGTTGCAGTATATAACTTTCATAATTTTTTTTACATTTTTACATATTATTTATTTAAAAATGTAATTCTGTTTTAAGCAATGAAATATATATGATATACGTGAAGTTAAAGTACAGCACACATTAGCAAAAGTTGGTTTTGCTTATTGGGTTTCAGGATCATTGAAAAAATGCAGAGTGAGCTTTAACAGCTAAATTCATTGAGAATCTTGATTTTTATGACCATGAATGCCTTTCGCAACTAAAACTCTCAGCTCTCAGACCGTGCAGGAATAAATCTGGTGAACACACTTGTTATGTCTCTTTTTTAAACCGGTATTGGAGACATGCAGTTTTGTCTTTCATGACAAAAGCTTGTTCATAAGTATTTTAATAAGTACTATGACCTCTTGTAGAGTGATTGTTGTTGGACATTCCTCATGGACGAATGTGAGGTATCTGCAGAGTGCAATTCAGCAACAAGCATGTGGAAGCAGAGAGCTGGAAGCGGTTTCCACAAAAAATAGGAAAAATGGCTCAAGAAAAGCCAACGCAGTTTTTCTACCAACTGATCTTCTCCAGTGTGTTGCTGTGAAACAGATAAGGCTCCTTCTGACCGTTGTTTTACCTGCATGCTCTGACCTGCAAAACCATTCCTGAGCTTCTTCTTAATTTGTCACATAAATACAACAAAAACACAAAATAAGTGTAAGTGAATAGATCAGTTTTCCTTAAACTATGGAACATTTGCAAACATCAAGGCTTCACTTGCTGTCATTTTCCACAGACTTACAATCAGATTTCAGTTGTACTGAACCATTCTAGCATTTTGTCTTTGATCAAAGCTCTGCTACTGTAGCTGAACACCGCTGAAAGAGAACAGCCAATGAAAAATAAGTAATGACGAAATTGAAACTGAAAAAAAAAACAATAGGGAGTCTTGGTCAAATATATAAATAAACTGAAACTAAATTTTGTTCAAATTGTTCAAAAAGTGCAATTATAATTTGTAGATATAATGTGAAATAAATAATAAAGCATGATGCCAGAGCACAAAGGATCAAATTAGATTGAATAGATCTACTCTATGGATCACAAAGCAGTATGTTGCACTGGATTCTCATGTTTTTAATGAAAATGTTTCAGGTTGTTGAATACTTCAGCAAGGTCAAAAGTCGTCTCCACTCTGTCACATGTTCCAGTTCTCCTCTACACTTGTGCATCTACAGCCTTCGAGTGTGACGCTGCTAACAGCAGACACTCTCCTTTCCCCGGTCCCCCTGCCAACCTCTACAAAGCCACTTTAATCTTAAATGGGTCTTGAAATAATTCAAATCATTTGAGAATCATTTCTGAACTTTGGGTATGCATAACATTCCCTTGATGTATGCGACAAAGAGCCTTCAAAGCGTTGTTGGTTGCAGCCGCAGGATCTCAGGACGCAGTCACCTCCTGTGAGATCCAATCAGTGTGAAGATGCACTCGGCCTCATCAGAAGGGCTGCTTGCTAATCAGACTCCTCAAGCATCGATGTGACAATTAGCATTAGGATTATACTTCAGCTTCTTGTCCCCCCAGAGTGCCATGCGTGCCTTTGTGTTCATTTTGATTTCATAATGTAAACAAACTTGAATGGACAAGACATTTGTCCTCTGAGGAGCCTCTCACGACATGAGTGAGGCTTCAGACTTGAACATTCTTACTTTTACCAACTTACAATAAAAGTGACAATACCACAGGGCACAGAAGATGGCGCTATGGACTGAGTTGCACAAGTTACAAAATAAATAAATAAATAAATCTCTGAGTTTGAAAGTGTGACTCTGTAGAAGAAGAAACTGTGATCCTGGAAAGGAATACGAGCTTCAGGTATTCCTTGTGGCAGTTTTTTATCCTTTTAATCATCAGCATATAACTCAACATCAGAATACTTTAAAGATTTGCTGTTATTGTATGAACCTTCCAGACCTCTCAGGTGTGTTCTGCTCTTCACCCAGAACAAGAACCAAACATGGAGAATCAGCATTCAGCTTCTATGCACCACAAATCTGGAACAAACATTCAGCAAACTGAAGAACAGCTGAAACTCCGAGTTCCTTTAAAGTGGATTAAAAACTCAGCTGTTTAGAGTTGTTTTTGAAAGATTATAACTGAAACATGAGCCAGCATATTCGATGTCTATTGATGAATTTTATGATGGGGCTTGATAAAATGTAAGGTTTGTAACTGGTGTCACATTTGGTTACTGCTGTTATGATGCACTTTGCCTTGTTGCTCAAATGTCTACACAAAATAAACTTGATTGATTCATTGTTTGGAGCACCATTTGGCTGGGCCTCTGTTGAGGGAGTTTCTGTCTGTGAATATTTATGCAATTAATTGTTCCATATTTTTATATAATTTTTAAAAATGAATTTTTACTTTGAATTTAGTTTTTGTATTTTCTTTTTTGTCAAAATAGCCAAATCTTGTTAATGGTAATTGGTCTCTAAACACAATGAAAAGGGTTAAAGATTCAAGGGGTGAAAAATTTTCATAGCCACTGTACATTGAGTTGAACTGAACTACAGTAGAATTTCTTCCTCACACCAGTGAGACAAACTGCAGATAGGCAAACATCCATTGGCAACCTTAAAGTTGTTATATGGAACATAATAGTTCTGGTGATGAACTGAATGAACAATTTTTTTTCTATTTGCAAAAACACAAGAAATGTTTTCATTGAAGCCAAGTGTATTCTTGGCTTCAACCTGATTGAGTCGTCATGAGTGAGTGTGAAGACAAGGACGAGAGTTCAAACTGGAGAGAAAATACATTTGTACAAACAACATTGTATTGGATTCTGCAAACACAATTCCGAGGTGGCAAAGACCGTGCTGCAGAGGCAAGGTCTTTTTCAGAACAAAGACAGAGATTTTTCAGTGGGAGAAGTGCAGTCTGTGGGTAAAATAAAATGAAATCTCTCTCTATCTCTGTCTCTTTCTTTCTCTCTGTGGCTTCTTTAGATCAAATATTTTGCTGCAGACCAGGAGCTTCATTATCTTTCATTTCACATAATGAATCCCTTCATTTAAAGTGTAACCTTACATTTCTTTGTTTAAAACATTTATGTTAATGCTTGTTAAATCCGTGTTCATCAAACTCACTGTTTTGAGTGACTTGACCAAATCTCACCAGAACTGGCCAACCTTTCACCTGACTAGCACAGCTTTACTAAATCATCTGAAGTTCTCTCCTCATTTTACCTTTACAATTAGGCTCGTGACAATAAATATTGCTGGACGATAAACTGTGCCAGGACTTAATGTGAAAAACAATGTTAGCCATTATAGATAGGAAAAAAAAATTACTTTCCACCAAAACATTATTAAGTATTGAGAATAATCTCATACATACATTTTCTAGAAAAAACAGGACATTTCTGAATTTAACAAGTCGGAAATGTTTTGATTTTTGAAACTCGGAAAATTTCCCATTTAAAAAAAATAAAAAACACAAAATAACTGAAACCATGAGTACAAAAACATAAACTTCTTCAAGAACTATGCAAATTATTGAGTTTAATTTAATTGATTAATTGCATATTGTGATATGCTTATTCACAAAAATCAATTTCTGAAGTACCATCATTCCATCCACTGTAACCAAGGATTCAACTGGGGCACGTCTGGGCTGCACATGTTTCCTGATCTGGTAAACGTCAGGTTTACATATCTTTGTAAATCTAACGTTTCAACCTGTTTCAGGTTGAAAAGTGAAGCTCTGATTTTCTGTCAGTACTTGAAAGCTGGACTTTTTTCTCCAGTTTTGCCAGAGGCATCAGTTCAATCCTGGGTTTGCTTGATACTCATGACTCAAGTCCCTGAGGTCAGAGAAGAAATATGAGCTGCATTTACAGGTGTTACCTTGTAGAGAGGTGAGTAACGGCACACAAGTTATTTGATCCTATTAATGCTGGCTGATGCACAGCCATCTGAAGCCAGGCAGGAGTTGTTGTTAACCGGATGGGGATTTTTACTGTCCTGCTCCATGTCGGTCCTTGCAGGGAGTAAACAGACGACTAACTTCTAATGGGTTTGCTATGGGATAAACCGATGGAGCAAGAGGAGCTGCTGTGTTCTCCATTATTAAATGTGAGGCAAAAAGTTTCTGCTTTTGGACCCCAAAAGATTTGATGAATTTCTGCATTCAAATGAATGTAAACGATGTATGCTATTCCTTTTACTACTATGTTTTTAAACTGCTAAGCAAAAATTAAGTTTTAGTGCCAACCTAATTTGTCTATTAATCAATCACTTCCACTGGGATTTTGTGATTTTTTTCTTCAGATTTTCTTGTAATCAGAAACCTATATTTTGTTGTGCTGATTTAGAAAAATGTGCAAATAATTTTGCGATATTTCTTCCTCATAAACCCCCATCAAAAATGTCAGATGGTCAGGCTGCTGATCATTCCTGCGTAGTTCTGGATGAAGGTCTCCAGGTGCGCAGGCCACAACTGCTGAGTCATTTCTATCTGTGGCAGGAGACAGAAATTAACTTAATGATTCACAAACAAAAATAAATTCTAAACTTCAAACACATTCAAAAATGTCACAAAGGGCATTTCAGAGTTGAGTGTGGAGTTTAGCCGGTGGTTATTTGTGGAGCAGCTCACAGGACCTGATGTTTCAACTCATTAATGTCAGCATTTCATCGGGTCTCCGGTGGGCCGCCGCCACACATAAAGCAGCAGTCAGGTTAGTAGCGTAGCTTGATGCTTTGAGGGCACAACAAAGCATCAAACTGTTAAGGTCAGAGACCCAATGTGCACAATAACCAACACACAATTTCTTGCACTCTTCATTTGGATGCACACACTATTCATACTCAACTCCATAAAAAACATGGACAGCGATGGAGCACTCTGATGAGTCATTCGTTTTCAGATGTCTCCAGGGCAAAAGTGAAGCCTCTTGCTTTTGACTGCAACCTGTTTGTTCTGTTCAGACAGCCATTCTATAAAATGTTCCTTATTTAACTTCATCTGACCCAAAAAGCCCATATAAATCCATGTCACTGGGATTATGCCAACTCTGAAACTGACTTGTTTTTTAATTGGTCTTTCCAAATTCTCCTTCTGTGTGAGTGTGTATGTGCATGGTTGTTTGTCTCTGTGTTGCCCTGCGACAGACTGGCGACCTGTCCAGGGTGACCCCGCCTCTCGCCTGGAACGCAGCTGGAGATAGGCACCAGCACCTCCCGACCCCGTTAGGGAAAAGGGTGACCAGAAAATGGATGGATGGATGGATGGTTACATATGCTTTATGAAATCATGTACAAAAAATATACAATATATAGCTACACCATATACATGGTGCTGCATCTGTTACCCTGCAACCTTGGGTGGCAGAGTAATGTATTATAAAAGATCGTCCTCCAACGTGTGGTGCTGTGACACAGGCAAGATGAGACACACACGTTGAGTTCTTGTTAACATCCAACAGAAGATTAATTCCATTTGTCAGTGAAAAAAAAAAAAACTTTTTTATTCACCGAATTGTAAATAAAAACACTTATGTAAGTGTTTTAAATAAATACACTAAGAGGTTTACTGTTCCTCTTAGTTTAGGAACAATAAACCAAGAGAAAAGCAGCGACAAAAGTGTCTGAGAGAGATCAGAGAGCACGAATTCTAAGTAAATAAAAAAAAGCCTCACACTCTGACAGAGACTTACATATCACCTGCCTGGAGAGCTTTAGTTGAAGATATGTTCACAGATGAAGAGCTTAAAGAAAGCCAAAATCACTCTCTGCTAACTGAGTCTGACGCCATCGATATTGGAACAAAGTGTTTCTGACGGATGAGACGTTTAACGAAGCAAAGCTGCTTTCAAACAACAAGAAGAGTTCTACTCTATCATACATGGCAGATTCAGAAGGAACAGAACCCACATAAATACCCTTATGATGCACAGGCACAGATAAAATAAAAGAATTCCTTCCAAAAGTCTCCCTTGTGAAACATCTGGAAACAATACAACCTTGACATGTTTGTACAGAGTTAGAAATGATGCCATCATTCCTTCACTGCACTGCAAGACTAGAGGTAAACATTTGAAAATGATTTTTACACTACATGTCTTCATATGTGGATCATTTCAATGTTGATTGCAACAACAGCTAAAAACAAAACCCTTTATGTGTAGCTTTGGATAATGTTCTTTGACATAGTGTATACTGAGATGTTCCGATACAACTTTTTCACTTCTAATAAAATCACATAATTGCAGTTCTAAGTATTGGCTGATACCGCTACTGATGCGATATCATTAGGACTCATACATAGTGTATATTGTTGTCTTTAGTGGCCTTTTTATGAAAGTGATCGACAGGAAAATAGATAATGAGAGAGGAGGAAAGCCATGCGACAACAAATATGAAGCCAGGAATCAAACCTGCGACGATCTCGTCGAAGTCTAAGGTCTCCTCACGTGGATTGTGCTTTGTCTGGAGTGCTGGAGTGGATTAACTGTTGGAGCAGGCTAAATGTTGGAGCGGACTAGAACCTGGAGCAGAATGTGTGTGTTAGGGTGCTTATCTCTGAGATTTTAGATGTAAGCCTTTGTGATATGATATTCGTTTCTTTGGCTGGTATTTGATCAATATCCAATATCAATATTGGATCAGAACTCATTTGTAAGTCTTTCTGAAAAGATTATTTTCTTCCATTACAATATTATTATATTGTGTAATCCAATCCAAATTGGAATTGGATTATTGGATACATGGAGTAATTAAGGGTATGCCAAAGGTTTATAATGACAAACTCGCCTTGTTCTAGGAAGTGATAGACATTATTGCAGAAGTTGTCCCAATCATTTGGAATGTATCCTGAAACAGCAAACAATTAGGAGAGCTACAACCACAGGCAACTGACCAAAATCTGACATTCCTACAACACTTCAAGTCTCAAGACTCTGGTGGTCTTTTCAGTCAGTGAACTCATCACGTGTAGGCGCTAACAGGTCCAGCTGTGGAAAACACATTTCCATGTTAACACCTTTAGCAAATTAATTAGTTAGGTGTTTTAAAATTAAATATTGTGATGTGACAATGGTGCAGCGGTAAAGTGTGATTCCTGTGGGATCACAGTTTTTGAACAGGGCTTGAAACTGTTGTCACAGTTTCAAGTCCCAACGTGGTGACCTTTGCTCCATTTCTTCCCCCTCTCTCATAACCCACTTTCTTGTCTGACAACTGCAACAAAAGGCAACTATAGCCAACAAAAACCTTAATGAAATTAAGTCTTAAGGATCAAAGAGATGTAAGTCGTCATTTAAAATGAAACAGTGGTTTCTGTGACATATTGAGACATTTCTGCAGCTCTTAAAGACTGAAGGGGAATAAAAGAGAGTGACATTTTTAGCAGGTAACTGGAAAACTGAAGCGCAGCATGTTCTCATGTTTTATTCTTATGAGATTTTTTACTATCTGGTATGCAAAATGTTTGAAATTAATCTATGAACCTGAATCTACGCAAGACATTCAACCCAACCTAACCTCAAGGGAATATGCACACAGACTGCTGTTTTAGTAATGCTAGCTATGCTAACCATGCTAATAGTTGAAGTAGGTTGCGGAAGATAAGTGGATATTTGAACTCTGTAATCATTAATCTGTGTTAAAAGCACAGTGAAGTGATCTAAACAATTCTGCTTTTGGCTTCTTCTTTCTTCTTTCAGCCGTGAGGCTGTTAGATTTCCTTGTATAGACACTGGGATAAGATAAAGATTTTCGAATGTTTGCCTTTGCCATGGCCTTTTTATGCATAATTACCATATATTCTGCTTGTGCATTATATTAGAGTTTGTTAAGAGTTAGATTTGAGTGTTACATATTATTAAGGAAGCAGGGAAGGCAAAATGTCAGCATGTCATTTCCCAGCTACTTTCAACATGAAGGTTTCCACTTATTTGGCTACTGCTGACATCTAATGAGCAACAGGTTTTAGAGATATAACTTTGGGATATAATTTTGAGATACCTGGAATAAACTACCACCTAACTCAGTTCATGTGTTGCTTTTCCATCCACCCAATATCCACTTCCAGTCATTTACCATGTTAATCAGTAGTCAGTTCTAGGATTCATCTAATATGAAAGTTCATTGCTGCTTTCTGGTAACCTATCTACTGTACATTTTATGTCAAGCTGTAACAGACTTTAACAGTAATTTAAATGCTCAATGATCAGTAATTCTTTAGTTTAACAATCTTGTACTTTCCCCAACAGTGCAGCTTAAAAAAAAAATCAACCAGTGATGAAAAATAACACTTACAACATCAGTAATATCAGGCTTTGTGACCAGTTTAAAGGAAGTGAGTTTTTTTTTTTTTTTTGGATTGGCTAATCCTGCACTGGACAGAAACTCTTTAAGACACACGACTGAACAGATTTTTAAAAATATATAACGCAAACAGAATGTTGAGATATTTCGAAGGAGAGAATTCAACGTTTCCTAGAAACTCCAAGTACACAATATGCATTCAAGGGTAAAATATTTGGATATGTCCCCTTGAAAAGAATGAAGACAGAAAACCATGTAGCATTTTTCTTCTATTTTACAGTTATGTGTAACTTTGCGCTGGTATATTCCCTTAAATCCTAATGAAATGCATTGAGGCTTGTGCTCACACTGTTACAAACTGTGAAGTATATTGAATGAAGTTAAAAAATAGACAGTGGAGTTTTTTGGGTTCTGTGTTTAAGTATTATTCTAAACTCTGATATCTAAGCTGAGCAGCTCCAGGAGAACTCTGCTGTTAGTCTGCTGAGAATTGAACTTTGACAATCTAGGCAAAGGAGAATTGAACTTTGACAATTTTCCCCAGTATGAGAAATATTTCCTGCTAACTTTAAAAGATCGTCCTGCCATTTGGCCCTTGTAGTGTAGATCAGGGTTTTTTTTCTTTTGCTATGATCATTTTCAAAAGAAAACCTCAACAGTAGGGTCCTTCTGATTGACCTTAACTACACAGGAACGTAGAATGGCAGTGCGTTCTCCAGAGTCTTTTTTCTACTCTTCTATATCTACAATTCTCTCTCTTACCCCAACCACATATGCTGATTCTGAGGAAATATTAGAAGCAAGATAAAACAGAGAGAACTTCTGACACAGGAAGACTTTAGTTGAACGGCAGACTCCACAGGAAGGTTGTTACAGTTAACTCAAATGAATGAAAAAATGAAAACTGAAATCGAAAAGACATTTTTAACTGAATAAATAAAAACTGTAACTAATGTGTAAACATTATAACTTACACACACACACACACACACACACACACCCCCACACACACACACACACACCCACACACACACACACCCCCCCCCACACACACACACACACACACACACACACACACACAAGCAGTTTACATCAGATGTCAGCAAATTACGGGACTCCATGCTCCTCCTGCCAGCTATGCTACACAAAATAGCAACAGCAAAATTTTGGGGAAAACAACTGAGTCAGTTGGTTGTTTGAAAATAGATTTATTGAAAATGGAATCTTCTGTTGAATATTCATTTCTCAATCAATGTATGCATAATCACAATGTAATACTTTGACCTTTTTGAATTCTGACAAAAAAATTCAATCAACCATACTAACTAATATATGTAATAAACACTGAACTAAAATTAAACGATATTAACTGTAATAATAAATTAGCAAACACACTCCAAAGGTTAATTAAAATGAACACATCAAAACAAAACAAAACTATAATGAAAAACCTACAACTAATACTATCCTCCTTTTGCAGTGAAGAAAAATGTCTATGTTAAAATTGGAATTATAAGCTTTTATTGTGAGTCACTGTGATGGAGGATAATAGATGGCCCTCACTGAATAGTTAGATAAGTTATATGGCTGCTTGAAACTAGTCTGATTACCTGACTACCCTGCATGTTGTTTGCAATATGAACATCCATCCAGCCAGGTGGGACTATTTCACTACGCTGGCCTTTTCTCAGGCATGGCAAGGGAACATAACCTGGAAGCTGGTAGGAGAGCAGAGCCTTTGTCCCCAGAATTCAATATACAGCCAGAACTGAAAGGAAATCTGCAGGTTTACGCGAGAACTACAGGTGTTCAAGAAATGGCTGCGGAGCTGTGAAGCGGCTAAAGGAGTGTGACTTGAATGGGCTATCCTCTGTAAAGAATCAAGCTGTGCGAGACAAACCCTAACATATTACAAGCTTGATGAAAGCAGTGAGAAAAGCACCAGTTACTAAGAAACTGTATGATGATGACAGAAGCTAATAGAAGGTTTCTGGAGTCCATTTTCTGGAAACACAAAGGCGTGAAACAAGGATTTACAACCTTATAGATTTCTCTCTTTTTGTGTCTTTTTTGAGAAATTTAACAGCTACAGATTTTTACACTAATTTTAATATCAAACATGACCTATGTGACATGCATTTTTTTAAAAAAAAGACAGTCTCTCAGAATAAAACTTTTTTTCTGCATGAAGTTATTGTCTCCTAAAACTGATTTTCAAAATAAATATTTAGCTTTTTGAATAAATACTTAGTTTGACTGTACAAATATATTAATACTTGAACAACATAGTGAAAACATGACTTTGAAAAATGAAGACCATTTTTTTTCTCTAAGACCAGCTAAATAAACAAGAAATATTTCTGTATTTATTTTTTACTGTGTAACAGCACTAATATTTAATTTCTCTTTTGACACCTTGTAAAAAACAATCACACCACTGACTTCACCACTGCTTTTCTGCTTTAGCTAAAATACCCACAATCCTGTGATGCATTTCTATCACCCTCCCATGACAAGATTGAGATAAATTTCTGCTCAATAATTTTTTCCTGATCCATACCGATATGTTAAAAGAATTACTAATACCAACAAAAAAAAAAGAGTTGGATACCGATGTTAGACCAATGAATCATACTAACAAGGCTAGATTTTGGATGGCCCATATCATCATACTGCCTCCATCAAAGGTATTTCACATTGGCAGAGAAGATTTGGAGAGTTCTGCATAGTCTCTACCCAGATGAGACTATGCTCTACCTACTCTGTTCTTCATTTTCCCTAGAAAGATAAACAATTTTTCCAACTGAGATCTATTATCAAGAAGCAATCAATGAAAAATTATCCAATAAAAAGTTTGCTTGCCTTTTTGTTGACATTAGGGATGATTACATTTCGTTGCTTTGTACATGTGACAGTGCAATGACAATAAAGTTGAATTCTATTCTATTCTATTCTATTCTATTCTATTCTATTCTATTCTATTCTATTATCACTAACATCAGTGTTAGTAAATAATAGTTATTTTTTAACATGTCAGTATCGGCCCAATAAATAACATATGTCTGATAATAACAGCTGATATTTACTTTCATCTTGTTGCCATTTGTTTCTGGAGGAGGTTGGTCATGTGACAGTGCTGAAGCACAGGATTGTGGGTAGTTTAACTCAAGAACAGAAGCAGTGATGAAGTCAGCAGTGTGTCTTTTGTTTTCAAGGAGTGAAACTGAAGTGAAATTTCTGTAATATTGGTTATCATCCGAAATAGGAATACTAATGTCAGATATTGGCCTTGGCCCAAATTTTCAGATTGGTGGATCCCTACTAAAAATATACATCTGATGCTTTATCAAAACTGATACACACCTCAGCACTAACACATGGGATTGTCCCCACTTAAAAAAGCCCATTTTACCAGAATTTATTGACAGGTCATTGATTTTAGGACTTTATATTTTATTGTCAGTGAAGTAAAGAGAATTAAGTCAATAGCAGCAGAATGATCTTCAGTAATTGTCAGAGAAGCACAAGTGTTCTTAGTTCTCATTATTGGAGCACATTGATTGTCTGTGTGGACAGTTTTTCCTGCCAATCTCCTTAGCAGTGGTCAATTACCTTCAACAGCTGTTGTGATTGCACAGTACGAATTGAAGCAGAAGTGGGAAAAGCTCACGATTTCTACTGAAGTCGCCTGCACCTTCTAATGAAAGCCATGGATCTGAAAGTTTCCCCATGATCGCTGACTCTAGATAAGTTTTCCTTTTCGGACATACTTTCCAAATCGAGGTTGAAGGGAATAAAGCCCCAGTTACATCATAGCCTGGAGAGTTTAGGCACATTTTTAATATGTGAAAACGCACAATGTGAGACATTCTATATTTTATTATTGATCAAAGGTAACATTTGTTCAACTAAAGCTGCCATCATGAGACCCTGCCAGTACAGTAGAGATCAGAGGACTGAAGATGTTTTCAAAGGATAAAATAAAAGTGTTATTCGATTGTGAAGTCATCTTATTTTAGGCAAGCCAGAGGCAAAAGTGAAATGATTCGACAGGCTTTGAAGTTGCATCATCCTAAAGTCACCCAATGAGATGGGAGTGATGTGAAGCTACAGAGATAAAGAAGAACAAATCTCCTCCTGCTCCAGGGTCTGCCAGCATGGAAATCCTAAACATTACTGAGGTGGGGGACGATTTATGTTGTGTTTGAAGAACAATGTTGCTTTGTTATTCACAATATGATTTTATTGCATATGTAATCTCTACAGATTTATGTTGCGTTAGCTTTTCTGGACACGCCTAAATATTTCAGATCAACAAACTAATTTTATTTGCAGTGAAAGATAAATTTGAGTAAATACAAAGAGCAGTTTTTAATAGATCTTTGGACGATTGTGTCAACCGCATCAATCAAGATGTTACAAGAACTGCCAAAGAGTTTTATTATTTAAAAAGTCTTAAATATATGTATCTAAAATGAAGCCCTTAAATTGTCTTAAATTCAAGGCCTACCGTGTAGTGATGTAGGAGGTAAATGAAGCTGGAGCGTTCCCTTTAAACAATTTGTATCACCAGTTGGCTGGATGATGTTTGTTTTTGTCACTGGCTCACTTATGTTTCCAACCGATACAACGCAAAGTTTTCTCTGTGCAAAAACAATAAAAAAACTTACAGGACCATGCACTGTCGGGGTTTAGACTGTATAGAACCATATGCATGAACTACACTGAAAACAAACATTTACAACATTGTGTAAACTCTTCCTCCATGGGAGCTTTCACTGTGCAGAGTGTGGAGAGAGTGTTCAAAAGAAAGAAGGATGGAAATGAAAGATGAGTGGGATAGACGGGTCAGATGGAGGATTGAGGAGAATCAAAAGGATGAAGATGAGGTTTCAAGACAAATCAACAAGAGTGAGAAAAATAAAGGTATGAAAGAGTGATATGAAGGGTTTTTAGTGCTGAAGAAGGATGACTGGAATGGAAAGGGTGAAAAAGAGGAGTTGGGGGATATGAGTGTGAAAAACTGTGGAAAAGGAAGCTGAGGGTTTATAAGTAGGATGACAGGCTTTAAAAAGTCAAGAATGGAAAAAAAATGCATTTATTTTGGAGGATGAATGGGATGATACTTTTAACATAGAATCAACAAGATGAGTTTGAAGCAGAGGGTTGAGTGGGGCTTTGTAGGTGAATGAGGATGATGGTGTGAAGCGGGATGAGGAGAATGAGTGTGAGAAAGAAATTTTAATTTGATGATATGGAGAAATAAGGAAGAGTTTAATAAGCCTTGTGAAATGACAAAAACAGATAAATCAAGTGATCCGCTGCGGTTTAGGTAAATTTCTTGATGAAACTGATGTGTTTTCTTCCGTAAACATCAAATCAGCACCGGATTGTCAACAAAGAACATTTCAGGCTTGGAACAAACATCAGTTAGAAAACTTATACACTATACAGTATTGTATGCTTTCTTATGGCTTTGAGACTGAACCTGTGAACATTAAATCATGATGATTTTTCCTAAACATAAAGAGAAAGCAGATGCAAAAAAATGTTCATCTATGATTATGGCCATCCTTACCAGGTCTGTGAGTTACTGAGGCCTTCCCTTCCCTGGCAGGTTTGTGGTGGTGCCATATTCTTGTCACCTTTAATAAAGGATTTAATGGTCCATGCTTTAGTGGAGTTTTATAACCCTGCCCTCGTGTCGGCTTCCATTTTTTTGTCCCTGAAATATTTGGTGAATTCCTTCTTTATTACCTTGCTAGCCTGGGAGTGCAGCTTGCTTTGCGGTGTTGCAGCCTCTGAGTTCTCTGTTGTGAAAGGACAGTTGTAGTTCCTCTCTGAACTTTTTACCATCACAACAAACTTCACTGTGTTTGACACAAAGTAACCCACAATTGTGGTTGGAAGGCGATGTCTGCAAATGTGAACTCTGTGTATGTTTGGAGTATTCAGGGGAGTTTTATAACATCAATCAATAGTTTGTAAAAATGTTGCTGGAGGGTTAGCCTTCATCCAGATTCAAGTCTTTGCGTAGAAAATGTGCCGATACTTGGATGTTTTCATTCAGCAACATGCAGTTTGGGAATCTGAATACCTAGCCCCAATCAAGGTTATCACAATTATCTAAAACAAACAATATTATGAAAACTGAAACTGAGAAAGTATTTTCACTAATTGAAATAAATAAAAATGGTAAATAAAAGGGGAAAAGTACAACTGCATAGAGCAATATCATGCTTCGATAAAATTAACTACAACAACAGTTTATGTCAGCTGTTGGCAAATTACGGCACTCGGTACTTCTCCTGTCGGCTACGCTACACTACTTCACACCAGAAGTAGTGTAGCGTAAACACCAGAGTGGGTTAATGTTTTTTTTTTTTTTTCTAAATGGAATTTTCTGTTGAATATTCATAACCCAATTAATGCACAAAACATTTTGACTTTACTAAAATCTGTTTCTAAAACTTGGAAGAAGTCTAAACAACTAAAACGACCATCATAAGTAAGAGAAAGAGAAACACTCTCTGATAATTAAATAAAAGTACCTGAATGAGACAAACACAAATCAAAATGAAATGAAACTAAATTATAATGGAAAACCCAAAACTTTTAACTAATGCTACTTGACATGCTGTTGGCTGGTGTTGGCAAAGCAGCAAATCCACAAACACTATTTATTTACCTTCGATCTGATTGACAGTACACCCAAGAGTGGAAATAAGGAAGATATTGGAGCATTAGGACGATTTCCACTGCGTGCAATAATTCATATTAAGGTATGTTTAGAGTTAGATCCTTTAAATAGGCAGTTACAAGTGGGTTTAGAGGTGATCTCAAGTATTTATGGAATTTCTCTGTTTGCAGGAGGTTGTCAAAAATTTCAGAAAATGAAATTTCAGAAAATGAAATTTATTTTCAGTTGTGGGGCAACATTTTCACACAGGTTGGTTTTGGTAGCGTTCTTCCTTTGATTAACAAAACCATCTTTTTCTGATTTTTCATAAACTGTTTTATTGTATTTTTTTTTAAATAATAAAACTTATTGGATTATTTGACACTCTTAGAAGCGACAAAATTAGAAGAAATTCCTTTTCGCAGCACTGTAGCTTTACTTAACCTAAACCTTGCCTTCACCTCATTCAGTCAGGTAAGAGAAGTCATTACATCATCTGGGCTTTTTGACTTTTTGCATTTTCTCTGCTGGTTGGTATTTCCCATTAGCGCTCACCCAGTCAGGTGACCTCTGTCACTTCCTCTCAGTGCTGCCGTCCCTGTTGGACTGATCTCAGGAAAAAGTTTCCCTCCTCTTTGTCTTACGTTATGGAAGCAGCACTGCTGTAGAGAGTTGGCCTGATTGACCTTTTTTATCTCTCGAGTCAGACATATAGGGGTGAAAAGAGTTGATCTTTTCCTCAATGATCTCAATCTCCTTGTTATCTCTCAGAGGTCAGCCTTCAGCTTTTTGTTTTGCTGTTCAGTGTCTCTCTTTTTTTTCTGAAGGGCTTTATTTTCATCAAGAAGCTGCTGTCTGTCCTTTATCTCTCTGCTTTAGAAATAGCATCTCAGTTCTGTTTTATTCTCACTTTCTTCACCTCTTTTATTTGTAATTTCACTTGACTTCTTGCTTCTTTAGGATCATGTTTTGGCAACAAAAGAGAGTTCACTGCTTTTATTCTTCAAATATTACCTTTGGCAAAAAAAAAAAAAATACAAAACTACTTTTTTTAAAGAAGGTGGTGATGTTATTTACTTATTTCCATCTATTCTGTTTTTTTTTTTTATTGGAAGATAAAACTTATGCACTCATGTTAAAGGAAAGTTGCTCTTTCTATTGGTCTGTTTAATGTAATTTCTGAAATGACTAAAATGGAATGAAGTCCTGAAATAATCAGTAAAATAGGTAGTGGAAGTTAGTAAACAGGTCTACTTACAAATGTTATACTGAACTGAATCAGCTATTGATTCAGAAACTCAATTTTTACTGATGCCTGTGGAAAAATTATTCTAAAGTTTGCAGTATGTATCTTCTAATCATGAACTGGAATTCTATGTTAATAACATTGCAAAAGTGGAAAAAAGGTGTGACTAATGACAGTTTTACGTCTGCATGTTTGTAGTGCTATCTGCTTTGCAAATATACTGCAAAAAATCAATAAAAATCTAAAACTATTTGTCATAAGTTGAGTCAATGTTCATCCATGCAGACAGAGCGTCTGCATAAACTACCTGCAGGCACCCTGCAACGACTCTGCTGGAGCTGATGTTGCAAGATCAAAGAAGACAAAATCTGGATGCCATAAACTGACCTGGCAGGTCTGTGTTGTTCAGTGACAGAAAACAGGCAGACAATATGATGTAACTACCATGAGTAGAAGTCTGTATGATAACAACATGACTAGCATAGTTTCCACTGATGATTTGATTCCTTCTGACTTCAAATGTAGCAAGGGAAAGGGAAAGGCTAAGACCACCTTCGTATGTGATCATTTAAATGGTAGACTTATGAGTGTAATGATCCATGATACAAAAATAAAATAAAATAAATGTACAGTTATGTGTATAGTCATTCAAACATGGACAGGGTTGCTGGTAGCCTTCTGTGAATGAAAAAAAGTCCATAATGGTCACTGAAACTACTTGAAACTGATAAAAGTAATAAGAAATAAAAAAGAACTCAAAATTAACCAATGAAAATCATTAAATGACTTTGCCAAGTGAGGTGCAGGTACAGCCAAAGCACAGTAGGTCATGTATGTCTGAACATTCATCAGAGGTACAGTAATGTCACCACCGCAATCTGTTGTTGGACATTTGATGGATGGATGGATGGATGGATGGATGGATGGATGGATGGATGGATGGATGGATGGATTCATTCATTCATCTAATCTATCCATCCAGCTCCTCTTCCATCCTATCATTACCTATGAACAAGACATCAAAGTACTTAAACTATGCTCAAGGCAAAAATTCTAAACTGTCCCTTTAAGAGAAAGGGCCAAAAAGCCATCCTCACTGCTTGACATCTGAGTTTTGCTGTGTTGCAATTACACGCTGAGGAGAGTTTAATTAAACATCTGAGACTCAGTGTGTAAGCTTTCTGTGCGTATTGATTTTTGTCAGATGATGGATTAAAAAAGTGCTAAACATTGAGTGGTTGTGCAAAGGTCTTGACTGTTGACGTGTAACTGTAAGTCTCTAGATGGGAGAAAACTTCACAGTAGTGTTGGGTGAAGTAGACTTAATTCAACTCAAACTGTGCTCTGCTTACAGTTCTACAGTCATATCCAAAAACTTTTTCACATCTTGTCAGTTTACATACATAAACCTTAATCTATTTTTATTGAATTTGGTGTGACATACCAACATGAAGCGCAAAATATTGTGAAGTGGAGGAAAAAAAAGATATGTGGTTTTGTATTTAACTCATGTGTTGTCTTGCGGGTCAAAAGTGACCCGTCGCCATGTTTATCTATTGAAAAAATACCTTAAATATTTTTCCCACTTGAAGTTTTATGAATTTTCCTAAATTGACCCTGTTTTTTTAGAAAATGTGATACTTTGTTTTTGTTTATATTTCCACGTGGGCTGTACATCACTAGGGTACGAGGATTGTCTTATGGATCATTTTTGACCCGTGAATTATAAAAGCATTTAAACACTTGTATTTCCGCTGCACGAATCAATCTGCAGCTAACCCCTTACATCACACAAGTTCCCAAGCACAACAAAAAACAATCTCAGACATAATAAATACAAATTAGGTAGGTATGCTGAATCTGAGTACCGGTAGTTGGTTTCTTGCTGACGCCATGAGTAGATGTTTCACTATCAGGTGCTACATTGCATGTTTGCACATGGGATCTTCAGCATAAGCAGTTGAACATCTTATGTTGAACAAATTATTGTCCTGAAGATGCTCAACATAGGAGCATCTACATATGGTGAAGAACACATTCATGCTAGGAAAGATAGCATGTTTTTGGTCTTATGATGATGTTCATCATAAGAACATCTAAGTTCAACGTGGGGTGGGAAGGATAGGATGTTCTTCAGCTTATGTTGAACAGAAGATGTTCTTCATCTTGTGTTGAGGATCCTCAGTATAAGAACATTTTCACCTCATGTTCAACACCTTATGTTGAGCAGAAGATGTTCTTGTATTGAACATCTGTTCATTATGAGACACAACATAAAAGCTGATGTTAAATTGTTCACAAAATCAAGCTATTTTGTTTTGTTGTGTTACGAGAGATATTTTTATAGTTCACTACCCCCAAAAAATATGAAGGAGTTAACCGTTGATGAAAGTTCCCAATTGTTGACTATTTTTCCCTTTCAGAATAATTAAATCAGAAGTAATAATTTCATATTTATATAATTACATTGATATACCTTTACTGTGTAGAAGAAAACTGTTACATCACTTAGTTTTTTTCCTTCGGAAGTGACCTGAAGCTGAACATTTGGGTCCATTCATCCGACTTTAACGTCTTTGATATTCGACAAACGTCACTATTCTGCGACTGAAATGCAAAAGCGAGTAGAAAAACAACAACCATAATGGGGATGAAGTTAATAACTTTAAAATCACAAGATGTGCTCCCCCATAGGAATTTGTGTTTACTTCCACAAACATAGCATGCTTGCTATGTGTGACATTACTACAAAAATTACACTTTTAGGTTGTTTGCAGTTGACACAGGAGATCACACACAAGTCGGGGATATTTGGAAATGTGGAAAAATTGAATGTAATCACAAGGTTTTAAAGAATATTACTGAAAAACTACAAGTCATTTTGGAAGTTCCGCAGAAGCCTGAAATAGGGTGAGGTTAGGACATACAACAATATTCAAGAATTTGACCGTCTTAATATTTTCCAGGTAATTCCATGTTTCTACTTTAGCAGGAGAAATGGCTCATGGTCTTTTGCCAAAGCCAAAAGAGAAATCCTGAAACTGCTAAAATATGATGCCTCTCCATTTTGTTTTCATTTTGTGAAGAAGGAAGTTTCACTCAGTGTGTTCTTAAAAGGTTTTTATTATGTTGTTTCATACAGTTCCACAGGCGAGGAGGGGGACAGCTTCCTCAAAGGGTTTGTTTGGTTTGAAACAGTGCAATGTGGAGGAAAAAGGTCAGAATTTGTCAACCCTAACACCACTGTCTAAATCCTTATATCATCAGTGGCACCTTTGAGCTATGAGTCAACTGTGAACTGAATGTGATCAGATACAGGTTGAGAGTCAAAGGAAGAGATCACAAAAATCTAAGATAGTTCTAATGTTGGAAATAATGGTTCATTAGGTTCTATCTTTTTTTAAATAAAGGGGTAGCAAACTCCTAAATTATCAAGAGACAAGAAAGGTCCTAATTCCTGCTTTCTGTGCAAGTACTGCTCTTGATTAAAGGCACACTTTGGATTCAGGTCCAGTTTATCTGTGCAGAAGGTCAGTAAGGAAAGACATGGACTGGTGTTTCCACTCTAAATGAGACAACTGTGGCAGCATAGCTAATGCTTCTGGTGGCAAACAGCCAGGTATCGGCTCGGAAAGGCCAGTGAGATGTTTGCTGTCAATGTGTGTTTCTATCTGTGACAAACTAATTAAATAAAGCACAAAGTGGAATATCATTATAGACAGGTCGGACTTGTGGAGGACTCGGTGGAGAAGCTGAAAAGACACGAACTGGTGAGTTCCCCACCGGGCTTCCCACGCGCCTCTCGGAAGTGGCATAATTGCCAACAAAGGGAGGGAAAATACGGCATTATCCAGTTCAGTTCAAATAAAAGGCAGAGACAGCTAACTGGGAGCTATTTTCTCCTCCAGGCACCCTGTTTGCATATCTATGACTAACTCACAGAGACAGGCGTCTCTCTGTGGTAGTTACTGTTGGTGCTTGGTGTCAACCATCATCCTCTAACACACTGTTACGAAAATAGTTTCCACTCAAATACAGAAAAGTGAATGCGTTATTTGGTGTAAAGAAGTTGACTCTTTTCTGTCCCATTTACCATATGCTTATCTTTTACTTTATCCAAAACCAAATAGAAATCTTAAAGGGGTAGTATAATGGAAAAGCAACTTTTTTTTTAGCTTTTCATCATGTTATAATGTTATTCCATTATCAAAAATACATCTGGATATCTGAAGTGTTGCCTTGATTCTTTCATGTTTGAGAAATCCTATAATTGGTTTCCAAGCTTCCAAATTTCTAAGCTTCCATCTCAGAGAGCACCCCTCCCCCATAACTCCCCACTTAGCCTCTTTAGACTAGCCAGCAGCAATTAGCAAACACCTTAACACCTTGTGGAGCTACACATCTACTGAGTTCATTATAGGAGATACTTCTTGGTGCAACAGCGGTAGGAATGTTGATAAAGGATTAATAGTGAAGCCGTGTTGTGGTGACTTTCTCAAGGAGGAGTTTTTAAAGAGACAGAGGCCCAATATCAAGGTATTAAATTAGGAGGTCTAACTTATTTTAAGTCATATACATTAATCTATCTATCTATCTATCTATCTATCTATCTATCTATCTATCTATCTATCTATCTATCTATCTATCTATCTATCTATCTATCTATCTATCTATCTATCTATCTATCTATCTATCTATCTATCTATCTATCTATCTATCTATCTATCTATCTATCTATCTATCTATCTATCTATCTATCTATCTATCTATCTATCTATCTATCTATCTATCTTTCTATCTATCTTTCTATCTATACATAACACTGCCCTTATAAAAAATAGATATTTTTTCTTCCAATCTGAAGTGGTGACAGATTTTCCAGAGGAAAACGCCGTGGCGTTCTTCATAACAAAGATTTGAACCCGTGGTGCTGTCAGAGTAATCCTCCTGCCTCTGACACTGCACATTGTTGAGGATGTAAAAACAAGAACGAAACATTCCAACAGTCGATGTTCCAACTGCATCGTTGGCAGCACTGACACAAATCCCGATCCTCCATTAACACACAGCCGTTGGCGGTATCCTAATTCCAAACTTCATGCCTCCCTCTGGAGACCCGCTATGTGTTTTACACAGCGTTCCTTTAGCAAGCTTCATGGTTCCAAAAATGACACATTAACATCCCATGACCTGTTTTTTTCTGTCATTTCTTAGCTGTACCTTAATAGCTGATAAGCTGGAGATGGTTAAGCTTTTGGCAACCCAGTTTGTTTCTATAATTCAAAAATCTGTCCGTTTATGTGTGAATTTTTGGGTGTTTTTTCTGCTTCTTGTCTGAGTGTTGCCTGGTGATGGACTGGCAGTTGTGATCTCTCAAAGATGTATGCTGTCTTTCACCCATTAGTGGCTGGGAATATGCAGGTTGTCCCTGCATCCTTAAAATGTCTTCAATTTATTAAAATGTCTTCAATTTATTAATCTAAATCGAGGCCTTCAGCTGTCATAATGTTATTAAGACATTGTAATGTTTTTTTTTTTTGTTTGTTTGTTTCTTTGTTTTTTTTTTTTCCTTGTGGGACTTTTCTGTCAGACAAATATTTGAGTCACACTTAGACATCTTCATTGTATTCTGACTCAAGACAGTTGAGGCTACCGGTGACCAGCTGCTAACATTGCTTGCTACCTTACTTATTATGTTTCCTCTCAAATAGAAATAGACTCTCGGTATGTTTACTTGAAGTTCTCACTGGAATTTCTCAAAGCTAAAAAAACCAAAAAAAAAACAATTAATATTCTCGCAGTGCAAAACCAACAAATACAGACATAACTGTTTACAGCTGTGCTAAAGAGATCTTAAATTCTTACTTATTTCTCACAGATGTGCTCCTGTTCTCTAATATTTTAAATAAGGCAAGGAAGACAGATTTTTAACACTGTTAATAGAGATAATATGCTGCTAGCTAAAATCAATAGGTCAAAGTTTTACACAACAAATGTTATTACTCTTCTAATCTGTTGCATTCTATTATTTTTCTTGAGTCAGAAAAATAAATCTGTTATAAAACCGCATAAAGAAATTCTGCTGCAGTCAAATTGAGGGGTAGGTTCAGTGCTGAACACTGTGTGTATCTGTACTCACATTACATCAGTGGTGCCCAAAGTGGGTCCTGGAGGGCCGGCATCCTGCATGTTTTAACTCTCTCCCTGGTGGCAATAACAACCTTTTCAGCATGTCAGTGTTGTTCTTAGACCTTCTAACGAGCCATCATTACATCCAGGTGCGTTAAATCAGGGAGAGAACTAAAACATGCAGGACGGAGGCCCTGCAGGACCCACTTTGGGGACCCCGGCACTACATGATCAAGTGACCTGTGGCTCTAATCTGACAGAATATGAATTTTCTCTGTCCTCTTTTGCAAATGTTAGAGGCTCAAAGCTCAACTTGCCTTGTTGATTCACTTCCCTTGTGTGTTTTTAAAGAGCTATGGGCTTGGGTTCTGTATTATATATTTGAAAAATCCACTTCTCTTTTCCCAGATTGTGTAAACGTGATTGTGTTTGAACTGGAGAAGCCTGGCCTGAATGTTGACTGCTAATCGACCTGTCACATCTCGCCTTCTTATCAAAAGTCTTTGAGGAAAATGTGTTCAGCTCAGATTTAGAAAGTGGTCGGCTCATTTTATGTACTAATAGCAAAGATAACTGTTTAGTACATTAGCATTTTGGCAAACTTCAGCTAAGTTTAGCGTTCTTATCTTCCTCTAAATGTATTGCTCAGAAAAAATTCTAAAGTGCTAATTTACCCATCTGTTTTACAAACTTTCAGGTGAATAAAGTTCAACCTCTGTGTTGAGGTTTTGGTTATCGATAATGAAGGATTCTTCAAGTACACCGACGTTTGTATTAATGCTCTGTTTATGTAGAGTCCTGTTTCCCCTACTCACATATTTCACCTGTGGATCAAGGTGACAATCCTTTAACCCAGAATGCATTGAGAGAGACTCTCTTTTTTCTGTAAACAGTCCAAAATGTCCTGTCTGGTCAAATCGGCAAAGTTAACAACATGGTGGAGTTTAACGCTTTAGCATTAGCATTAGCTTAATCTAAAAACCATGTTGGTACAGCAGGTTCGCAAAACAAATGATTGTGATTAGTGTTCTAGAGTTAGCTCAACTAACTTCTACTACTTTTTAGTTACCTCTTACCTCTGCTTTTTTACAGTAGTTCACTGTAGTTGCCAGATTTCAGAATTATTTTCTATAAAAAGATCTAACTTCAGGCATTTTCTGTCAGATTATTTCAAAATTTCGCCCTATTTAATTGGTCTAAGGTCATTGGTCATGTCTTTCTTTCTTGGCATTCTGTCAGAACACACACGTACACGCCAAATAATCTGATCAAATAAGATTATTGATCAGATAATCTAACCTGATCAATAATACGATTATCATATTATCTTATTAATCAGAGATCAAATCATCTCTGATTATTTAGAAACAGATTTAGAACATCTTATTCACATAATCTATTTAAAACTTCTAATAGTGAATTTAAAATGATAAAAGATTTGCTATTTATTGTTATTCATGCTTTGTGTTTTTCCTTGTCTCTCTTTGCTACTTTTTCTCCATTCCACTGGCATGCAAATGGGAAATTATGAAAATTAGGTGAAGATAGCTGATTTGCATAATCATTGTGACTTTTTGGACAACCAGTAGCTACTTTCCATACTAAGGAGTTGACAACACTTCGCTCCTTAATGTCATAAGAAAATCATGAAGCCATAGAAGCAGCAAATTTGTCTTGCTAAGTGTCTTGAGACAACTTCTGAAGAAACCTTCTTCTTTCAATATTACGGAACATAAAGGTTCTATTATATTGAAATAAAACTTTCAACATAGCAGTTGTGTCCTCAAATGTTATTTTATTACTTAAGTCCAAGCTGTTTTTATCTGTGTAAGACTAAATTAAATCAACAACAAAACAAAAAAAATCAATATTATTTCATTTTAAGAAGAACTCGTCAAAAGCAGAAGTAGCTGTTTATTATTTTTGTTTGTTAATGAGTTTCATCTATGCATTCTGCCATATTCCGAATCTTGATACGGGCCAAATTGAAAATGAGTTTGACACCCCTTAGTTATGGAGACAAAAGGCTATAGTTTAGTGAAAAAATGAAATATTAACAGATAAGCAGACAGATTAATTAAAAGAACCACTTCTATTAACTTTCCAAATAAATATTATTAGAATTAAATAGATTAAAATATTGTCTGAAGAAAGGCTAATATAGAAGAAAAGATTCAAATAGTATTTTGCTTTCAGAAATGTGTTGCTCTGCTCTTTTCTTTCTTTTCACTCCTGCCACTTTTACAGCCAAACAACAAAGTCCCCACCTGCTCAGTCTTTTGCTCACATTGTAAATTTTATGATCAACTTTTTTTTTCAGTAGAACCTTAGGGAGTACAGCTGTTTGTTTGAAAATCTCATTACTGATAACCTTGTTCAGAAACTTTGCATGTAATTCATATCTTGCATTAACTTTTGAAGGAGCGATATTGTAAACTCAACTCTTTACCAAAACAGCAGCGTTTTACAACTAACTGCTTTATTATTTTGGAAAACTGCTCCTCTCTCGTATTTCTGCCGCTGCCATGAATGAGAAGAGAAGAAAACTTAATGAAAATACAGAATGGCCTTTTGTTCTTCAACAAGGGAGCAAGATGAAAAAAGAAAAAAACATGCAAAGCAATTTATTCTGTTTGGGCTCAGCACATATAACGTAAAAATCAATATCCTGCAAACAATGTGCTGCCCACAATATTCCAGTAGCGCAATTATGAAAGTCAAATAAAATAACTGAGCAATTACCAAAGTCCATCTTGCTGAGATGAGCTTCACATATACAGTCACAGGCAGGCTGAGCCCAAGAATTCATTTGAAAAGATACTGTGATTGGACAAATAAATAATTTAAAAACTTCACAACACAGGTAGGAGAATCAAAGCAGTGATAGTGTAAGAAGAGTGCTGAGCACACGGGTTGCTTAAACAGGTTAATGTTATCTAAAAAACAAGTTTATTTTCAACTTCACAAGCTTTACTTCATTTCTTCTCTTTAAAGGGCATTGTCACCAGAAAGCCTACAAATTGTTAAAGTCCATAAAATAAATGCCTTTTTGTTGATTTTCAAATTGGAGAATTAAACTTTTAAAAGTAAGAAGTCCCTTTTGAGCAATGGTGGCTAATCTGCTACTGAGCTTAAAAGTGAAGCTAATTTTTAATTTAATGCTTTACTGGTTTTGCTAACCTGCGACAGACTGGCGACTGGTGTACCCCGCCTCTCGCCCGGAACGCAGCTGGAGATAGGCACCAGCACCTCCCGACCCCGTTAGGGAGAAGGGTGCTCAGAAAATGGATGGATGGATGGATGGATGGATGGATGGATGGATGGATGGATGGATGGATGGATGGATGGATGGTTTTGCTAACTCGGAAAACATTTAGTGCACTTAGCGTCCTCAAAAATATTTTTTTCTAGATATATTATCAAGCACTAATTTACCTTGCTGCTTTTTAAAAATTCAGTTGAACAAATCCGATATTTGTGTCAAAGTTTTGGTTATCGACTGCTAAGAATTCACCAAGCACCGAGTTTAGGACAAGCATGTATTTCTACAGGAAACAGTGTAAAATCTACTGATGTTCTGACCAAAGCCCTACATTAGTTAATGGGCAAAATCAGTAACATTTAGCAATACTCAGCAATTATAAAACTGAAGTCATGAAATTTTTTTTCCAAAACATGACTTCCTGAAGCACGACTACATGGAGTTGCTGTCAGACTGCTGCTGTCAGACTGCTGCCAATGACCTGATTACTTGGTTCAGGAGTGTTGAAGTCTAAAAGTTACAGGACACTAGACCTTGATGTCTGGCCTAAAAAACTCTATAAAGTTGTGGTCTTCAGACAGACAGAAATGTTCCTGGTATCTTTTCTGCTGAATGAATCTTATTTTGCATAAGGAGGTTTTATACTTTCATCTTGAAAATTCCACTGATGCCTCAGTGTGGCACTCCAACTGTAACCATATTTCTCCTCAGCCATGTCTGACTGCATTCTGTTACCTCTGGGGTTTTTTTTCTTCCACGCCTTCTCATATTTTTTCCACTTTCTGAGATGGAAACCAAATCTGTTGCTACAAGCCTTTACAGATTAAAAGAAAAAAAATGAATATATGTTTGCTATAGTGGATGACTTAGGTTCAATCAGTTTACGGCTTTCACTCAGAAAAAATGGCTTGTACTTCAGCAATAGAAGAAACAGCAAATTGTCAGTTCGACCAATTATTTTCTGCTAGCAAAACTTCCCTTCCCTCTGTACGCTGTGGATCCCACTCAGCATGCTGGGTGTCTCTTTACCACATTAAGTCAACATTGCCTTTTCTTATCTTCTTGGCATTTAGACATAGGTGGTCGTTGTGTGAACAGACAGATTTTTAAGCATGACCACCCTTTTCCGAGAGATTAAGATGAATATGTATTCACAAAGCTGCAGAGAACAGTGGCTGTGACATCTCTGTGATCTTATAGGCGTATTGGGTGTCAAACTGTGAGACATGGACCCGAGCATGTATCGGGTTTAATGTATGCAGAGGCAGCTGTGACAAAATAACTAGGATTAAGAAAGCAGCTTGCAGTTCATTTGCTTTTCCTTGCAGAACTGGTTTCACTGGGGATAATGATCGTTTCCTAGGAGCTCTCAGCAGCATTTTCACAAGTCCAGTAAATAAAAGACATTGGAGAGAAAGACCAAACCAGTGTTAGTTAACATAATGCTAATATTGCTCCTGTTATGTTGTCGGAAGAACAGTAAAAGAATATGTTCAGTTTGCTGATTCAGGTCTTTGAACATTCTTATCCTTCAGATTTAGCTAAGCTCCTGATGATCAGTTCACTCCATCAGGGCCATTTCTTGGTGTTGTGGTTCCAGCAGGACCCGGTCACGTATTTTTGGTTTCTGGCTCGTGATTTCTGGTAGGAAGGCCACTCCTGTCTGCTGTCATTAGTTGACTTTCTCAACAGAATTAACCATTTAGAATAGAATAGATTGAACCATTTTGCTTGGTCTAAAAGTAGTGTAATAGAAATAAACATATTTCTACACAAATAGTAGGTGTCCTCTCTCCCTGCACTACAGCTGATCTTTGTCAGAAAATAAATACATAATATATATTCTATGAAGATTGTTATATTATCGTGGAACTGTAGTGATCCATTTGAATTGAATGCATATACCAGACTAGGAAGGGAAGGAAGTCTGGGAAAAAGAAAGGCAAACCCAGTGTTTGCGAAAACTTTAATAGTTGAGCCTCAATTTCATTGGCAAAGTTAACTCAGAAGAGCAAACCAAAGTGGGTCTCATTAGAAATGCAAAGAATCAGTTTGTCTATATTTGCTTCTGAATAATGGTCATGATAACAAGGACGCCTCATCCACAGTAAAATGTTGAAGATTCTGTCACACAGAGGTAGTCAGCAACAGGAGGCACTAAAATAAGTCACTCATTTAAGAAATGAGTGAAGAAAAAAACCTTAGGCAAAGAGCTTTTAAAAGCAACAGTTGTTTTAGAGATAATGCTATTTTTAAAACAAATGTCTTTTTCTACAGGACATCTTACTTTATGAGCAGACCCATAAAACGTTTCTACAGACACAGCAAAGGAGCCTTTAAGGCCTAATTAAATCCTGCTGCCAGAGATCTAATAAACAAATATTAGTACAGGCTGCTTCATTCATTTTTTGTTCAAACTTTTTACTGGTACTCTATATGTGAAGATCATTTGTGTAATAAGTCCGGCCATCCAATGTCAATCATGAACTTGAGGTTGTTGAGACCAGTGAACACTGATTTTTATTTTTTATTTTTTTGTCCCTGTAAACAATCTCTGTAAAATAATTTGTTTTTACGCCTGAAGAAACAAGTCATCCCTTCATCAACCTCTGGTTGTCCAGTGGTTTCCTCCAAGGGTCAAGGCCAGAAAAAAAAAAAAAAAAAAAAAGACATACACAAGGGATCTTGATCAGATGGAACCATCAGCCACTGTGACAGAAGTGTTCAATATCTTCATCACTGACACAAATAGACTTAAAGTTCTCTTTTTGAGGCACAGATTAGGGGTGGAGGGCAGTAGCCCTAATATTTCTGATATAAACTCCACATACCAAATACTGATTTTCTAAACATGTAATTATTCTGTTTATATACAATCTGGGTATATTAAAATCTCGTGGCGTACCCAGATGAAGTGACTGGAGTTTTTCCAACTTGGACTTACTGTCTTCTTCTAAGGTTTTCATGTTGTTTCCTTCAGTAGTTCTTGGTGGAGCGCCACCACAGGCCAGGAGCTGAACAGGGTTTGGTTGGTTGGGTGCAGTGCAATGTGAAAGTGAACAACAGCAGCTGAAAATGTAACAAATGTTGCAATTTGTTACATTTCAATTGAACTAAGTGTCAGGTGTGAAAACCTCAAAAGAAATGAAAACTTCAGACATCGCCTACCTTCTTGTTCTATAAGCTTTAGATGTGACTTAGACTGAAGTCTGAAACTCAAGTCTCATATATAATATTTATCCTGTGTAATCAAGAGAGAAAACAAGGCATCATAAAAGCAGGTCAATGTGCCCAGTGTGCATATTTTATAGTGAGAGGATTGATTTATTAGCCTGCAACGTTCGTGGACCAGAGGCTATGAATGTTTATGACAACCTGTTCACATCAGCTGTGGGTTCATAATGGAGAAAACTCTCATGTCTCTCAAACTAAACTAGGTAATAAATGATTTCAGGGTTATTTTAGAACAAAACAAACTTAGCATACCTCTGTGTTATGCTCTGGTTATTTAGCTATGTGCTTAATCAAAAGGACTATTCTTTCTTACCAGACAAACTCTTCCTGATCTGTACATTCAGGAATTCAATGCTGTGCCTCGCTGATTGTGTTGAAATTGATTGAGACAAGTTTTCTGTTTAGCCCTGGTTTAAACCTTACGTAGTTTACAAAATTTTAAAGGTTTCAGTATCCCTTGAAGGAGTGAATGATATGAACAGATGAAAAACTTTTTGATTCATTCAGACATTGTATATGAACAGAAATTAATCTTTTTCTATTTGCAGATTTGGATGGTTTTTGCATGTGAAAAGATTCAAAGCTTTTTGTAAGTTTTAAATTAGGACTAATTAGGACAACAAGTTGGATTTTCAAACCTGTCAGTGTAGTGCTAATGGTTGTTTCCATCCTGGGGGACTTGATTTGTACTAACAAGAAATGGCTCATGTGGATCTCTGATAGAACCTTTTAGATAACAAAATAATCAATGAAAAAAAAGAACTATCACTCACATGAAACAATGATACGATGGAAAAATCACCTCATCCTGACACAAAAAATGTATGTGAATTGAATTTTATAATTTCAATTTGGACAATTTTCTGCTTAATGGAAATGCAGCTAGTGTCAAATTAGGAGTGGAAAACCTTCCTCACTTTCAGCGCCTTTGTGGTTTTATGTAAGTCCCACAAGTTCAGATTTTTTTGTGTTTGCTGTGACTTCCTAGTTTTGATTTGACCAGTGAATCATTGACCAACAACAGTTTATGAACTTAAAGAAGTCACAGGGCATCTAAACAGTTAGAAACCTGGCAGAGCGGCAGAATCCACCAAGAAGGCAAACAGCCTAAACCAAAGTGAGACACTGAGTGTTCTCCATCCCGGGAAAACCAAGCCAGTGTGGGCTTCTGGTCTTATCCCTTGCTTTGTGAGAAGCTCTTTAGCCAAAGAGCAGAGTTTAGTCAACAGAGGACAGTCTGGAGGCTTGCCTGCATCAGAGCGCACAGCAGAGACTGGTGTGCTCTGGCCTGGTTTCCAGTAAAAGTCAGGCTCCTCCCCGTTGGGTGATGGATGAGTCGTCTCCATGCCGGTGGCAGCAGATGACTGTCAGAGGGAGTAGTACCCGGTTCTCCATCCATCTGTCACGCACCTCGGCTGCTCTTTAGCATGATGATGTCCAGGTCCAGCTTTGATTCGAACAATGCAGAAGGGATTACTGGAGTTGCCTGACTCAGCTCTATCCTCCCCCTCCCCATGTGAATTAGCTTGGCTGGATTCGAAAGGCAGAGGCTGGCTAAAGTGCTGTCATGCACATTTTTCACTCTGAGCCCCAGTTTTATTATTTCATCAATATTTAATGACGTAAATGCTCTCAAAAGACTAGACTGTCATTCTCCTGGGGCTCAGCTGGATGTGGAGACGTTTAAGCTTTAGAGGCAGCCAGCGAGCGTGACCTGCCTTTGATTTCTACTGCAAATGTAAAAATAGCATGACTGCTTGTTGCAGGGCAGCTGGCTGAAGAAATTACTTGTTGTTTGTTTAAAACTACCAAAATGCACATAGATCCTGGTGTTTTGGTGTGAATCTATGAAGATCAGCGTTCCTGTTTATTTCTGCTGCTGACGTTCAGCTGATAGTCCAATAAAACAAACTTCAGATCTGTACTGGGGATTTGTCATTTTGACAGAAATGAGCAAGTTGGAAGAAGATGGCAGCAGAAAAACTTTGTTGCCTCTTTAAAATGTGAAATATTAACATATTCACTAATTGTGTTTTTATAGTTGCGCTACATGATTAGATGGAATCAAACCGGCTGCAGAATTTCCAGAGGTTGTTTCCATAGTGACACATTTTATAAATTCCAATTGAAAAGTGTGTTTTGGGTTGTATCAGTGTGTTGTGGTACTTTCTGCTTCACCCTGCACATTTTCATCATTAATCACCAACCAAAAGGACTAAATGTGTCACACAGTCAGTATTATCTACTGTTATACACTCAGTCGATGTATTACAGTAAAAGGAAAATAATTATAATGCAAAAAAAAAAAAGTGATATTATTTTTCTTTGATGGAAATGAGTAAAGTATATGATGGAAAATGTAAAGTATAATAATTATAATATATTGCAGTTGAAGTAGCACAATTTAAGAGCTGTTTACCCAGCATTTTGTTCCCTGGCCTAAATCAATCAGGTAACTTCATTGCAGTATACTGACAGCTTAGAATCATGTGAATATCTAATTCACAGACTGATTAGTATAACAGAAGAACAGGTGATGGAAGTCATTGTGCAACTTCTTCCATTAATCTTGATTAATCAAATTGGTCGTGATCTTTGCAAAAGGGTCAGTGAAGAAGCTGAAAGGTAAAAGTTTGAGCCAAATATCAAACTCCCCAGAGCTTATCCTCTCTGAGAAGACATTGGATGAACAGAAAAAAAAGAAAAAAAAGGCAAAGCTAAGATCGAATTCAAGCAGCAAAAAGAGAAGACTGCAGAGCGGACTTACAATAAAGGAAAAGCTTCAGAAGATCGGCAACATATCAGTCTGTACATAACAGACTGTAAAAAACCTGATGCATTTGCATCCAAATGAACACGATATTTGTGCAGCCTGTCTAGTCACCAACACGTTGGATGAACTGAGCCGTATGGTGGTGCTACGCTTGCTCATAAAAGAGTGATTTCTTACAAAATGTCTGCTGCCTTCTCTCCAGCTCATGAATACAGATGATTTTTGTCATTTATGTCAACGCAGATATATGATAGCTGGGGTAAACCCTGAGAGATCAGGTGCAACAATGACTCCCTGGCTTTGAAGAGTGTTTATTTGGTTTGACAGATAACAGAGCGGGATCAAACAGACGTGGTGGCTTTTTAAGCAGAAGATACCATATGTTTACAGCATCACTTTCAATTCAGACTTTTATGCCAGGCAGAATCAGTCTGTAACAGGCAAATACAAAAACAAAATAAACAAAAAAAAAAAAAAAAGCGTGGTAGTAAGAAATTGTCCATACTCGTTTTCCATAGACAATAAAATAAAATAAAATCTACAAATCAATAAGACACAAATTCATTTTTGTTTTCATTCGTGCAGATGAAAGTTGCACAGTGTTTTCTTTAGAAGTTTCCATCTTGTTTTCTGCAGTGTTCCTAGTGCAGCGCCCCCACAGGCGAGGAAGGAAACAGGTTTCTCAAAAAGTTTGGCTATTTGGCACAGTGCAGTGTGAGCATGAAACACAGCAGCTGAAAATGTACCAAATTTAGCAATTTTGTTCCCCAAATGAGTCCACTGAATCTCAGGAGGGAAAACGCCAAACAGAAGGCGTACTTTTCCTCATGTGGGACTTAGAAGCTCAAAGCCAGTTGATTGATTGTGTACCATTTCATGAACACAATTACAACATTCCAAAGTCACTTCACTGATACATGGGTAGAGAGAAGAGCATTACACAAAACTGATTCCCTATCCAGACAGATCGATGCCCTGGGAAATGTAAACTTCTCGTCAGTCCCTTTTTCGGAGAAGGACTGTTTCATTTTTCATTAAAGAATTCTGTTTTTGCACATATTGCTGCTGGGAACAGATGATCAGCTGTTCAACTCACTACCGCCCTCCTGTGGGTAGCTCCAGCCACAGTTCTCTGAACCCAATATCTTCATTAACCTACTCTTTTTTTTAGAAATAGAGTGACTAACTGCACTTGAGCCACAGTCTACATGTTCTGGATGGTGGAAGAAAACCAAAGCAGTTGAGAAAAAAAACATTCACACTAACTGTGATTGCATTTATGCTAAACCCATATAAGTTGTTTGTGAAGAAAACTGTAGGGAAAAGTTAAGTTGGTAAGAAATAACTGAGCAAAATGAATCATTGAATTAAAGTCTCAAAACTGGCATTATAAGTCAAGGTCACTCAGGTCAGTAGTTGCAGCAAGCGTGGGATTGCTTCTATTCAAAGGTCTCTGCAGAACTCTTAGTTCTCTTTGGAACACATAAATGCGATACAATCAAACATGTATTATAACAAGAGCCCACTCTCTGACTGAAACGAGGTCATGGTCATGGTCATGGTCTGCTGAACAAACAAATCAAACAAAAAGCCTGGAATCATAAGAGAAAAACAGATTCCACTAATTACCAAGCTGGCATTTTAATAAATCCTGACACATTCTAGTGTAGCGGAATATTAGAGAAGGTTTTCGTCCTGCAGGCCTTCCACACAAAACACTCTTCAGTCTCTGTTTAATTAGACGACCGTGAACCCTTCACGATAACTTCACGATAGAGTCTAAGCATGACCTGTTTGTCATATTAAATGACATGTTTACAGTTTGTTTAAGCATCGCTCAGTCTGACCAAAGATGCCTTGTGTTATTTTGGACATGTCATTACTTCATTTTGCCTGTTGGTTTTCAAAATGAAAGCATAATGAGCATAATATTCAGTAACTTTAGTTATGGCGCTAGCACTCATCATCTGTTGAAGTAAAAACCCCCGCCTACTTTGGAGTGGCTAAGAATGCGGCATTTTGGGGAAATTGTAGTCGGCCATTTTACAGGAGTTATAGATCAAAAAAAGAAAAACATCCTTCTCCTGTGATCTTTTTTATTTACGATAAGTAAGCAGTAACAGTCAGCTGTTGATCATGTGACTCATATGATGCAAAAAAAAAAAAAAAAAATGTTTCCATACATCTATTCTCCTAAAAATGTTTTCTCAAAAAACGTGTGTGTTTTAAAAATTTGCTGTTTCCATTAAGCAATTTTTAAAAATTATTTCAATTTTGTGGAAACAGCTGTCGATTCTCAGTACAGGAAAGTACTCGCCCACAAACACCAACAAAACACACCCACTCACACAGTCCTAACAATGTATGCTTTTCCGTCCAGTTCAGAAAGTTTAACTACTTGGTTTTGGTTTTTGACATCAGATTCCAATAAAATACATCAAAGTTTGTGGATATAATGTGAATAAATGTAACAAAGTTAAAGGAGAAGAGTAATACTTTAATATGTTGTAAAAATCTTCAGCATAGTGTATTTCAAATTGGGCTGGACTGGTTTCAACAATCACAGGCTGATTTTATGGTCCAATAAAATCCCGTCTTCTTAAGCTGGCCGTCGCCATGGAAGCACAAAGCTGGTTCTGAACAGGCCAGGTGCTGGGTCGGTCACTCCTCCTAAACCTTGGTCTTATTACACACTCCATGCTTCCGTCTAATCCCACACAAGGTTAGGAAAGCATTAGAAATGGAAGTAAGGGAGAGTTGGTGTTGCTGCTAATTGGATTGCAGCTGGAGGGCCTTGGCTCAATGGGAACAAACAACTGAGCAGTCGGATTCCCGTATGCTAAGGTTATTATCAGGTACAGATTGAGATAATTTACCTACTTCGAATGTATTTCACACTTTTTTTTAATTTTATTTTTTTGACAGTAGGCTGTTCTATGAAGGTGGCTCAGGTGTCAATTCAAAGAAACATGTTTCTGGGATCAAACTGGGGTTGAGTTTGTTTTTTTAATGCAGTGCTCACCACACAATTACTCTCCAGAGTTTTAAAAAAGTGGAGAATCTTAATGTAAAGTCAGATACTACATTTTTTTTGTTCTCTATTGTGCTACAACTTATTCAGCTTCTGCTCTTTGCGCTTTCTTATTCAAAATTCTTCCTGTGGTTACCACTTGGGGTTGAAGATAAAACATCGTAAAATATATTATTTGTTGCTTCAAGAGTTGGACATGCTGAGCTGATGAACAAATACCAAAACTCAATCACATTAATATTAATTTATGACCTAATTAAAGGCGACAAAACTACAGTCACTCAGCACCCTCTGACCTATCCAACGGCTCCACCATGTCCCACATCTCACAACTGCAACCATGGATAAGAAGCTTCGCTTTATAGGAATATGATGAAAGTCAATGACTCAAGCCAAGCAATTGTTTACAGTCACAACATGCATGAGGAGCAGCAAGCTCGTGACTACAGGCACTCTGCTGGGCTTCCTCACACAGAAAACCTTTAAGCCATTTGAAAAGATGAACTGAGCATCATATGTTGTTTGATAACTAGGATTAATAGGAATGTATAAGATGACATTTGTTGCAGAATGGTGCTATAGAAATGAACTGAATTGAATACAATTGAATTGCAAAGTCAGTAGTCAAATTGTTACACAGACAGTACCACCCCGACTGCTCCCTGGAGTGGACTGCAGGTAAATACAAAAATATTGACAAGGACCTATAAAACACTATTGGAATTTTCACACCTGATTGCCTGGTAGACTGACAATTTGGTCACCGATGGTCAGTCCCTTTGCGACCAAAATTCTGATATTGTTCAGTTTCCACTGCTGTGGTTCTTTTTAAAACGGCACCATGTCAAAAAAACCAAGACAAAACCCTTTAAAAACTTGCTCTTTCCCTCCCGCTGGCAGAGCTGTATGAGGAACCACTGAAAAAATTACACTAAAACCTCTGAAGAAGCAAATAAATAAATGCGGTTGGAGAATTTCTCTTTAGTCCTTGGTAAAAGATCACAAGATATTTCTCCTGATAATGCTATAGTCTTGCATTTATGCAAGACTATAGCAGAATGCAAGTAGTCCACTTCCTGCTTTTGGAGCAGTCTCTAGGTCTGCTCTGTGTTCACATCTCCATTCAAACTGCACCAGATTTCACAGCAGTCCAACTGCACTGAGATCTAGTTTTGTAGGCAAAACAGAATTCACTGTTTTGATCCACATCAGAGTTTTGATTGCACATTCACTCCTCCCTAAACAAACCAGAGTTTCTAGGCAAACAAACTAGATTTGGATTAAAGCGGATTGAACAGGATTGGTGTGAATGCACCATAAGACTAAAACAATAGGTACAGCAACATCTGTGATGATCTACCAAACTCTCCTGGCTATATTTTGCCTCATTGATTGTTTTTTCTAGATCTTTAGGACAGGAACACATTGGTCCAGAAACATGTGGGTGGTTTTGATCCATCTTTAGTAGAATTTAGTCACATTAGGGTACTTACTAGTGCACAATACAATCCTTATAGTAAGCACTATAAAAAAAAAAAGTAGGAAGCTGGCACTAACATGCATTAAGCCTCTTGTAATAATCCTAAATTTGTCACCCTCTGGGGAAAGCATCAACTAAGCCAATATTTCATACAACTGTGTAAACTAATCCAGAGCGATGCTGGAGGAAAGGCTTCTGTCTGACCTGGAAAGGCCAATCTGGACCAATAATAAATGACCAGGAGATTTACTCTATGATTGTACGACTTACCATATTCATAAAAAGCCATAAATCGTGCTGTTTATACAAACTGAATGTAAATTCTCAGTGGCAGCTCGATGCAACCAAGCATTCCAGAGCAAGATGATTCATAATACTTCTCTCACCCCCCTCTCTCTCCTCCTTTAACGGTGTTTAAAGTAGATTTTCCAAAATGACAGCTATTAGCATGAATTATCCATTAGAGGAGGTCAACGAGACTAAGGACAGAGAAGGATGGAACACGCTCAGCACCTTATGCTTACTCAACATGCTGCACCTCATGCTGAGTGAGAAATGGCACCCAATTTCTCTATCTCCCTCCCTTTATCACCCTCTCACAGGATTACGCACAACAAGTGGGAATATTTATTTGAGCTTTTTCCGGGTTTCAGTCTGGCTCCCATCATGCTACAGTTTCAGATTTTTGACATCCCCACTAATGTTAGAAAATACCTTCATTGTTCTGCGGATGAGAGAGAAGACATTCCTGTTGAGAAGGTGAAGTTGGAAAACTGGCATATGGTTTATAATGAAGTTCAATTGTCAGTTTGTGTTATAACCCAACAACCAGAGGTGGTGAGGAGATATCTGGAAATGAGCCAATCTAATATTAATATGTGAGTCGGTCCCAATATTTAGAGAGATTCTAGATTGGGTACCGGTGATCCATCTGAGCGACATCATGCTTTATTATATATTTTTCTTTTTATTTAGAATTCCTTAAAGCATTTTCTGAACCTTTTGAAAGGCGTTTTGTTCCAGTTTATTTTTACATGTTTGTAGTAGTCAATCTATTGTTTTCATCAGTTTCTTAATTATTTATTTTACACTGATTGTTTTACTCCTGATGGCACTTTCTGAGCTGTTTGCTCAGAAAGGTTGTGTTGTTTTTACATGTTTGGCCAAGCTAGTGAAGCTAATGCTGTAGTTTAGTGAGCTGTATTGGTGCTGAGTTATCAGATACATTTGTAAATTGGTACATTTATGTCTTTGTTTTAAAAAAGAAAACAATTAAGTCAGTTCAGCTGTTTTTCTGTATTGAATAGGTATCAGCGGATACTGAACCGCAGATATCAGTATTGGACGTGAAAAAAAGTGGATCGGAGAGTTCCTTGAGATAACACAAGAGCTGATACATCTGAATGTTACATTTATCTGTTTTACCATCAGCCTATACATACAACAGTGAATTAATACAATGTTTATACTTTGATTTTTCTCATTCTGTTACATTACACAGCAACTTTTCATTTTATGAACATTTTTATTTGACAGATCAACACAAATTGTGCAGGATTAATAAGCAGCTGAAATATTCTTTCAAGATTTTCACACCTAAAAATTTTAAAGTATGAGGTTTCTGTACAATCAGGACCCAGAATGGAACCAACAACTAGAGTCCGGGGTCCATCAGCTCATCTGTTCTGGTGACAAACATTAGCATAGAACATCCTCTGCTAACATCCGGAGCAACTTGTTACCCACCTGCTGGAATCTGGTCCGTCTAAAGTTCCATGCCATCTGCATGGAATTTTACAAAACTTGCAACCCTTCACAACCACAGATAATATTTAAGAAAGTGATAAAACCAGTTTATTAGGACTTCTACTGTGGCATTTCTTGTAAAACAAAAACAAAACAAAAAAAAACATAAATACATAAATCTCGCTTTGGATTAACTTTAATGTCTAAAATACAGCGTGGCAAATGCTAAATGCAGAATATTAAAAGCAGATGTAAAATCCATAAATAAAGTGCAGGAGTAAGACTGCACAGAGTAAACTGTCCTTCAGCAATCTTAAAAACCTCCTCCGTCAGACTACAGTTCTCACTGTGAACAGCTTACTGCTGTTTTGATCACGGTGGCAATATTAACTTGCTACAGTCATGACAGCGTTATTAAGTCTGGATGGAAGATTAATATTGTCAGGCTTCCTGCAGAGCTCAGCTTGTTGTTCTACAAATGAACCACATAACAAAATCGCAGTTTTGGTGATTCCACACACACACGCAAGTACCTACACACACAGAGGTAGTGTCTGTCCAGAATGAATAATTTGTGCATATATATTTTATGTAGTGCTGTATTTTGTTTTAGCAATGTGTTCATTTAGCTTTGTTCCCCACAAATGTCTTGTTTCTGTTCAGCGTCAAAGTCGGATGGGTTTGTTGTGTTGCAGAAATAAGGCTGCTTGTTTGACAGGCGAATTTCGGAAAAGGTTACCTGTCATCTCTGTTGGTGGCGTTCTGCATAATTTTTAAACTGTGCCTCTTTCCACAACTCCTGGCATGTTTTAAAGCAGCACCCTGTCGACTGGGGCAGCATAAGGAAGAAAAATGAAATGCATTTCCTGACTGAAGTGTTTTTGTTGGAGAACTTCAGTCTTAATCTTCCAGGCTGTGAAGGAATAATTCCTTTCAGTTCCCTTCAGTTTACTTGTGTAGCTCCATTTTCCCAACAAATGTCATCCCAAGAGAATTTACAGGACAAACAGATCCAACTCCACTCCAGAAATGGAGTTCCTAAACATTCTCCATGTCTCTATTGACAGAAAGTGTCTTTTTGAGTTCTCTGCTCTTTTTATGTTGGATCTAAAGTCGTTCATTTTTCAGTTATGCAACCTGCAAAAACATCATTTTGAAAAGCAAATAAAAGGAGAAATAAGTTGAATAGATGGACAGAAAGCAAGCAAACTGACAAACAGAGGGATGGATGTACTAAATGTTTCATACATGTAGTGCAACTTAAATCCAGTGGCCTCACATGTTCCTTCTGAAGGAACATGTAAGGAACATGTGGTGCCAGACCAGAGATAACCCCAGCCTTGAGACAATTGTCATATAAATTTCATTCGTAAATTTGTGGATCTTTATGAGACGTGGATTGAGGCAGGAGGCAGAGTGTTTCTCATGGCAGAGACTGAGCTGTCTTTTTTCCAGATCGTCTCTTGTTTAATTTATGTCATATTCGACACAATTGGCTGCCATTTGCAAAGCAACTAATCAAGGTGGGCTTTTCATTTTTCTGGTTGGTGAATGTCTGAACATCCCAGAGAGGAGATAAAGAAAACCATCGGCAGTCGAGCAGTTAGGCTCTGTTCTGCATATAGACTTAGACTTAGACTTAGACTTGACTTTATTGATCCCTTGGGAAGACTCCCTCAGGAAATTATAGTTACCAGCAGCTCACAGGCAAAAATGTGGCACACAGTAAGCATACACAAAAGAATACAAAAAAATACAAATTAAATACAAAACAAAGAATATAAATACAACACAAAAGGAAATTATAGCAATTTGGTGGATAGATTGACCAGTGATATGGTATTGCACTGTATGGTTTGGCCTGATAAATATGGAGTTCACATTTGTAGAAAAACTACTCCTTCTTCCCTCTGTCCTGTGTCACCTCCGACCCCCCAGTGAGGAGTTGTACAGTCTGAAGGCATGGGGGACAAAGGCGTTCTTGAATCTATTGGTCCGGCACTTGGGAAGCAGCAGTCTTTTATTAATGCATATGCACTTATATTTAGTGGCTGGACCACTAAAACATGCAGGTAGTTAATGTTTCTAGAGGAGGTCTCAAGTACTGATAACTGGCTGTGGTCCCTAAACATTGTGACTACCGGCGGGCCCCTGTACTCCCTACTGTACATCTCAACACACAGTTGCAGATTTAGATTTGTTGGATTTGGTGTGTCATCCTGGTTGGCAGCAGCTTGAGATTTTTGTCTTGCTTTTAAAGTTTTGTCATTGTTGCCACCACTAGCAATGGTTCAAGTTTGAATTTTAAAATCATTTCCCAAGTAAATATGAAATATGCATAAACAAAGTTTTGGAATTTTTTTTTTTTTTTCAAGGTCTTGGTGAACATGTAGCTTGCATGTGAAAGAGAAGTGCAAATCCAGCAAAAAAAAAATATTTTCTGCAAAATGTGCATGATTGTGCAGAGAGAGCCAATCACTGCGAGCTGTTACAGTAGCTTGGTTTTTAGGTTTGTAGCTTCTCAGGCCATTGAACATTCTACTTGTTTGACTCAATCATTTTCCTTTCCTCTAATGTTCCTTTTCTCCTTCTCTCTGATGGTAAGCTAATGTTTTATAGCCCAGATTTCACTCTGTTCTGCTTCAAACTGCCTCTCCGCATCTCTTTCACTGCCACTGCACTTTTTTCTTGACTACCGTAGTGATGCCATGGAAGGACAGCTTAAGGTTGTCTGGAGATGAATGTGTTCACTCCCTGGGTGATAAATGTATTGATGATTTAATGAAAATACACCTTTCAAAGTTACAATGTTCGACTTTCCTCAACAGCTCACAGTAAAGTCAACGAAAGAAATCAGTCTGATTAAGAGATTTTCACTTCTCTGCTCTGTTGTGTTGGTAGAATAGAACATCTTGAGATTGGCCAGAACATAGTACACTTGCAATATACAAGTGATCAGGCATATTGTTATGAACACTTTCCCTTTTGTTGCATTTCCAAAACTTTGTCCATATTACAATGGAGTTGAAAAACACAATTTTACAATTTTGATAAGAAAGTTTTTGTGGGCAGTTTTGTGAAATACACTAATTTATTTACAGTTGAGAAACCACCTCATCCTGATGTAAAACCTATGTCAAAAAATGTTAGTTTTTCTGAAAATGGCATGAGTCCATTAATCCAATTCATTTTTGTAATTTCTATATGCACAGCATTATCATCCATGTTGGTATGATCTCGGTGTCTATGGATCAGCCAAGACGATGAATCTGCTGTTCACCGATCTGCTTTTGCAGCCAACATTGCACAGATGTCCAACCGGAACTGCTGATTTTGAGTCACATCAGTTTTCATCTTACTAAATTTGCGTCAATACGCCTTTTTCCTGTTTCTAACACATCAGGTTATATTCCTATGTATCCCACAACTTGAAATTTGGCATCATGAATCTCTTTTTAGATGGACAGCTGGTTTTAAAAAGGGATATTGGTGCGACCTGCTGGTGCAGCCGCCTTGTTTCAGTTTATTCTCTCACATTGTGTCCCTGTTTTTTAAAATTTCTTTCCATCATCAGAATTACAACTTTGTTTCATCACTGGTGATGAAACCACGTTGTAATTCCTTAAATATTCCTTGAAGTCTCTTTTAAGGAATATTTTGCACGCTGAAATATTTAGAGCTTTGACCTACATCCCATTTTACTGTAAAACTTAAAAAGAATAATTAATTTAGTCATTAAGTTTTTAATTATACATTTGCTTTAAATATTTTCAGTTCTAGGTTTTTTGTTTTGTCCCCTCCCTCATAACATGTTTCTAAAATTTAATTTCTCAGCTTGTTTGAAAGCAATGTTTCATTTTTGGGGTTCCACTAGTTTCAAATAAAAAATGGCTCACCCAGCTAAAGTTATGGTCTCAGATGAACACATAAATAAGTAATAAAGTGGATTTGTACTCAACCTGAGGACAAGAATCAATTTTAATCAGTAGAATTAGCACTTGGTTGAACATTTTCAAGGTTGTGATATGTTCCTGCATAACCAAATCCATGTCATGCTTTGTTTTCCATTTCTCAGTGAAATTACATGGTTCCTATTAGGTCATTTCTCTGAGCAAATTGTTTTTGTTGCTGTTGTGCATTACTGGAGTTGGGAGTAAACACAAATTCATCATGCTGACCACCTGAAAGCATGAAAGAGGTGATTGATGATTATGATGAGATGAATTCCCCTAATGCAGACTACAGTAGCAGAATTTGCAGGACTGTACTGCTCATCTGCGGCTGTGCTGTCCCTCTGTTCAGGATCCAAAAACTGTCTCTCAGTATATGTTGAGACTCTTTCAGGCATTACTATGAGTTCACATCTCAGTAAAATACAGTGAGGTGAAGGACATTAACTTTTAAAAACTGACATTTTAAGAGAGGGTTGGAGAGATAAAGGGATATAACAGTATTGTAGTCCAGCAGAATAGCAGGAATCAATGCAGCTTCACATGGAACGCTGAATGTTGATTAAATTGTCATGGTCCGATGCTGATGCAGTGTCCAATGCCAGAATGGTCCCAAGGGACTCTTTACTGGCAGTTAAAATATGCTCACAGCTTCACAGTACAAAGGGCTTTTCAAAAGCTCTACCTCTTGGATCCATTTTGCCATGTTACAACCAAAATTGGATGTATTTTAGGTTTTTTATGGCAGTCCAACTCAAGTTATAAAGTGGAATTTATATGATTAAAAATAACTTAAAATATGCTGTGGGCACATGATACCAAAACTAAACATGCCCAGAAATTTCTATTTGTGGTAGAGGAATATGTTTCACGCTATTCACCTGTTAAACATGATGGTGGCACTATTATGATGAGGGGAGCCTTTCCTTCAAGAGGAATGTTGAAGCTGTTGATGGGAGAAGAATGAAGTTAAATAGGTCCAGCTTCCAGAGGGACAATGGCTCTTAAGACCCACAGACTGACACATGGTGGACTGAAATATTACCTTTCCACAATCTAAACCCATTTCCTTCCTCCACTCATTAAAAGAGAAGGCCTGATGCTCAATGTGTACCAAACAGTTCCTTAACTATGCGACAAGTGCTTTACTATGCAACACCAAACGTGGTCATAAACATGTCCATGTCTTTAGGGAATGGCCTTTCACTCTGTCCACTTATTACTGCAGCGACTTGTATGTTTCTTGATTTCTTCAGATGTCCGACCAACATTTCAAGGAGCAAATCCTGTGACTACACACCAACATGTAGTGCTAATTTAGTACATATTTCCATTACAAATGTGGGCAAATCTCTGTCTATATTCTGCCAGTGTTGTAAAAAAAAAAAAAAAAAACAACTGCTGTGTTTTTGTTAAATAAGAAAGTAAATTAAAATCATGCATGAGTAAGCTTGTTCACCCAACAAATCATTAAAAAATCATGGCAGCGACAGATGTAAACAGTTACATGAGATACCTTCAGAATTGAATCATGGTGCTAGCGCTCATTATTTGTCAGCCAAGAGGAGATGTTGGAGTGATGTGGGAGTGGCTGCATGTGTGTTGTTTTGGGAAAATTGTAGTCTGCGATTTTACGGAAGACATAACTTTTTATGAACTGTGATGCTAAGAGAGTTATGGTGGAGCTAGCTAGATATTATCATAAAAGAGTCATTGAAGAGTTACTTCAAACTTTATACTCCTATCATGTTTTAACCCAGACCAGAAATGTGTTGTCAAACAACAGTTTGGAGGGATCTGCTGTCATTAAAGCAAATGCAAAGTTTATGACATTTCACACATTCAGGGTCCAGGAAGTATCCATCTCTGTCTCTGGTGATCTGAACCCAAAGCTTAGATCTTGACCATGGTTAAAGTTTTACAGACATTTTAAGCAATAAAGTGTGAAACAAATTGTCTTCTCAGAGAGTCAGAGACGCGACCGCTGCCAAAGGCAAAAACATGCAGAAGCCCAAGTGAGCCGTTTCCTTAATGACTGATGAGAGCGACTGAAAAGCAGCAGGCGCTCTGCCCACTTTCGCTTACATCGCCGTGGCATCTGACTGCAAATTTCCAGCCATCACAGTTCCTATTAAAACATATCTGATGGCATTCATTGCATCGGTATTACTTTCACAGCTAATCTGCCAAGCTGATAAGGTGAGGAAGTGAGTGTTTTACCCACAGAAACCAAGTGGGGTGACACTATTAGACTGTCTTTTTAATCAATGATTTGTACTCAACTCTCTCATTCAAACAAGCTGCTGCCTTGCCACCAACAAAAATCAGATATATTTGCATAAACACCTTATCATTTAATTACAGCCAAGAGTTCTTCAATCAGGCCTTTAGATTATGCCTCTGCAGAGGCCTCTGTGTCGAAAGTAATGAAAACCCCAGAGTAGGCCTCTGTGTGGTGAGAAAAATACCTTTTGTAATATATTGAGGTGTAATGAGGGTGTATTCTAGTCACAGTTCATGAATTTTTAAATAACAGATCATTTTATAGTGATTTTGCCATCCCTCTGACAGCGTGAAAGGACTTCCTGGCTGTATTCTACACCCAGAGTCACGTTTTTGCTCACTCCTCTGTGCAAAGTTACTCACACCAGCTCCGTTGTGGTGGAGCTATGTGCACAAAGCTCTATTAGTATTCCACTGATGTAAAAAGAAAAAAACTCATTTTTAATCACGGTGTTTCCTTTAAATAAGAAACGCAAATAAAATCACACTTGAATGTGTTTATTAACATGATAAGATATCAAAAACATGCTGCACCATCATCCTCCAACTATTTTTGTTCTGTTCTTCCTTAAAGTTTGCATCAATAGTAACATCTGGTTGTTGATCATGTGACTCAGATTTGTTAAAAAACTCACATTATCCACCTCTACCTGCCAGATGGTGCCATCATGCTTCTTCACAGTGGGGAGGCTGTTTGTTGACTAATGTTCTCAAATGCCTGGTTCACACTGATTTTAAATTTGACGGCTGATTTCCAAAACCTGAAAGACAACACACGCGGTGTTTCAAACATGCTAGATGTAACAGGATTTGTTCTATAGTGTGTGATGTGGAGCCACATGGCAGGAGCAACGCAACACACACAGACCGATTTCACAGGAGTCTCACAATCTCAAACGTGAATTCACAGTGAACAAAAATGGCCGACTGAGCACTCACCAGCTACCCCGACAGTCAGGTAGAACAAACTTCACAGAGCTGCTGGGCTTTTACTGAGATGAAATTTCTTGGTGGATGCGTTGTAATTAGTGGAAGACAGTTAGATGCACTGGGTTTTATTTCCAGGTTTTGGATTGAAGGGTGCCAACTGTCCACACTTTTCAGATTTTTATTTGAAGAAACAGTCAAAATGCTCTCATCACGTTCCAATGAAAGCAAATTAAAGTTTGTGGTTGTAATATGGAAACATGTCAACTTCAGTTTGCTGGGCCAAGCAACACGGAATGCTGATCATAAAAATGAGAAAAAGCCTTGCGGACATTTACCCTGATCTGCGTGATGGACGGGATGGAGGTATGTAGTGAAACTGTGAAGAGGTGTTAGCAGACCGAATGAATGCCTGCAGCAGCCATCATTAGAACTGTTTGCTTAATTATTCTAAAAGATTGGATTATAAAACAGCAGACTAATCCTTGTTTCCCTCTTGGGTAGTTGTGTTCATGCACTGAAACATTCTGAAACAGAAAACGTTGCAGTGCATCGCAGACCATTTGTGTCTGGCAGGGAGCCTTTGGAGCTCATCATGGGTGACAGCCATGTCCTCTGGCTGGCTGACAGTAGCCGTTCCTGGGGTTGCTACCCTAAGCACTCTAATGACCACCTGAGCTGCTAGGTTAGAAACACAACTGTCTCCTCGTTACCTGCTGCTGCTCAACTATTTATAATAGGGAGATTTGGCACAGGCTGAAGGGAAAATGCGGCCCTAACTTTGTCCTGCGCCACTTTTTTTTTTTTTTTAAATAAGAGCTTATTGTCTCCATAACAACAAAATGTGCCTTTAACTAAACATTTCCCATTGATTGACTCCTGAAGGAGTAAAATCTCAAACGTTATCACTCAATTTGGGAAATACATCAGCACTGACCTCTGAGGAATAATTATTGTTTGACATAAAAATATAATTATATCAATATCCAGTCCTTTAGTTTGTTCACTATTTAATGTATATTTTCTGTTGTTTATCCATAGAAAAGATAACTTAACCTTCTCTGAATTAACAGAAGAAATCAAATTACATGCTATTTTTTCAATAATTCTTTTTAGCAATTTAATAACTAGTTATTTTTTTTTTGTACCAGGTGAGTTACAACAACGTCTAAGTTCCCCTTTGGGGTCAGTGAAATATTTTTAAAGACCACAACACATATCAGTGAACATAAAGTGAACTCTGAGCCTCTTATATGGCTCAGACGTGCTTTTGCGTGTTCGGACGACCTAAAATGGGTTTTGATATTTCGACATGAAGACGATGCCACGTCTTTACCGCGTCCACCCATTGACAGTCCTGGATCTCCTTACCTCTGACTTTAAGTAGATTTCCATGTCTGTCAGGAAGCCTTATGTTTGTACAGAGCAGAAACCTGACAAAGTCGATATGGCAAAGCATATGCGCATAGACAAGAAGCAGGAGGAAGAGAATATTTATGAGTATACAAGAAAACAAGTGTATGACTGATGTGTTGTGATGGTGAAATAAAAAGTGTCCTGCTGGGAAGAAAAGTCCAAGAACGCTGTTGCATTTCTTAGGAGAGAGGATGAGATGAATAATCCATGCATCTGCATGATTCACGTTTCTACGCTCATTTATTAATGGTAATATAATAAAAAAATTAGATGACTGTTCTTGAGCTAAGTTAATATCTTGTGATAACTCTCAATCCAATTTAACTCAAGTACATGTGCCACATCTGAACAGTCAATATTCAATATGTGTTTGTTTCTAATACTGTCTGTCTGCTTTCCTCCACAGCAATACTTCAATCCCATTTCAGACTCATCATCTCGTTCTCTATCTCCAACAGAGCTGATTGTTTTTTTCTTCAGCATGTCGTTAACATGTAATACCAATATACAGGAGTGCAAAGCCTCCTGTATATGAGATGACCCATGTCGACACGAGGTCATCATGGCAAGGAATGTTTTCATGACAGAGGAATCATCTTCGTAAGCTTTCTGTATCAGCAAGTGTTTTCTTCAGAGGCAGCCTCGGTACGGCCCCATGACTTTCAGAATGTGGAGAACATGAATGATATGTCAGAATTTAACCAGCATAACTATAGAATTCACTGACATCAACAGACATAATATGTAAAGTGGAGACCACAAATATAAGACTCTCCTCTAAAAATGCTTAAATATCAAATATACTTCAATGTGAGCCTAAGATAACTTCTGCTGACACTAACATGTTGTGCCTCGGTATTATTTTCATCTGATTCTTTTAGATATGTTCTAAAGTTTGCCAAATAGGCAAATTTTTTTGAGTTAAATTTCACAGAAAAATCTACAAAAAAGTTAAACCTTAAACACTGAAGGAGTATCTGTGTTGACTTGAGGAAGCGATGCACACAAGGAAAACAAAGATTAAATTAAGGTTCTTAAATTATAGTTTCATAAGATCTCTTTAGACAAAGACAGAACAAAAATTCTCCAACCACAAAAATCTGAAGCTACTTCATTTTTGTGTCCATTTTGTAAAGAAGGAAGATGCATTCAGTGTCCTGAGAAGTTTTATGTTGTTTTTCTTAGTGGTTTTTGATGCAGCGCCACCACTAGGCGAGGAAGACTAGTGGGACAGAGTAAAAGCCTGGAAAATGCATAATGTCACTGTCATCATATATCAATTAATCACATGATAAGTTAAAATAATTTCAATGATTTGATTGATTCATTGATTTTCTCTCTTTCTTTCCACCAAACTTGGTGTTCTGTTTGGTGCTCTGTTCTCAGCTGGCTGTTTTTGAAGGACAATTTTGTTTACAGAATCTTCATAATATATTTCATTTGTTTTTCTGTTTTGTTTATTTATTTTGTATATGTAAGATATCTTCCAGTTCCATTGTTTACATGTTCATTAAAATGTAAATTTATTGATCTTTGATAATTGAATTATTATTTTTTTGTTAAAATTTTTTGTCAGCTTTACAAACATTTGTAATGCTGACAAGCCTGAGTATCGCCCCTTTAAAAATCTGATTTTATCTTGCCATACCTGCCTTACATGCAGACCCTGGAAAGGTCATCACCACTGCATAGCCAGTGGATCTTACTCTGGGACTCTGGGAGAAAACCAACTAGTGCACAAGGAAAACATGCCAACTCCACACAGGAAGTTGCACACTGATGAGATTCAAAGGAACAACAGTTTTCTACTGTGACTCAGTGTTGAATAATGTTACCCACAGTGAAGCCTTCATGTGTTTGAATTCACCCTGATCAGCTTCAGAGCCACAGCGGAGCCACTGCCCCCTATAAGGCCCTGCTGCGGGTTTGCCTCACCATAATTAAACAGCAAAATGAGCCAGCAGAAAGAAGAAAATACAAAATCAAGCTTTATTATGAGGTGTATTTATGAGGTTCAACAGTAAGCATATGCCAGTGCTCTGAATCCTTCCCCCAGGAAAAATCAAGCAGCTTGTTGCCCACAGTTTCACACCAGGAAGTCAATCCTGAGAGCTGTAATCTAAATTGTTGACTATTTGCATAGTTTGGAGAATTATCTCAGCTTGCATCAGTGAAGTATTATTTCTGCATAGAAACCTCCAGATATCCTCCTTTCTCTGATCAATACCTACTGTGCATTCAATCATGAGCTCACATCCATTCCACTCAGGGCACAAAGCAATTACCAAAGACTGCAAGTTATTTGAAACAGGGAAGCGCTGTTGTGGCAGCTCGCTGCAAACAGATTCACTTTTAAGCTCAAATTAATGGACCCTTGGCTCAACAGAAATTATATTTGGTTGTGTATTTCCATAACAACCTCCCCTGAGCTGAATCCAAAGACAACTTATTTGGCAAACATCTCTGGCTGCCTGCAGCCATCGGTAACAGGAGGAATGATACAAAGGAGGGAAAGAACAGAGTTAGCAATCAATGCAGTCCTGAGTGAAAAGAAGGGTTGGACTGAGTTCAGCTGGAGACAAAAGGAGGACTGCCATTGTTAGTGGCAAAACTTTTAAAAGGTTGGATTGAAAAAAATGTCAAGTTAAATCTGCAAGCTTACTACACAGCCTGTCTGATTCACTTTCAGCTTATGATGACACTGGTAAAGTTTGGCATCATTGATGTGATATTAATGTTATATATTTTTTTTTTATTTGAGGATTGCAGGTGTTTGGCTTGCAAATCTGTTTGAGCAGTTTGGTTTGATGTTGAGCTCAACTGGGGAACAAAGAAAAGTTTGGCTTATTTGCTAAAGTTCCATATGTATGCCGTTGCCTGGGTATTCTGTTAAAATGTACATTGAAATGTAACTTGACATATGCAATGTTAGGCTGATTGTTTGCTGTATTTCGTGTATTGTATTTATTGTCACATTATTGGTTGCTGGTGTGATGCATAGATGTTGTATAGTCCTGCACATTGTGTGTATTCTTCAGGTATAGTTGGTGTCTAATGAAGTTCCTGACTGAATCCCGACAGCACGCCGCTGCAGAAAACTGAAAGAAATGGAAACACGAAGAGAATCTTGAATCCCCGTGGAACACCACAAGTGACCCAACATTTACAGAAACCTCAAACAGGTAAATTAGAAGTCAACAACTTAATGAATCGGAACATTTCTGGTCATGTCCGCTGTAGCAGCTGGTTTTGGTTACACTGTCATTTCTAGCAGCAGATTTAAAACATCATAGGGAAACTTCTCCACTTCTTGTTCCCACTGACAGGCTTATGCTCACTTTGCTGACAAAATGACTGCAAATGGTATCTCAACATCAAGGCAGTCCAACGGGAATTAAAGTTTTTTTTTTTCTCCATAATGTTTTGCTTATTAATTTAGAAAATTGTGGAGGTTTTTCATGTCACTATTATTATTTTATTGGAAACTTGCTAAGGAATCCTTGAGGAGTGTGGCACACACACCAGGACTGGAAGTGAGCTGGAATAGAGCGCTGGCTGTAACTCAGCTGTCGCTCAGCACAGACATGTGCCAAGTCACAACTCGGATGATCAGCGCTTGTGAATGGAGGTCACAGGGATACAGCTGCTGGTGTAATGGTTGATGACAGAGTCCCAGCCAACTCTGCTGCTAATTTCCTCTGAGAAGGAACAGATGCAGAAAGCATGGATACACAAGAAAGGAAAAATAGCAATTATCAGAACAAAGAACTGTGGCAGCGTGGAACTGTCAGCCAGGAAACGGGAAAAAAAATGACTCTATATTATATTATAAAGTCATAACTTCAATGGTCCAATGACATACTGCTCATGTTTGTTCAGAATACTGTTGCATAATTGCAGTAAAATACGAACACTGTACATCAAGCTACAGCAGAATTTTCACATTCTCAAAAAAATCCTTTTTTATATGAAGGTGATTTATTATTTATTTTTACATTTTAAATTAAAATGTTCTTGTTCGAACATAAGACATTTCATTTTAATAAACACAAATAAATATTATTTTGTCATTGCTCAACTCTTTATGGGTTCAGGTCCATCTGCTGATGTTTCAAGCTGCTGTGTGAGATATCCAGTCTAAGCATCAACTACAACTATCATCAACTCCATGAAGTTAAACAAATAAAAGGTATTAGATTATAACACAAAAGCTACGTTGCTCAAACAACATCATTCCTGTATCTGTATATTATCACGTAACACCAGTATTGCTAGATCAACAATGATAATGTTGAGGATCCTGCTGTATCTGAACAGTGTGTGAACTTAGAAATTTCCAGAATAAAACGGAATTCTGGAAATTCCCGTTTTATTCTCTCATTAAACATGTGTTTAATGAGAGAAAACCTGATTAATTTCAGGGATTCAAACTGGTTAAATGACTAAAACATTTTCTAAAAAACATTCATTAAGTGTGAAAACTCCAGGATATGAGATATTTTGGCTTTCTTGTGACTCATATTATCTATTGTCTCTTTCAAAATCGCCACATCCTCTTCCTCCTTGGAGTGGCAGGTCTTCCTCTACAGCCGGGCCATCTTATAGAGGCCATCTTTTCACTCTGCTGAAGGTTGAAATAATCAGCTTCTTACTTTTTACCCAAATTATTTGAGGTGGAAAAAGAATCCAGTAAAGAAAAATATGTGATATCTGTTATGATTAATAAATTGTTTTATTTTTAGATAGAACCAAGTTATTGCAATGGAGCATTGCTGAAAGGCTGCAGGGGGCTGATAGCCGTAAATAACGGCTCTGTCAGCAGGAGAGCATGGAGCTAAGAGTAACATGGAAAACAGATCAGTTTGGATCTGAACTGAGATCAGCTTCATGCAGACTAACAGGGACACAAGAGTTGCTAGCTTAAAATTACTTCTCTAACACAGCAGTAACATGACAGGGAGACATTTTTTTCCAGTTTGCAGCCTTGTAAACTCCTCTGGCAGTTCAAGACATTAAATTGAAGTTAGCGGACCTCTGAAGCCTGACTGGAGTCAGAGGCATTAGGATAAAATGTGCTCCCCATCTCCAGTATGGGATGAGGAGCCACTGAGGTCAGACAAGAAACCTTCAGCAGCTTCTAGTAGTGATGACCTGTGAATTCATACTGAGATATCAATACTTCTGATAATAAAATAAAATTTGATTATTTGATTGATTGATACCAGATTTGATTGATTGATACCAGACAGACGTTAAGGTCTTAGAATTGATTTTCAAATCCGAGAGTCTGTACTTTCAATACTCCAGTCATTTGAGAAAGTGTGTCTAAACAAGAGCGTGATAGGAAGTAACTGACTCATTTAGATCTTACCTAAATGAGACAGGCTGGATGGGGACTATTTTTTCTTCGATCTGGTAAGTGTATAATAAGTCAGGCCATAATGCCACTGTGACTGAATGTGTGACCGCTCAGTCACACACTCACGCATGGAGCTGTTTCACCTTTTTTATAGTCGTTCTTAATAAGTAAACACGGATTTATTTTGGTAGGCATATAACTGACATAATTTTCTGTTTCTCTTTTGCTATTTTGGCCATTTCTCATTTTTTTCAAATAAATACATCATTTTTTGCTTGGAATTTCAGAAACATGTCAGTAGTTCATAGAATAAAAGAACAGTAATCATTTTACTCAAACATATAACTATAAAACATAAAATCTGAGAAACTGATCATTCCAGAGATGTATGATTTTCCATTGTCTTTAAAATAGTCCAGCTATAGTGAAAGATCCTGTTATCACAATGCAGTTCTGAATTTAAAATGCATAAATTACAGAGCTATCATGTCTTCTTAAACAAAGATTTAAATTACAACAGTTGATTTTGTTTCTTTTGTTTATCATAGTCATGATGATGGAGCAGCCTGTGTTTATTTGCAAAAAATGAGAAATGGTCTCTAATACACACACTGATCTCAGCAAACCTACAGATCTAAACTTTGCTGCAGTCAGTTCATTATTATAAACCTATTTCTGAGCACCTTCAAAACACACAGTTCAGTCAGTTTGGGCTCTGACTCCTGCTGCTGGTGTCCCATTATCATTTTCTTCTTTTAAAGCCATGCATGGCTCTGTGAGCAGCACAAAGTGCTGAAAGCTCCACTCTTCATTGCTCAAGGTCTGCCTGAAGCGACTCAGACTTCTCCGCAGGCCTCAGTCTTCTCTGTGACACCATCAAAATACATTTTAAAGTGTTTTGATTGTAAAACCTGAGGGCTTTTAAGATTTATTTCCCCCTGGTCCAATGTGGCTCCCTGCAATCCAACTCAGTTCACAACAAATGTTATCTCAGGACACTTTGTAAGCAAAACGAGCAATTTATACTCATAAGTACACAGTAGTCGGTCTAAAACAATCATATATATGTATTTAAACTGTTCCAATTTGTCTCTACTTATCAAATAATGGATTAGAAAAGATGAGGAGGACAATCTACCTTTAGCAGACGGAAAGTGAGCTGGTTGAATTGGCTGCTGGATTTCTTTCATACATAACCGTCCATATTTATTGTTTCCACTGTTAAGTTTTCCTCAGTTCTACTCAGTCTGCTGTGTAATTGTAATGGCTGTGATGTCATCACTTCATGCTATCTGTTGCAAAACTACAGCTGGACCATTAACCTTTTGTGTTCCAGCTTAAACAGTTTCCTTAACCACGGTATGCTTTATTCTAGTGAGACTCAAAAATAACCAGAGTAAAAAGTATAACCCAACTTCTAACCCACTATGTGAAGTGTAATTGCCCCCTTAACCCAACCCTTTGCTGTGCTGTCCTGGGTGGCAAAAACTGCAACCAACATGTTGGAATAATTGACGTGTTGAGTGTTTTGAGGAACTTCAGCTCTGGCTGCTTTTACCATCACAACAGAGTCTTTGTCAAATTTAAGTCTGGATTTGTACTAGGCCACTCAAAAACCTTCTTTTTGTTTTGAGTTATTCACAGCTGAACATGCTAGTGTGGTTTGGATGAGCCTGGCCATCGTCTTTCATCTGCCTTCACTGCTCCATTTGAGATTTCTCCTATTGACCTCAATTTCAATTGGCCAGATGAATTTCGTCCTGGCCAATCAGAAGGAGGTGTTGTGGAAGATGGTATTGTTTTTTGCTCTCTATTAGAATTTCCGTTTGGTTGTAGTTTATTAATGGCCGTCAACAAAGCCGTTCCGTCTGTGTTGGTCATGCTCCAAAGTATCAAGCCAATCAAGTCAGAGCATGAGGACTGCTTACGGCGTTTTATTTTTGGCGATGTTGTTGTGGCCCTAGTCTCTACTGGGTTGTTTGCAGCACATGCAACTTCTGCTAAGCATAACATAAATGGTTCACCACTGTTCCTGGAGTCCTAAATCCTTAAAGATGACTTTATAACCATTTTCAAACTGGTAGATGTTCTTTTTAACTTTTTTAATATTATTTTTATTTTTAAATTAAGAATAGGTAATGGTGTGTTGCTTTTTAAAATTCTTTTCAGCCTACTCTACATATTGAAACAGGTTACACTAGGGTTTTCATATTGACTCAGATCAGTTTTCTTTAATAAATGTCATAATTTAAAAAGAGGTAATCTATGTGTGATTATAACATGACCTGAAAGCTTTAAGCTCAGCAGAAAATCAACAAGACTAAAGCAGCCTATAAAGAGGTTAATACTCTTTCTCAGTTTTGTGTTTGAAACAGATCGGATTGGTTTGAGTGGAGAACCTGAACTTCAGGGTTAAGTGTTTGTTCTAACATGTCTGCCTCTCCAGCTTCTTTTCTCCCTTTTGGCAGTGATACGCTGGAAAAAAGGAAAGAAAAAGAAAGAAAGAAACATAGAAAGGGAGAAAAGAAAGAAAGAATGAAAAGAAAAAGACAGTGAAACTATTAAGATCCACATCCAACTCTTACAGTTTGCCAAGATTTTTTTTGATATTCCTTCTGCTGACATGTCAGCTAAGTCAGCAGAGAAACACAGTGCTGCTTTAATCATCCCACCGAGAAGAAAACACCTTAAAGTTCACTCCAGGATTGATCTTGTTCTTCATCTGCTAGCGCAGCAAGACACAGAGCTCTCTTGCAGCTCCACCTTGATCTCCTGAATTAGTAATCAAACTTCAGCGCCTTTTTCTGAACTTCATCTTTATTTGTAGCTTTATGTAACGGCTCTTTCAAGCCTCATTTTTCTGACAGCAACGTCCCTGTGAAGCAGCAAGTGCTGCAGTTCTAGTCAAAACTTTCAAATCCAGCCATTATTTTTGACATCCTCAGATCAATCAGCTGGTCAGGATGAACATTTTAACAACTAAAATGTGCATTTTTCAGATTTTTTTCACATCAGTAGCCGCTCTTAACTTGTCTTTAACAGCGTACCTCTGACTGGCACTCGGCACATACCTTCCATTACAGCAGGCTTCACTAATCAGTTTCAGGAGAACTGGGTCTAATTAGCAACTTGAAAAGTTAGCATGGGGCAGGAGGGGGTTCCTGTAAAACCCAGGCTCGACTCGAAGCTTTGAAGAATTCGAAGGGGTGTGCACTTCTTCTGCTGAGATACTGTTCTGAGAACTGGGATTATGCAAATGTTGTTCCACTACAATAGTATTTCAGCCTATTTCATCAACATGTACTCCACATCAAACACTTTGACTGATCTCTGTCTAAGATTCCTGCATGCCAGAACAGACATTAGCTTTAAATTACTGTTAGTGTCAAATAAACAACAACTTTGACCCATTTCCTCTTTGCTCACTGTCAACTGAGAAACTAACATTGTTTTTTCTACTGGGTTTGCTTGAGGACAAAGTGGAGCAACATCAGTATACTACAGGAATCTGAAAAGCATGTACAGTCCGTTCTGGACAGGTGAGTGAAAATCTCACAATTTACTATGAAAGAAACACAGCGGGTGATGATCTATGATATTTAGCGAAAGAAATGTACTATTTGAGATTGATTTTTTTACAAACAGGAATTTGAAAAGCACAATGGTTGTTTATGTTAACTTCAATTACATCTGCAACTTTTATGTGGTCTTGCTTCAGCAGTTTTATACACACAAAGTCTTTTAAAAGTAAAAAAAATCAACTGGTTGATCAGGGTTTGTGTCAGAGAAGTGGTGGGGACTCAATTTTTGATGGAGTTTATCATAGGGGCTGTGATTAATGAATTTTACTTTAATCAAAAACTATAAAGCAATAACAAGAACAACAAAAAAATATCTTTTCAATTAAAAAAAATCATCTTACAAAAATTACTGAATGAATAGACACATGATCACAACAAAGATATTTATTGTTATTCAGGTTCTTCAGTTGTTTCTTCAACCCTTCTTGGATCATTCCTGGAGCTTTTTAGACATCTGGACTGTGAGTCCTGACATTAAAATTGGGGACATCTGTGGTGCTGTGACATGTTTATTGAGAATATTTGAGAATATTTTAGGCTTGGAAAGTTTCACTGATTGGCTAACTCCTTTCGGCATTACTTGAACACAACAATAGTACTTCTTGTGTCCAATCAGATCATTTTTTTAAAACAGAAATGAATGTCCGGGGGGCTGCGAGAAACAGCTTCGTTGTCTGTCGCTGTTTTTAGTGCATCGCATTTACCAGAAACCCATGAAGAAGAAGGTTTCACCTTTGAAATTTGTGTATGTAAGCAAACAAAAAGATAAATTGTGCTGAAATGTCTTGTAATTTATGAATCAAAATAAAGGTTTTAAAGTCCTGTCCCAACTTTAGAGATATCCGAGCACATGAATACAAAAGCTTGTCATATTTCTAGTGAACAAAATTTTCCAAACTATTCATCATGCTCTAACTTTGCAATTCATAACAAAATAAACTCAGATTTTTGTTGGTAAAGTGAGAAAACAGCCAAATGTCCAGGTGGGATTATGCCTGCTATTTCTACGTCATCTATGTTTGATTTACTTTTAATTTCAGCCTGGAAAATATAAAACTGAAAAACACAGGAATTAAAAAAATAATAATAACCAATTCACATGTCTGGAATAGATGTAAAACTATTTCAATCTGGAGAGACTCACACAGAGAAGAGAATAGCAGTTAGAGATTTAATGATACAGAATCTTTGGCGCTCGGCCCCGGCTGAAGACTGTGAGTCGCGGATCACCGCGGGCAGGACATCAGCTCGGCCGAGCTCGGACAGTCTTCCCCGGGGCCGAAACCGGTGGTGGAGCTGGGTGCAGAAGAATCCTGGAAAATCCATCAGAACGGAGGTGGAGAAGAGGGGAGGAGGTGGGTTGTGCACAGCGACGAGCGGGTTGACCCTCTGGTAGCTTGGCTTTTGAAGACGGTCCTGGATGATGATAGGCAGAAAGCGGAGAGTTGCTCCAGCCCTGATTGGTTGAGGTAGGACGTGGCGATTGCGAGATGAATGTCAGCTGGATCGAGTCTCCCAGGTTGAATTTACGCCTAAGCTTCATTTTAAGTAAAAGAATGAGACATTTTTTCATAGCCATCTCAAACATTTACCTGTTTTCTCACTTTGCCACTAACTACCCACAGATAGTTGGTGATTATCTGTGGAACCATCTGCAGAAATCAGAGATGAAACTAACTATTCATCATGGGATCCAACTCAGCGTTCAGTCATCATGCATGTTTAAACACTGATGTTACAGCCCCTGGCCTCTTGGATCTGTGCAGGGTTTTGTTATGCAGGTTCAGCTGTGATGGCTCATCTCCTGATTGGCTACCTGGAAGCTGCAGGAACTACACCCATTGGACCAGAAGGGAACTGCAAGCCACCAGATGTTAATGAGACTCACCTGGTTCTATAAAAGGCTCCTGGAATCATTTCCTCAGGGGGACAGCTTGTAGGAGGAGGTTTTGCTCTGCTGTTCCCCACCTTTGATTTGTAATTGTCTTTGACAATTTTGTGAATATTTTGGTTGTTTGTTCTGCTAGAGCAGGTTGACTTTGATTTGGTTGACAACACAAGCCAGACACTTGTGTTTTGGAGGCTTGCTGCTCCTTTTGTATGTTTGTTCTTTTTTTCATTTTCCTTTTGGTTTATTTGAATTGCTATGGACTGACTTGTTTGGGCACTTTGTGATTTACTTCACACTTACCCTTTTTTTAATGCTGTCAGCCCTTTCTTTTGTTTTAATTGGATTAAGTGGTATTGTGTCTTGGTTTTGTGAGAACTTTGTTTCTTTTTGTAATAAATCATCTTTTTATTTATCCCTCCTATTCTCTGGACATTTTTTATGTTACCGCCCTGAACCCCTAGACCAATAGGGACGTAACAACTGACCTGATGAAATAACATAGAAATGTGGATTTATGTCACAGTAAACTTGATTGTTTTCTCCCCCTCAGACATAAACAGCAAACAAAAAAAAATAAAAACATTCTTTTTTTCTGTGTTTATTATCTCCAAAGGTACAATTGAACATCAGTCAAGTAATGTGCAACAATTTGAGGAAAAAATTTAATCCAAGTGTCTACTATAGGAGTTTCATCAGTGGTATTAATAGCCGTTGTGAAATCATCAACACGTTACATAATCAGAATCAATTTAAATGGAGCTGATGCTCTGAGTGTTGGCATGAATGCCGCCCAGCTACAAAGAGACAGTTTCTTATTTGTCTTGCAACCGTCTACTTCATTCCATTGATTAGCATGATTAAGTCTCATCAGCCCAAATCAACAGCCCCCCGCCCAAACGGGAGAGGGAAGAAGCTCATCAGACATCACTAATCAAGTACAGCTTGATGCCAGTTGTCAGCCAATCACGCGTGGCCTCTGGTGCTGTGAATAAATAAGGCTGATTTGATAAGATGAAGGTTTTAATCAGACGTCGAACGGCGGCAGATATTACAGCAGCGGGACGATGGGGTCATACGGCGGGCCGGGGTCAAGAGAAGGACGAGATGACTTTCTCTAGGGGATGACTCTGTCACCAAGCCCGTCCTCACTTGTGTGGTTCCTGCAGTCCGTGCTCTCTGATAAATATTTTATGGAACTATAGAAAGAGCAAAGCTGGTGCAAAAAAACACATAAATAAGAAATACTGCAGGGTTTCAACAAAACGGAAGAGATTTTCCTTCTACAGTAGGAAGGAATGTGAAAAACGTGTTTAAAATCGATGAAACGGTTCAAAAAGACTCAATCCACTTTTATAATCTTCTCCCACAACCACAAGCTTAAAATGAGCACTTTGCTACTTTAGATGTTGCTTGTGGGAATACAGCCACTCAGAATGAATGCTCCAGTTTGGTCGGAGAGTGTTTCTTATGAAGACCAGTCAGAAACGATTAGCAGGAAGCTGCTTGAGAGCTTACAAGCAGCGGCTGCTTCAGAGGAGCAGAGGGAGTGGTGCAGCCACAGACAGCTATTGGAGCATCTGACAGAGGATGACACTTTAACCAGCTTCTACAGTAACTGATGAAATTTGATAGGGATGCACCAATTTACTTACTGCACTTTCAATACTGATGCAGATATCTGTCAGGGTTAGTATCAGCTGACACCGACCTGATACAGAAAAACAGCTGAACTGACTTAAAATATATTTTTAAACACAGACACAAACGTACTGAATTACAAATTTAATGCTGAACCATCACAGCACAGTAAAATACACCACTAGCTTCACAAGCTTGGTCATACATGTTTAAACAACTTTAATTTGTTCAATCAGTGCCGTTAGGAATAAACAAGTCAATGAAAAATAAATAATTAAGAAACTGATCAACAGAAGAGGATGGCTGTCTTGGTCAAAAATGTGAAATACATTGCACTAAAACATCTTTGAAATGGCTCAGAAAGAACAACTATAAATTCTAAATTTAATGTAAAATAGATAAAACATCACACCACAGCACAAAACATACAATTAGACTATAGAGCCCTGTCCTTATGGATGGGGCACATTCTCAAAAATATCCAATCTATTTTTATTTTTTTAAATTGGATCAGTGCATCTTCACAGTTCAATAGGGGTCATATTGTTCCGTAAATCATCTGTCAAGACTCAAAACAAAATACAGCGGACCTCCCCCTATTCACGTTTCAGTATTTACGAAGTCAGATTTTTATGAGAAATGCAACTCCAGTCGATTCTCTGAAAATTTGCCAGTCTATGAATTTTTTCAGAATGATCTGAAAAAGAAACTGCAGCTCAGGAAGCTAAAATACCAAGACCCAGTGGTCATTGACATCCTGTTGGCCGGCATTTACAAAGCAGCCAAACCAGGAACAGAAAGTTTCTTTGGTGCTGAACGGCAAAGATAAGTCAGACTGTAGTACTAAGATATTTTATAGTTTGCGTATTATTGTGCATTAAGGTCTATTTGATGTGTGAACCATTCACACATCAAATAAATAAGTTTGTTCTTATTTGAGCAAACTTTCAGCAAACTATTGATGCTTCAATAGTTTGCTGTTATGGTAGGCTGTTATGGTTCATAACTCACTCTCACATCAGAGAATAGAGAAACTACTTAGCAATGTAGGAAGGTAGATCAATCCAGATATGGTATGGAGATGAACAGATGTTTAGTACAATATTATACCTCTGGAATGTCTCTGCCCACAACCCAAAATGTATTCCTTTTGACAACTTGGTGTTTAAGCTCTACTTTTACTGTCCAGAATGCTATTCAGTCAGAACTGAAGCTCTGTTACCAAATGCTACCTTCCTGCAAGTTTATAAAGAAACTGATCAGTTGAAGATATACTTATGAGTCTTTTATTTTATGATTTTTACTTTATTAATGTATCTGTTTAAAAAATACATGATTAGCATCAAACATCTACATGTAGAACTGGACCTTATTTCCCATCAAGGTGAAACATCAATGATTGGTTGTTGGAAACCTTTCTGAATGTTCATAGCCCTGTTTGAACAGAAAAATGTCAGGAGATGATCATGTCTGGTACTCTATATTATACAGGTAATGTGGAGTATGTACATTTAAAAAATGCCACTGCATTTCAATCTGGCCCAGGATCCTGTAAGATCCTCACGTTACAGCGGCATATTGAGGTTTCCGTGCTGGGATGTGGTCTGTACAATTCCCTGACCTTTCAATGTCTTTGCAAGATCACGTTGGAAAAACTCCTGTCAAGGCGTGTGAGCAAGATTAGTTTTTTGCTGTTGTGAAGAAACACGTAGTCCTTCTGTTGTTTTAAAACTGTGTACCATCAAGCTAAAATTGATTTCAAAAAGCCTAATGCTTTGACAATATCCCCAAAAGATTCAATAAAGTTATTTTTTAATACCCTCCGTTGGACAGTAGAAATGCTACAGAAACAGAGACATTTTACCTTTTGTATTCACTCTGTGGTGACGATAAATGACACCAAACTCTTGAATTTTATTAGGCAAGAATATGTCCAATCGCTGTCAACAGTACATTGACAAATTAGGTCAAGAAAAATGATCAGTAAAATAACACAAAGGAACTGAACTGAGTAAAGAATAGTTTCTTTACATTCACCTGCAGCTCTAGCTCATGCTGGCTGAGAGTTTCTTGCTGTTTCTGTTGGCATATAAAGCAGTTTGTTGATGCTTAAAGTAGCACATTAAGGAAATTATTAAAACACACAGCCTCTCAAAACTGGCATAGCTTGTGTTTACTATTTTTCTCAGATATTAAAATCCCACTATTGAAGTCACTCTTCCTCCTTTCCACACAGCCCTCGGTGTTTATTCCATCTGCTTTGAAAAGCAGAGACCAAAAATATTCTATTATGTCTTCTCTTGTATCTATTTCATGTGCGCTTGGCAGGCAGGGTATGAATACAAATCCAGGCTGACAGACTATTTAAGTTTCATGTCTGCACCAGAAGTAATATCGTATCTGTTTTTCTATTTCTGAGAAGAATTGGAAGAAGAAGAATGAGGGGGAAAGAAAGTGTTTTATGATTTGGAACTGTGTGTATGTCTAGCACTTGACCCTTCCTAGGTCACACAGATATGAGATGCCATCATTGGTTGCTTCAATCTGGACAAGTAATGAGCTAAAGGCAAGCAAAACGAGCTCCTGATATGGAGATGACTCCCAGTCCCATTCCTCCATGGGCCAGGGCTAAAACTGAAAGCTTGGTTTTAAGAATGCATGTAAAACGTCGTCATTGTTCCTGCTTGTCTGAACCACTGATCTTCAACTACGATTTGAATTAACCCACGAACAAGGTCTGACACTAAGCAAAGCGCTTCCAATCAACCGAAAGACTTTATTTGTGACACCATTTCAACTAGAATATAGATTGTATGCTATTCCTTTGTACCTTCAGCTTAATAAAAAAGTAATGTAACATCTGCAGAAGCTTGGGGAACCATTAACTAAAAAGGGCGAGCGACCTTGAGCCCCTCAGCACTCACATTGTTACAATCCCTGACTCCAGACCACCTTGACTTCCTGTGAACTCGCACTGTTTCAGCTCATGTGGAAAAGCTCACTCAAAGTTCAAGAGGTCAGATCTTCTGGTTCTGGTTCTGCTCTGCATCAACAGAACCAGAATTAGTCATATAGAAGTTTCTTTCAGCTTCTATTCACCATGAATCTGGAACAAACGACCAGAAAACAGCAAAACAGCTGAAACACAGAGTTCCTCTAAATGAATGCTAAAACCTCACCTTAGAGTTTAGAGGTGCCTTTAACCTGCAGTAAGTTGATCAATGTTTTTGATGCTTAATGGTTTTGATGATATTTAACCAAATGTTACATTTGTTGCTTGTTTCATAACTGATGACTGTGATGTTTTTATGAGGTAAAGCACTTTGACCTGAAAAGTTCTACACTAATAAACTTGACTTTCGAGAGTTTAGCTTCACTGAACTTCTTATGACTAAGTTAAATCATAAACTGGACCATTTGTCTGGTCAATTTGGAATGTCTGCATTTTGATACATTGTGACGTTTTAGTGATTAATTTAGTTCAAGTCCAACAGCAAAAATTCTGCTGGTGTGAGTGACATTTCCATATCCATACAGTTACTAAACATTTTCAAAATACATTTTTTAAAGAAAAGATGCTATTTGAAAAAAATCAAAAAAGTTTTTTTAATTCTTTAGAATGAGGCAGTTTTTCATTCTTATAGAAATAGATGCACAGTATTTTGCAAAACTGCAATGGAAACATGAGTCAACAGCCAGGTGTTAATTCTGCCGCAAACAACAGTTTTGTTTTTTCAGAAAATGTGCCTTGGGCTCCACCTGCATTCACCTGCGTTATCCCTCCAGTGGGATAATAACAACTACGGTTGTATGAAGTCATTAGCTAAGTAGTTTTATTTTGTAAGCAGGTTATTGTGTGTTGCAGACTTCTGCCCAGGTCCCTTTTGAAAATGAGATCCAGATTTCAATGCGGTTTACCTGGTTAAATAAAGGAATTTTTTTTTAAAAATGACGCTGCTTTCAGAAATCTCATCTAAGCATCTCCACATTTATGAATAAATGCATTAAATGGCCCTTCCTTCACTCTTACCAGTCATACAAGATTGATGTGACTTACTTCAAGGATTCAAACTATTTATTTTAGGGTTAGTGAACCATATCTTCAACTTGTTTCAAAAGTCAATCCTCTGCCAGGAGTCTTTCAGTTTAACATCAGGTGTTGATTTATCTTATGTGTGTCTTTTCACACTAGCAAGGTGACTAATGTTCAAGGATTTGCTAATAGGGTCTACCTCAGTCGTTCCAAGTTCATGAGAAAGAGCCTCCCTCCACCCATAATGGGCCATTGATATGAGCCATTCACAGAAGCAAGCTAAATTAAATGCAATAACTTTTCAATGGTTGCTTTTAGCCCGCAGTACAGCCCAAGGAGGACATTGTTATGGTGCATTTACTCAACAAAAAGTAGTTACGGATGACTTTTGCACGCCGCTGAATTTTTACTTAATCATTTTTAGGTATGGCTCCAGGAAAATTGCAGTAAAAGAAAATGGAAAGCCAGCAGCTTTGATTCAAGGTCCTTTCAGCTGACACGCACAAGGCTTTGGATTAGTGCAGATTTGCCATTTGTCTGATACATACAGTGCTTTAAAAAAGTATTGTCACCTTGGACGTTTTAGCTTTTACAAATCAGTAACAATAAAAAAATGTTGGCTCAGTCACAATCAGAAAACGTGTCCTTTTTTCACAAAAAATAATTCCGTTAATGTCAA